>NC_056748.1:540026386-540381386 GCF_019279795.1 Protopterus annectens | reverse complement strand
AGTGCCCTGTTTGAGTCTGCTATTCAGCATGCCACTACTGAACAACTGATACTAACAATGTGTGATATACTGTTGTAGTGCATGGAGTACCGTGATTCCATAGTACCACTACTGCCCTCTTATCCTTCACCGATTCCATTAATAGAAACCGTAATAATAATATCCTCTCGTCTGCACTCTTCATTGATGTCTCAAAAATCTTTCAATATGGTAAACCACCCTCTGCTGATAAATATTCTTAAATCCCTTTCTCTTGACACTCAGGCTGTTCAATGGTTCAATTCCCACCTCAGCAATAGGCAGCAGGCAGTGCTCTGGGAGAACAATCTTTTATCCCACTTGCCAGTCACCCTGGGAGTCCCTCAAGGCTCCATTTTAGGACTTCTTCTCTTCTCACTTTTCATCAATGACCTATACATAGCAATTCCTCAAGCCACCTGTATACAATATGCAGATGACTCTATGCTCATATGTTCAGCCAACTCCTCATCCGAACTGCAATCTCTGACTCAGAAGATATTTAACACAGTGGAGATATGATTCTTAAAATGTTGCCTCCTCTTGAATCCCCCCAAAAAACTAAGCTCCTCCTCTTTACTCCTACCAGCAAGTCCTCCCCTATAGAATTCTCAGTCATCTCTAACAACGGCACCCTCATATCCCCTGACTCTACCACCAACCTTAGGAATTACAATAGATAATAACCTTAACTTTGATAGCCATATTAACAACACTATAAAAACAGTAAACAGAAAAATGGGCTCCCTGTACAGGACCAAATCCTTCCTAACTCCAACAGCTAGAACCACAATTGCCCACTCCCACCTAATCTCAACTCTTCTTTATGCCTCACCCATATATACTAACCTGAAAAAAAATAATCTTCTCAAACTAGCCAACTCCTACAATAACATTGCCAGATGTGCCACTGGGAATCCCTTCAGAACCCACCACTGTTGGAATCTACAGCAGCTAGGTTGGCTCGAACTTCAAAACCAACTACAACTTTCCCAACTTACCATTGCCCATAAGATCCTTAATCAACCTTGTAACACTCCTATATATTCAAACCTCATAATCCCCTAAAAAATCTCAATACTTTACGCTCTTCAAACAAACTTCAAGTTAGCATAAGCAAGTCCAACAACTTGTCAGGGGATTCTCTATTCTCAAACACTGTAGGAAAAAACTGGAACCTACTACCTAGTGAACTAACTTCACTTCCTTCCCTACCCCTCTTTAAACAAAATCTCAAAAGACACCTCAAAACACATTGGTTATGCCCCTGCAGCAACCCTGACTAATCTTCTGTCTTCACTGCTAATAGGTTCATAGGTTCATACTAGGCTATCTACCCTAGGGCATTTATAAGCCTA
Source organism: Protopterus annectens (assembly GCF_019279795.1). Classification (NCBI taxonomy): domain Eukaryota; kingdom Metazoa; phylum Chordata; order Ceratodontiformes; family Protopteridae; genus Protopterus; species Protopterus annectens. The sequence goes on along the minus strand of NC_056748.1, from coordinate 540,380,010 downwards.
GCCAGAGTGTGTTTGGCTTTCGCCACCCATTTTAAATTCATTTTGCTATGCCCTTTTTCGAGATTAGTATACTGTGCCTCTGTCTAACAGTGACACAGAAGTGATACCCGGGGTAAACCAACGATCTCCCATCCACTTATCAAGATTCCTCTTGAAGAGAGTCAATGAGGGACTCTGCGTAACCTGGACTGGGATTTTATTCCAGAGTGAAGGGAGCCTCTGGGTTATGAATCTGTCCCTCCAGCATGTCCTGTTTATTTCAGTGCTGAGGTTCAAGTCTCTCGGGCGCGTAGCTCGATGGGATTTGGATTTTCTGAGGTGCAGCATGTCCATTAATTCCGGGTTGGACATGGCTTTATACATCAGGCACAGATCGCCTCTGAGCAGGTGGTATGCCACTGAGTAGAGCTGGAGTTTCTTTAACTGGGCAGCATATGGCATCTGTTTGAGCCCTTTGATCCTCTTGGTGAGGTACTTTTGGGGTCTTTCCAGTTGCTGCAGGTGTCTGGTAAGGTACATCCCAAAAGGGGCACTGTACTCAATTATGGGCCTGATGAGGGATGAGTAAAGAGGCACGATGACTTCCCCTGATCTAGATGTGAATCCCTTCATGATTAGGTGGGCTATATAAAATGTTTTTCTAACCACTTTGGCCACGTGGTTGTCAAATGAGAGATTGCTATCAACTTGGGTCCCCAGGTCCCTAATTACTTCTTCTGTACTTAATGGATTACCACCTATGTGGTAATTTGTGGGCACTTTGTTTTTGCCAAAGGGGATGACTATACACTTTTTGGCGTTTAGCTTGAGGCCATGGCTCTGGCACCAGTTGTCTGTTTCTATGAGGCCCTTTTGGAGGATGCTTGTGTCGGCTGGAGAGTCAATTATGGCACCCAGTTTGCAGTCATCTGTGAACTTGGTCAGCCACAGTCCTTCCATGTTGGCCTGCACCTCCGAGAAATATATACCGAACTAGAGAGGTCCCAGGACTGAGCCTTGTGGGACGCCACTTGTAACTGGTTTGGAGTCTGACATGGCTCCAGCAATTCTAACCATGTGGGTTCTGTCCTTGAGCCAGTTTGCAACCCATCTAGTGACATAGGGGTTTATATTTAAGCTGGTGAGCTTATCTATAATGCCCGAGTGGGGTATTGTATCGAAGGCTTTTGCGAGGACAAGGTAGGCTGTGTGGACCACCTTCCCCTCGTCAATGGCCTTGGTGACTGTTTCACAGAAATCGACCAGGTTTAAGAGGCAGGATCTGCCCTTAACAAAGCAGAACTGGGTAGGATCCAGTGTCTGTAGGTCCCCAATATCTTTATTAATGAGGTCTATGATGATCCTTTCCATAGCTTTGCAGACCAAGCTAGTCAGGCTTATGGGGCGATAGTTTCCATGATCCATTGAGGCACCACCTTTGTGGAGAGGGAACACTGTTGCTGTACGCCACTCTTTGGGTACATATCCTGTAGTAAGGCTGAGATTGAATAGTAGTTTTATGTTTGGGTTTAGCTCTTCTTGGAGTTCATGTAGGACGCAGCCCGGGACATCGTCTGGTCCCATTGATGCTGTGTTTTTTGCTTTGGAGAGGGCAGCTCTTATCTGAGCATCTGAGATGTCAGGGGGGCAGCACTCTGCTGGGATAGATATTTGCCCTTTTGGTGGGGAGGGGGAGAGAAGTTTGTGCTGAACCTTTCAGCTAGGATTTTGGCAATGTCTGTGGGTTCGGTGTATTTTTTGTCATTTTGGCCTAATTCTGAGCATATCTGGGAATTCCCACCCAGGTTCCTAACATAACTAAAGAAAGCCTTGTGATTATCCTTAGTGTCCTCTGCAATTTTTCTCTCGAAGCTGGCCTTAGACGATTTTATGAGTGCCCGTAGTTTTTTGCTAATACTGATCAGAGATGCCTTCCCTTTTTGGGATTTTGCTCTATCATGTAGTAGCTTCCTCCTTCTATTGCATAGTTTGTTTATGGCTGGGGTCCACCAGACAGGACGTCTGCCTTTCGAGGATTGGGTCTTGGTTTTATTTGGGATTGCATGATCCATGCATTCCTGAAGGTGTTCATAGAATGCATTTATAAAGGATTCTGCAGTCTGTGCCATATTTTCCACAGGCCGGGGCTTTGAAGGATTCCACCTCGGTTTTGAGGAGTGTGAAACTTGCTTTACAGAAGTTTTTCACTGTGGTCTTCTGGGCAGGCGGTGGCGTCGGGATGTGAATATCCAGTGAGATTAGTTTATGGTCTGATCTTACCAGTGAGGGATACACTTCTGGTCTGGAGCATAGAGTCCCCATGTTGGTGATGATCAGGTCCAGTATGTTTTCCCCTCTTGTGGGAGTGGTAACAAGTTGTTCCATAGCATTTGAGTTTATAAATTCTAGGAACCTTTGGGCTAGGGTGTTGGAGCTAGAGTAATGCTCCCAGTCTATGTTTGGGTAGTTGAAGTTACCCAATATAATGGTGTTTGGAGAGACCTTCATATTTTCCAGTGTTCTCAGGAAGGCCGAGTGGGGTTCCTGGGTTTGGGAGGGTGGTCTGTAGCAGGCTATAAACTGGAAGGCAATTTTACCCATTGTTAGTTGCACATGGATAGTCTCTGATGCTTCGTGCTGTGCCACCAACCTGGAGGTGTGGGTATCTTTGACGAATATTGATACTCCCCCTCCTGTTGTGGTTCGGTCCAAGTTTTGGGGCCAAAAAGCATGGTCTGAGGTATAACCTGGTAGTGCTGGGGTGCTCTCGGGAGCCTTGAACCAGGTTTCTGTTACTGCACAGATATCAATGTTCTCCATGCTAAGGAGAGTTTCGAGTGCATGCATCTTGAGGTTTAGACTTCTGGGTTGAGTAGCATTAGTCTTAGTTTCTTATCCCTTGTGATACCTATGGAGGTGGGTTTGTCTTTTGAGCCTTGCCTAAAAAAGGCACTATGGGGGTAGCAAGAGCCTTTGTCATTATCCAAAAACCCAGGGGTGGCAGGTGCAAGCCATCCCTAGCAAAGCATCGTGGCTTGTCGAGCATGTCATCCCAGGCTGACAGGCGTTTTATCCCCTTTGAATGACACCAATACTTAAGCCAATTGTTAAAATTGATCATCTTGTCTTCATATTGTGGCATCATTCTTGGTGAGGGTAAGATGCTACTCAAGGCCAGGGTCATACCGGCCTGGGCTACATGCTCAGAGAGCTCCTCTATGTCTCTTTTCATGTAGTCCAGGGAGGTACATCTCAGGTCATTCACACCAGCATGGACAATGACTGAGTCATATTTGTACTTGCCTTGGAATGACCTGAGTGCTTGTGTTATGTGGCGGATCCTAGCGCCCGACAGGCAGCTCACTGTGACCTTCTCCTTGTTCAGCCTGATGAGCGGGACATAAGTGTGCCTGACGATAGAGTCACCCATTAAAAGTGTATCAGGTGTTTTGTTTAGCCTTAAGGGCTGTAACTGATCGGCACACTGGCTTTGTGAGCTATGTGTTGCACGTGTTTTGTTTTGGGATAGCGGTTGCTTGGGTGTCTGCTTTGGAGGTCTCTGCTGCTTAGGCAGATTTTTATTTAGAGCCTCCGAGTATGGTTTTATGTGTTTGGTTTGCTGTCGTGATAGGTCTATGTGAGACTGGAATTGTAGTGAGTGTGGTTTCCTTCTCATCCTGACTGGTTACGCCAGTACTGAGTTGAGAGAGCTTAGCCTCCAGTTTGGCTATATGGTTGCATCTCTCACATGTGTTGGAATTTGTTGGGAGGAGGAGAGGGTTAACCCGTCTGTGTTCATGAGGCAGTTGTAACATTGTAATAACTCCATGATCATGTAATAAGTCCATGACATGTAATAACTCCATGATCCTACTTGTATGCTAACTTAATACTGCATGCTATTTCAGAAATGCGTACTGTAATCTAGGAGACTTAAATTAACTACCTTTTGTGAACATCATGTACTATTTATTGTAAATTATCTCTTGTATGTTATTCTTAAATGTATTGTTTTATCCTGTATACCAATATTATTGTAATCTTTTCTTCCTGTTACTACTGCTTTGCTGTTTTTGTAATCCTTTATTATTCTGCTTATTGTTAAGACTGCTTTTTTTATTACTGCTTTGTGTTACTATTGGAGCTTTTCTCCCCGGGCCTCTACTGAAAATGGACATATATCCAGTTAGACTAGCCCTGTCAACAAATGTAAAATAAATAAATAAGTATACTGTAGGTATATGGATGTGCGTGTGTGAATATATACGTATATATATATATATATATATATATATATATATATATATATATATATATATAAATAAATGGTTCTACTTTATAATCTCGAAATACTGAAATCTCAAATTTCTGTATCTCGAATATCTCAAAACCATAAAGCCAAATCTACAAAACAACGAAAGCCCAAAACTGTGAAATTTGAAATCCCAAACACATAGCATACACCACACATACACCACAATACCCACAGTACAAAACAAAAAAATACACAAAAAAATAACACCACACATCCACAAACCTACACTACAAATAAGCAGAGGCATACCCCCCTACTTATATACTAACTCCGAGATTGCACAAACAGAAAAAGAAAGTAAATTCACACCCAGACATTCTACAGTCCCACACACACACACACACACACACACACACACACACACACACACACACACACACACACACACACACACACACACACACACACACCTACCACTTACACACTCATACTTTCACCTGCCTACCCTAACCCACACGTACAACTTACAAACACACTCACATACACTCAAACTCCCACCCAAAATCCTTACAAAACACTCAACTTAAATTCCACCTAAGTTCACATACGACACCAGACACCATCCACACACAACACCAGACACCATCCACATAAAACACCACATGTAACGTAGCATAAAGCCATAACCGCAAATTTGAGATATTCAAATTCGTGATTATGCACTTTTGCTATTTTAAAAATTCGCCTTTATGGTCTCAACATACTGAAATTCGAGATTTCAGTATTTTGAGATTATAACAGAGAACCGTGTGTGTGTGTGTGTGTGTGTGTGTGTGTGTGTCTGTGTGTGTGGGTGTATAGAGATATATATATATATACACACACACATATATATATATATATATATATATATATATATATATATATATATATATATATATATGTGTGTGTGTATATATATATATATATATATATATATGTGTGTGTGTATGTATATATATATATATATATATATATATATATATATATATATATATATATCTATATGGGTCTATGTCTTATGATCGAAATTTCAGAATATCGAACATAAGACAGAAACACACTTACGCGAAAGTGCATAACATCGAAGATGTACTTAAGGGAAGTACGTAACATCGAAGATGTTCTCTGAAGCACATAACAGTGGGGATAAGGAGTTACATCCTTTATCCCACTGTAGTGTGATCTCGGAGTTAGTTTATTTAAGTAGGGGGATGTGGAGGGTGCAGGGGGGCTTGCCCCCCTGCAAAAGAGTATTTTACAAAGTTTTTAATTTAATTTTTAGGGTAGGAGAGAGTAGGGTAGGGGAACGGCTTACGTGAAAGTACATTTTCGATATTATGTACTTCACTTAAATACATCTTCGATGTTATGTACTTTTGCGTAAGTGTGTTTCTATGTCTTATGTTTGATATTGGGAAATTTCGATCATAAGACATAGACTATATATATATATATATATATATATATATATATATATATATATATATATATATACCTATCAGTTGATTGAGTTTTCAGAAACTAGAAATTCATATGTGTGAGACTATATGATCAAGTTTTTGAAAACGTGAAGCTTTTGAATGGAGATTGTGGTACAATGAGGATCAGGGAATTAACCCTTTTCTTCACTCTAGTGCAATCTCAGACTTGGTATATATAATTTGAAGGCGGTGAGGGGTGTGCAGGGGGCTTGCCCCCCTGCATAAATTTAAAAAAATAAGTAGATTTATGAGGGGGGGATTTTGTTCGAGTTTTCAGAAACTCAGTCATATGGTCTCATCTGTCTGTATGAATTTCGAGTTTTCATCTGACATAGATCTATATATATATATATATATATATATATATATATATATATATATATATATATATATATATATATATATATATATATATATATATATATATATATATATGCCTTTTTTTCAGTGTGCACTAGGCTGGAGCCAAATGGCGAGTACTTTAGCTTAACAGTATTATGAAGGCTACTGCATGAGGAAGATAATAAAGCAGAGTAGTGGGGCCTGGCCCCTTTAAACTGCATGCCTTAATTTCCAGGTGGGTAAATTACAGTTAACCGGATCCTGTTCAGAAGGTTGGTTTAAAATGGCAGAAGTTGTTGGGACATTTAAAAAAATCTGAAATGCATGTTTGTGGATTTGTTCATGATGAAGAGAGACTGTGTGAAACTGGGACAATCAACTTTGCGACAGTACCAAATACAACCTCCTCTCCTCTCACAACACACTGAAGAAATCCAACTCTGACCAAAACCACCGACTGTGGTACAAATAAATCACAAGGCAAGAAAGTTAAAACTTTTATTCTTTCTTTCTCTTCTCTAGTGCCTCGGTGTAACCACCTTCAAAGAGTAACAAACAGTCAACTTTGAGACAGTAGTCTGATAGAAGGTCTGTATTTCACAGTGAAAACCGTAGTAGCAGAGAAGCTTGAGGTTACCTATATTGTAGAGGCTGGAATCTGGTAACTAACACTTTCATTATACCTAGTTGTTGAGAAACTTTAAAACCTGCTGTGTTGGAATAATGGTGGCTGTTTCCCTGAACCTGTACTTGTGGGTTTATAGTTGTACAAAAGGTTTTATTTTTCAGTCTTGTGTATAAAGTTGCAGTTTCAAGAGTGTCAGTTGTGAGGAGAATTTTGTGTATCTTTTTTATGTTTAGTCCCAAAATATGGCAAACTAAGCAATTTATTTTGTTGCAAATGTAATTTGTGTTGTCAGTATCCATTGCTTATCTCACTTGTGAAATAAATGCCTGTTTGATTTTCTGTAAATAAAAAGGTTACCTCTTCTGGACAAAACTGTTTGGTCTCTCTACCTAAAACTTCATATCTGGTGGATGGAGTGGGTAGCTTCTAATTTTCATTTCATTTTCTCATGACACATTCATAGACTTTGTGCCTCACTCGAAGGTCATATGGAGGTGCATCTCTTCTGATGACTTATGGTGATTGCAGTCATGCAGCGTCTCAGGACAATTATTACTGCTGCTAAAGGAATCTAGCAATGTCCATGACACAACCAAGGGCTATACCTCTGTTGAAACTACTGTGGAATATAGATTCAAGGGAGGAAATGGGGTTGCCAATTCCTGCAGTTACCAGACCAAACTATGCATAAAAGTATGATAAAAAAGCTTTTACCCATGTAATATAGGGTTGCTCATCGAGGGAAGGGGGTGATGCTTATCCACAATGGAGGCTAGGTCCCAAAAACCTAATGTGAGGTCAAGTCCATTAAGTGAGCTAAAGGTGGAGTATTATCAAGAATCTGAGAATGAATGTGGAGCTTCAGAGCAAAAGGTTAATAAAAGAAGTCCCCCTTTAACACGTTGAGAAGAATGTAGAGTATAATGAAAAAGCACATAGAGGGGGCCAGGGGTTTAGCAGAAAGTTACGGAAAACTCTTCAGGCTATTGAAATGAGTTACCCTTTTGTGAGTAAGAGAGGGATTCAGAGGTCTTTGTACCTGCTGTGTCTGAGGCAGACACAAATGCTGTCCTTTCTTGGGAGAGTTCAGCAGGGATCTCCCCTTCATTTCTGTACCATCCTGGTTGGCTTCTCCAGTGCCTGTGCTGCATTTTAAATCCAGGTTGTCTTGGTCATAGTCAGGAATTTATCCTTCTATGCCTTGGAACTAACAGGAATATAATGTGAGATACACTGTGGGCTCAGAGGATAACTTAAGATTCCTTACTTTGAAAGACTTCATCATCATCATCATCATAGTCAAAGTCTACTGCTTTGACCATAAACATGTGTTAGTACAGCAGTCCTCCTCCACCTGAACCCTAGATGCAACAGCTGTGTGGAAGGATGTTTTTTATTTTTGTATTACCCTTGTCAGATTTACCAATTTAATGTGATTTTCACTTAATTTGCAAACCATGAGTTCAGGACGAGTTGTGTTGTGCGGAAACAAAAAAAAGTGCTGCCGGTTTCGGCATTATTTCATTAAACTCTACTGACACCTCCAAGTATTTCACCAGTTTGTACCTAGAAATGCCTCCAGTCATCCAATGTTACCTGTTCCTATTTACATTAATAATTGCAAAAAAAATCGGCATACATACAGTTGAAAGATTTCAGCTTAAAGCTTTCATGATTGGAAATTAACTGCATTGATACTTTCCATTTGTTTAGTACAGCTGAACAGATACTAAATATTGTTTATATACTATTCATTTATACTGTTATATTTCTCTAAATATATCAATAAACATATATCAATAAACATAATATGGACAGACCTGCTTAGTCACATATGAAAAGTCACAGCTGGATGAAAAAAAAAGATGCTGACATTGTATATGTATCTGGAGTGGTTAGTGAAGTGTTGCAAATTGTTTACAAATCATTACAAAATTAAAATTTAGTGTGCTATTGTGACATAAAATCCAGCTTAAGATATCTACCACTATAAAGATTTGTTTGAGTTGAGCAGTTTGCCATTTATACTTTAGTGACAGTTATGAGACAAGATAATGTGTTAAAATACTTCCAGAGCACTACTTGGGGGAAGAAGGTTATGTTTTTCCAGTTAATCCCACTGTCAGGCACACTATATCTTGTCAGCATAGTGTCCATTCCCACATTCCATGACAGCAAAAAGAAGTTACTGACTTAAAGCACAACTCTGTTAAAACCAATATGTTTATGCCTTCTGTTCTCTGCTTCTACACTACAGGTGGGTTGAATTTCTTACTGCAAACCCTTCCTGTTACATACTGCTAGTTAAGTGTTCTTTCACAATGGCGGTACGAAAGTTCTGAAATGATACTTCCCTATTTGCAGACAGGAAAATAGAAATATAACTAAAAGACAGAACCAAACAGATAGGTGGTAAAAAAACAAATACCAAAAGGAATCACCAAAATAATGCACAGTAGAGCAGCAGAATAAAAAAGTTAGCACTCTAAATCTAGTTATTTTTGTCTCCACTGCACATTATGTTGGTGTTTTTTTATGGTATTTTTAGGAAAATAGAAGTGTTGGTATAAGAAAAATAAAATGTCATGTGCTTTTCTTATAAAATCAGAGTGTTATTTGCTAATATTATCATTTCCTTGACACATTCTTTGAGGAAACACAGTCCAGGCAGAGATGCCTACATACAGCATCTATCTTCATTACATGCACACTTCTGCTATTTTAATTCATTTTTTAATATAAACTGTATTTCTTACTGTCATGCTACTTCTCTCTCAGGTGTTGAACTGAGTGGGTCAAGATGAAGGATCCCAATGTTTCACAAACATGGACTCCCTCCAAACCAACATATTAATCAGTTTACTGGACTTTACAGTAGGGTAAAAATAACTTATTACAGCCTTCTGAGGGATGGTATAAACAGCTTTACAGCCCCCACCCCCTCTGTAGGAACTGGCACCAATATCCAAAACTACACCAAAGCACTATATGAGCATTTATACAGATGCATGGAATCAGGAATACCTGATAGGACCAAGTCATCCTCCGCAAGGAAGAGTAAACCTGTCTGGTGGACAAACAAACTCATAACAAAAGGAAAAAATTGCTATCCAAGACCAAGAAGGAGCAGGTGCCCAGTTGGAAGCAATGTCTCCTTAACCTGAACAAGCAAATAAGAGCACTATCGAAATCCTCCAAAGCAAACTTTGAGTCCAAATTGGCCACATTCTTCACATGTATCCGCAGCCCCAAAGGAAGCACCCAGATCTGTTCAGAACTGGTAGTCAAGGAAACCACATGTCCTAAGCACTCAATCAGTCGTGAGGGATTTGGGCTCCCAGGTTGATAGCAGCCTGACTTTTGACCACCATGTTGCTTCCGTGGTATGGAAAGCTTTCTACATGGTCCAGCTCATAAGTAAGGGTATCTCATCCAGGGACAAGGAGGTCATAACATCCATGTATTCCTCCCTTATAAGGCTTATTATTGAATACAATGCACCTTTCAGGATGTACCTCGCAAAGTACATGGAGCAGCTGGAGAGACCACAGAGGTTCCTCATCAAGAGAATCCAGGGCCTCAAACATCTACCATACACAAATATGCTAAAAGCCCTATCCCTCTGCTCAGTTTCATATAGACTCCTCAAAGGTGACCTCTGTCAAGCATACAAGGTGATTATGGACCCCACCTTGATGGGACTGCTGCATATTCGCAGGTCAAGCTCCACTCAAGTAACCCGCACGCACGGCCTCAACCTGGTGTGTGACATTAACAAGACTTGCTGGCAGGACAGATGTGTCCCAGAGACTCCCTCATCTATGGAATAGACTCCCTCTCCAAATCAGGCAGAGTACCTCTTTACCCCTTTTTAAGCGCAACCTGGATAATCAATATAGTTTAAAATTGTACTTGTTTAAAATGTACTATTGGAACTTTTCTCCTTGGGTCTCCACTGAAAATGGGCCACAAGCCCAGTTGGACAAACCCGGTTAACAAATGTCAATAAATAAATAATAGGATGGGAAACAGAAAATATACCCCTGGGATTCCACCCATGTCCCTACTGGACAGGGGCATTGGGTGCTGATTTGTCTAAACATGGGCTAAACTCTTGGTTAGGCTTATAAGGGCCTCAGGGCCAATAGCCTAGTAACCTCCTATGATCCTATGCACATGCTCATTTGACTACAGTTTATGATTTACCTATTCCAGACAGCCAGACAAGGGAGAGTTAGAAAATAAATCTGTAGTCAGTGCCCTCATTAACCATACATAACATTATATTTGCATTATGTGACCCCTGGAGATGGTTTATTGATAAAGCACCAAGGATTGGGGCATGACCGTTGTCCCCTACACAAGGAGTAAAGGAGCTTCTGTCCTTTTTGGCTCATGTTTTGATAGTAGTTTAATTTAGCAATTCACCTTTAAGCTGTCATAATTTGTTCTGCTCTGCTTTGTTGAGATTCTGCAGATTTGTTTGCCATCCACAGCATGCCTTCTTAGCTGTGCATTAGCTCTCCACTATATCATATTACTTTGTAGATATTAACAAAAATCATACCTCACCACACTTTAGTCATAAAGCTTTCATGTTGTTCTCTATCTGTATTTTTCTGACTTGCTATCTCTTCAGTGGGGACCACAGAGCTCTACCATATTTCTCTGCTGTTAGGTCTCCTTCTGTCTTTTCAAATCCACTGCTTTTCACATGATTAGTCCCGAAGTGGTTCCCAAAATGAAATAGCCATGCTAGCCTCAGCAGGGGTGGACATGGTACCCTTCCACAGGTCTATATTGTCAACCCCCTCTTACTGGCCATTGTTGGCCTAAAAATCTACCCTGCAATGGTGAAGAACCTCAGTGCCAACACTAGTGACTGCAGGATTGTTGTAGGATCCTTCATATCAGGCCTCATATTCAGCCCATCATAAACAGATAAGGCATATTAAAGTCAAGTATTTTGCTTGATAAAATGAGATAACTTTTTATTTATTCCAGCATGTCAAGCTGAATTCACAGAATATCATAAAACCATATTTCTTACCCACTTTACCTGCTCTCTGACTGATGGGCAACACCTGTGTAGATGCTGAATGTTTGTACACCAAATAATGACCTGCTACATTAACACTTCAGCTCCTTTGTGAGTCTAACACACCTATAACTGTTTTATTTCCTTTGGTCTTTGTAGCTGCAGTAGTGCCTAATGTGGCCACATATTTTACTTGCCATGCACCTATTTTGTTGTTTGTGATTTGAGGCTGTGATATTTGTACATACACTTTGGTTACTACTGATCTAAAAATTGTGTTGAGTTTAATATGTTGGCTTTCTTTCATGGATAATTATGTAGTGGCCTTAATTTCTTTTAAATTCCTCCTGATTTTCTTACTTAAATCATTTTGATAAGTTGATCCATATCTACCACCATTACCAGACTGCAATATTTTCTCAAATTATTTTCTCACATCTGCTGTCTGGCCTCGTAATATAAACTCATAACTGTAAGATTTGTAAACTTAATGTCCATATATGCTACTAAAGTAAACAATGGTGCAGTCTACAGACAAGCACACACACAATAACTATGTGGATGACAAGACACTCACAAAAGAACACACTAACAATATATGTCCTAGTGTAAAAGTGGGCATCAAAAAATGCATACAAAACCAAAACCAACAGCTCGGTTCAGAAAGGATGTGTTAGACATATCAAACCACAAAACAATGAAGATGAATACTCTGACAGAAAAAAATAATAGTAAAAATAAAAATCTCTCTAGAGATGTGAAAAAAGAACTGCATTTATTAAAACAAATACACAAAAAGTGAACACTTTTGTGATGCACAGACTTCATCATAAGCTGCAAAGGAGCCACACTGAATTATTGTCTAATAAAAAAATAAATTCATTACCAAACTATAAAAATCTAGAAGAATCTGAAAAAAATAGAAAACGGGCTGCAAAAATACCATTTTTAACTAACTTTAGTTAGATAGTTTGCAGGCATAAATTCAAGCTTTTGTAATCATTTAAACTTGAGTGGACAGTAGCATTTAATAACATAACACAAGCACTCAGGTCACTCCAAGGCAAGTACAAATATGACTCAGTCATTGTCCATGCTGGTGTGAATGACCTGAGACGTATCTCCCTGGACTACATGAAAAGAGACATAGAGGAGCTCTCTGAGCATGTAGCCCAGGCCGGTATGACCCTGACCTTGAGTAGCATCTTACCCTCACCAAGAATGATGCCACAATATGAAGACAAGATGATAAATTTCAACAATTGGCTTAAGTATTGGTGTCATTCAAAGGGGATCCAATGCCTGTCAGCCAGGGATGACATGCTCGACAAGCCACGATGCTTCGCTAGGGATGGCTTGCACCTGTCACTCCTGGGCTTTCGGATATTTGCAAAGGCTCTTGCCACCCTCATAGTGCCTTTTTTAGGCAAGGCTCAAAAGACAAACCCACCTCCATAGGTATCACAAGGGATAAGAAAATAAGAGTAATGCTACTCAACACCAGACGTCTAAACCTCAAGATGCACGCACTCGAAACTCTCCTTAGCATGGAGAACATCGATATCTGTACAGTAACAGAAACCTGGTTCAAGGCTCCTGAGAGCCCCCCAGCACTACCAGGTTATACCTCATACCATGCTTTTCGGCCCCAAAACTGGGACCGAACCACAAAAGGAGGGGGAGTATCAATATTCTTCAAAGATACCCACACCTCCAGGTTGGTGGCACAGCACGAAGCATCAGAGACTATCCATGTGCAACTAACAGTGGGTAAAACTGCCTTCCAGTTTATAGCCTGCTACAGACCACCCTCCCAAACCCAGGAACCCCACTCGGCCTTCCTGAGAACACTGGAAAATATGAAGGTCTCTCCAAACACCATTATATTGGGTGACTTCAACTACCCAAACATAGACTGGGAGCATTACTCTAGCTCCAACACCCTAGCCCAAAGGTTCCTAGAATTTATAAACTCAAATGCTATGGAACAACTTCTTACCATTCCCACAAGAGGGAAAAACATACTGGACCTGATCATCACCAACATGGGGGCTCTATGCTCCAGACCAGAAGTGTATCCCTCACTGGTAAGATCAGACCATAAACTAATCTCACTGGATATTCACATCCCGACCCCACACCCTGCCCAGAAAAACACAGTGAAAAACTTCTCTAAAGCAAATTTCACACTCCTCAAAACCGAGGTGGAATCCTTCAAAGCCCCCGGGCCTGTGGAAAATACAGCCCAGACCGCAGAATCCTTTATAAACGCATTCTATGAACACCTTCAGGAATGCATGGATCATGCAATCCCAAATAAAACCAAGACCCAATCCTCCAAAGGCAGGCATCCTGTCTGGTGGACCCCAGCCATAAACAAACTATACAATAGAAGGAGGAAGCTACTACATGATAGAGCAAAATCCCAAAAAGGGAAGGCATCTCTGATCAGTATTAGCAAAAAACTATGGGCACTCATAAAATCGTCTAAGGCCAGCTTCGAGAGAAACATTGCACAGGACACTAAGGATAATCACAAGGCTTTCTTTAGTTATGTTAGGAACCTGGGTGGGAATTCCCAGATATGCTCAGAATTAGTCCAAAATGACAAAAAATACACCGAACCCACAGACATTGCCAACATCCTAGCTGACAGGTTCACAGCAAACTTATTCACCCCCTCCCCACCAAAAGGGCAAATATCAAAAGCTGCCCCCCTAACATCTCAGATGCTCAGTTAAGAGCCGCCCTCTCCAAAGCAAAAAACACAGCATCAATGGGACCAGATGGTGTCCTGGGCTGCGTCCTACATGAACTCCAAGAAGAGCTAAACCCAAACATAAAACTACAGTTCAATCTCAGCCTTACTACAGGATATGTACCCAAAGAGTGGCATACAGCAACAGTGGTCCCTCTCCACAAAGGTGGTGCCTCAATGGATCCTGGAAACTATTGCCCCATAAGCCTGACTAGCTTGGTCTGCAAAGCTATGGAAAGGATCATCATGGACCTCATAAATAAAGATATTGGGGACCTACAGACACTGGATCCTACCCAGTTCAGCTTTGTTAAGGGCAGATCCTGCCTCTTAAACCTGGTCAATTTCTTTGAAACAGTCACCAAGGCCATTGATGAGGGGAAGGTGGTCCACACGGCCTACCTGGACATCGCAAAAGCCTTCGATACAATACCCCACTCGAGCATTATAGATAAGCTCACCAGCTTAAATATAAACTCCTATGTCACTAGATGGGTTGCAAACTGGCTCAAGGACAGAACCCACATGGTTAGAATTGCTGGAGCCATGTCAGACTCCAAACCAGTTACAAGTGGCATCCCACAAGGCTCAGTCCTGGGACCTCTCTTGTTCGGTATATATTTCTCGGAGGTACAGGCCAACATGGAAGGACTGTGGCTGACCAAGTTCGCAGATAACTGCAAACTAGGCACCATAATCGACTCTCCAGCCGACACAAGCATCCTACAAACGGGCCTCATATAAACAGACAACTGGTGCCAGAGCCATGGCCTCAAGCTAAATGCCAAAAAGTGTATAATCATCCCCTTTGGCAAAAACAATGTGCCCACAAATTACCACATAGGTGGTAGTCCATTAAGTACGGAAGAAGTAATTAGGGACCTGGGGACCCAAGTTGATAGCAATCTCTCATTTGAAAATCACGTGGCCAAAGTGGTTAGAAAAACATTTTATATAGCCCACCTAATCATGAAGGGATTCACATCTAGATCAGGGGAGGTCATTGTGCCTCTTTAATCATCCCTCATCAGGCCCATAATTGAGTACAATGCCCCTTTTGGGATGTACCTTACCAGACACCTGCAGCAACTGGAAAGACCCCAAAAGTATCTCACCAAGAGGATCAAAGGGCTCAAACAGATGCCATATGCTGCCCGGTTAAAGAAACTTCAGCTCTACTCAGTGGCATACCACCTGCTCGAAGGCGATCTGTGCCTGACATATAAAGCCATGTCCAACCCGGAATTAATGGACATGCTGCACCTCAGAAAATCCAAAGACCATCGAGCTACCCGCTCGAGAGACTTGAACCTCAGCACTGAAATAAATAGGACATGCTGGAGGGACAGATTCATAACCCAGAGGCTCCCTTCACTCTGGAATAAAATCCCAGTCCAGGTTACGCAGAGTCCCTTATTGACTCTCTTCAATAGGAATCTTGATGAATGGATGGGAGATCGTAGGTTTACCCCAGGTATCACTTCTGTGCCACTGTTAGACAGAGGCACAGTATACTAACCTTGAAAAAGGGCATAGCAAAATTCATTTAAAATGGGTGGCAAAAGCCAAACACACTCTGGCTAGGCTTATAAATGCCCTAGGGCAGATAGCCTAGCATGAACCTATGAACTTATAAGGCTTTCTGCAAACTTCAATTATTCTGTAATTCCTTACCCCTAATGCCTGAGTGGATATATTCTGCACTATACAATAAAAATATTATAAAATGGGTGCATGAAACACTATGGGCCAGATTTACGAAAGCTTGCACAGAGTTGTAGAGTAGTGTAAGATGTCAAACAGGCAATATGTCTGCCGTGCGATCCAGGAACAGCAGGCAGGGGTATGCACGAGAGCTGCTAAAGCTACTCTTGCATGGACAGCATCATGGTATGCAAATTACCTCATTTGCTGATGAAAGCTATGCAAATTAGGTAAATTTGCAATCCAGGAAACACTAACCTGTCCGTGGAAGATTAGTGTTATCTGCAGAAATGTACTCCGTTGGTAATGGAGTACCATTCTGCAAATAGCTAAACGGAGCTATGACAGCTCCAAATAAAGGATGCATACAGTTAAGGAAGCATGCCAATGGCCAAATGTAAGGCCATTGGCATTTATAAATGTTTAAAAATATAAAAATATAACTTTTCCCCCCTATCTCCGATGTTTAAGCATAGCGCAGCACCGCGCAAACGTGTGGCGTTTTAAAAAACAAGAAAATAATTTAAAAATAGCCAAAAATGGGCATTTTCACTAAAAAGCTTATCCTGCCATGCAGGTGAATGGCAGTCTAAAGACAACATGACCACCGAGTAGTGGTTGCTAAAGGGGGGAAGCTCAGTGTGAGAGATGTAACCATGCATTAGTAGGCAATCCTATGCAAATAAGGAAAAGGGTAGTGAATCCCAATTTTCCCCAGCATGTGAGCCATGTCCCAAGAGTGTAAGAGTAGGAATAGGTGAGTAGTAGAGTAGAATATAGGTGACATCATGAGGGTGTGTGTCAGAAAGGCTGTAAGCTAATTGGAGCACAGTAGCTTGTGTTTGCTCTGAGTTACTCAGGATTGCAAGAAGCGTGCCTACAGTTGTCTTATTTAAAAACCTGAAACCAAAGGTGCACACTGTTAAAAGATCGGACATTTCTTGCAAACATGCACACAGCGTGTGTGCTCATGTGTACTCAAGTGCGTGTGTTTGCGCTTGTTTGTGCGGCACTACCCCGGGCAGAAACAGAAAGGCAAAAGGAAGGAAAAGAAGTAGTAGGAAGTTAACCAAGGAGAACTAGCAGAGCTGTCAGGTGACATATATCAGAATCAGCCAATTACACAGGCAGCAGACTATCCCAGCCCAGCACTTTAAACTGCAAACTGCATCCCCCCCTGTTTTTTCCCAAGAACTCTGCAACACTGCAGTATACAAAGAGAGAAAGCTTAAAAAGATTGTCAGACCAAATGTTAGGGGCTTCTCTTGCTATCATAAACCAACATGTGCAAGGTGCTGAGGGTGGTGATGTTGTGAATTCTGCTGAGCAACCCACAGTGAGGAGACGGAGAAGGGTATACAGACCCAGGGTAACTTACCAGGGGCTACATCAGCTGTAGGTAGTGGAGCGCTATAGGGTGGACAGGGACCTCTTACAGCAAATTGTTGAGCTGTGCCGGTCACGCCTTACACACAGAAACAACAGAGGGGAACCCATCCCAGTGGATACCAAGGTATGTGTTGGCATAAGAATACTAGCTACAGGTACCTTCCAAAGACCAACTGGTGATATGATGGGGATTTCACAGGAATCAGCATCCAGGGTACTCCACCAGTTCCTGGATACCATGTCAACACATGTCGATGACCATGTATATTTCCCCAATTCCCGTGGGGCACTGGCCAGCAATATGCATCTTTTCTACCAAATAGCAGAATACCCTGAGGTAGTGGGTGCAATAGACTGCACGCACATATGCATCAAAGCACCACCCGATGAGCGGGGTAGGGTCTACATCAACTGCAAGGGCTTCCCCTCCATCAACTGCCAGTTCGTGTGCAATGCTCAGGGCATAATAATGAATGTGTGTGCTGGCTGTCCTGGATGCTATCATGATTCCCACATCTGGCATCTGACGCAGCTGTACCAGAGATTTGCCAACGGGGACATCCCTGATGGTAACCTAGTGGAGGATGATGGATATGCACTGGAGCCGTGGCTGATGACACCCATCAGAAATGCACACACACCTGAACAAGAACTCCATAATGAGGCACACGAACAAACAAGAGGCATAACTGAGCATGTGTTTGGGATGCTCAAGTCATGGATCCAGTGCCTGGGCACATCTGGTGGAGCCTTGCGGTACTTACCAACTACATATACCCAAATTGTTATGGCATGTGCCATGCTACACAATATGATTCTGGGGAAACAGCTGCAGCAGGAACAGCATGGGGCAGGGCCAAACAGCCCCCCTCCATTGCCAAGGCCTGCACAGGCATAGCGTGACTCAGAGGAGGAACAACTTGAGCCTGCCCCAGTAGGCAGAAGGAGGCATGCCCAGTATGCCCTGACCTTGGCAAAGAGGCAACGCATAGCACATACACTGACTCAGTAGGAACCCTGGAAATGACACCTCTCTCTGACTCGCACATACAGTAAAAGGGATGCCTAACTTGACACTACCTGTTTTCAGATATGTATAGGGAGTGTACTATGTGCATCAGACATAGGCAGCCCTGCAGCACCACCTGAGGCATGAGTGCCCTATTTTAAGCAATATAAAGCAATGCTAAGCACATTTTACCAGTATTGAGAATATTTAAATACAATTGCACGTAGCTGGGCACCACGCTAACCAGTGCAATGTCGGGCAATGGCGGGCAGTGTTGAGCAACGTTGGGCAAAGTCGGGCAAAGTCGAGCAAAGTCGGGTAAACACGCTCACACCTGCTTTACTGTTCCTTAACCAGTCAGGCCTGCCCACCAGGAAAATAAAAAGCAGTGACAGGGCTCGAACTCAGGATACTGTGCACTACAGTCACAATACTGAACCACTAAGCCATGACAGCATTTCACTGGCACAGACACAACTTAAGTCACTCACACATACCAGTTGGGGGGTCACATACCTAACAGTCACAGCCAGCAGGACAATTGTAGACAAATGCAAACACAAATGCTGTATCATGCCCTCTGAAGAGGCATATGAGTAACCACCCCCCAGGCCTATGCAGACAGATAACAGCAGGCCAGGCAGTGTGATGTGGGTTAGGTAGGCTATGAACTCACAAACTAATATGCGTGTAATTGGAAGCTAAGGTCTGTAGTACAGTGGTATGCCTCAAGCCAGTACGATAGGCAACAGTACAGACTGAAATGGAGTACCTGACGTAGCAGTGCAGGCCTAGCAAATGTGTATAAGTGTAAGATGTACCCCTCATCCTATGTACACCCACAGTAACAATCAGGTGTGCCCCCCGGGTAGAAATGTACAAATAATAGCTGTCCTCCCTGTATGTAGAAATGCTGATAAGTCTATGCAAATTGACTCATGGAAGCCCTGCAGGCACAGCATGCGTCCTGTCGATGTACAACACAAAGGTGAGCCCTGAAATAAAAACCAACTTTATTTTTCACACACATATAGTATATATGCCCATAGTGAGCATGCTCACACACTTAAACAAATTTAGCAAATTTCAGTCAGTAAAATACTGAAAGGTCATACTGGGCATGCTCACACACACAAACAAACGAAGCAAATGTCAGTCAACAACATACTGAAAGGTCATACTGGGCATGCTCACACACTTAGGCCATGTCTGAGTACAGCAGTGGGCCACACATATCTGGCAGTTGCAGTTCTTACTCCAGACACTTGTCACTATTCACCAATCCTGCCTTGTGCACACAGTGATATGAAAACAGACCCATATAATATATTGGACCCCTGTCATAATCAAACTATGTACTACAAGTACTTAAGTTGTTCAAAGAAAGTGAAAATGCAAAGAAGATCAATAAATCTCTGATCAGTATCATCAAGAAACAGTGAGCACTCCTAACATTATCCAAGCCATGTTCTGGCAACAATATTGCCAAAGAGTCCATAGAGAACGATGAAGCTTTCTTTCGCTATGTCATAAATATCAATATAAACTCATATGTTCTGAGTCAGTGCAAAGTGTAAATGAATATGTGTACATGACTGACATTGCCAACATCTTGTCAGACAGGTTCATACATATTTAGCCCCTCTCACTGACAAAAGGGCCCATTACCATACATGGAGATTGTAAAAACCCAGAAATCACATATACAATGGTTAAACAGCTCTATCCAAACCTAAAAACACGGCGTCTATGGGATGACATGGTTTCCCTGGCTGTGTCATATGTGAACTCCAAAACAAGCAGACCCTGCACCTGAACAGTCTTTTGAGACTCACCCTCTGTACGGGATATGAAACTGTTGAATGGGTTACAGCAACATTTGGCACACTCCACAAGTGTTGGTGCACAACTGACCATGGGAACTATTGTCTTATAAGCCTAATAAGCCTGATCTGCAAGGCCATGGAATCCATCATTATGGAACTCATAAACAGAGCTATTGGGAGCCTACAAACACCCAACCCTACCCATTTGGGTTTGGTCAGGGGCAGATGATGGTTCCTAAACCTGCTAGATAGTTTTCAAGGCAGTTACCCAGGACATACATAAATTAAATGAGCTATACATGGCCTACATAAACCTTGAAAAGCCCTTTTCCAACATCCCACACACATGTCATATCCACAAAATCAACAACCTGTGCATAAACATGTATGTCATCTGATGGATTGCCAACTGGGGCACAGATAGATCCCACAAGGTACAAATTGTGGTCTCCCTGTTAGACTGTAAGCTGGTAACAACTGCTGTCCCCCATGGCTCAGTCCTGGGACCCCTCCTGTCTGGTGTATACTTTTCAGAAATACAGTGAAACACAAGAGGGCTATGGTTAGCAAAGTTTGTGGATGACTGCAAAAAGGTTGTCATGTTTGGGACAACAGAGACATCCTTAAAAAGGGTCTCAGTCAGACAGATGTGGTGTCAAAATTATGGCCTCGAGCTACATTCATACAAATACCACATAGGTGCTAACACCCTAAATATGGAGGTAATAATAAGGGATCTATGGACACATGTGGATAGTCATCTCTACTTCCAGAAACACATTCACAAAGTGGTTAGAAAATCATGCTATGTGTTCCCAGAAATTGCCAAGGTCTTTGCATGTAGGTCAAAGGAGGTTCCCTCTACTCATCAGTCATCAGACCCATCAGAGAGTATCACGGCACACTTGCAATGAATCTGACTAGGCAACTTCGGCAGCTGGAAAGACCACTGAAGTATCTCAACAAGAGGATTACTGGCCTCAAACAGTTGCCCCATGCAACAAGACTGAATTTAACTCAGTCTGTACTCTGCTGCATACTGTCTACTCAGGCGATCTCTGCCCAACAGACAGGTCCATGTCCAATGCAGAACTGATGTACATGCGCTATCTGAAGTAAACCCAAGCTCACTGTGCCACATGCTCTAGGGTTATCATCATCATAACAATAAATAGAACATGTTGGAGGGATACATTACTAACTCACAGACTTCCCTTGCTTTGGAACAGGCTCCCAACCTACATTAAGCTGAGTCCCTCGCTAACACTCTTCCAGAGGAGCCTTGATGAGTGTATGTGAAACTGAACTGTCACACCATGGATCACTTCATCAGCTCTACTACACAGAGGCCTAGGGAACTAAACCCCATGTGTGGTGATAGCTGCACACTCTAGCCATACTAATATATGCCTTCAGGCAGATAGCCTATTACCTACCTATCTATGTACCTATATATATGTAGGGGGAACACAGTATAATAAGCCAAAGATGGATGGGCAGAGATGTTTGTAAGAGGGTGACCATGACAGGGAGCCATCCAGGACTGTCCCACCCAGCACACATCCCAATGGCACAAAAGACATGAGGTGCACATCTCACCCACTGTACATAACAGCCACCAGTATCTGTAAGCATTACAGTGTATGTGGTCCATGTGCCTGCTGTACAACATGAATGTACAATGAAGTACACATCTACTATCTGTAGACATGTACCTGTCACATAGGTTCATAGATATGTAGTAGACTATCTTCACGAAGGCATATATTAGCCTAGGCAAGTTGTGCGGCTTTCACCACCCCATTGGGTAGTCTCCTAAGCCCTAATTCTAATAGTTAGTACCCTAAGCCCCTTTCTAGTGGGGCTGCTGATGTGATGCCTGGCGTGAATTGTCTGTTTCCCATCCACTCATCAAGGTTCCTATTGAAGAGTGTCGGTGAGGGCCTCTGTCTGATGTACATTGTGACTCTGTTCCACAGTAAGGCAAGTGTCTGGGATGGTACTCTATCCCACCAGCATGTTGTATTCATTGTTGTGATGAGGTTCATATCCCTGGAGTGTGCAGTGTGACTCAATTTTGTTATCCGTAGATGGAGCATGTTCAACAGTTATGTGTTGGACATGGCTCTGTATGTTCGGCAGAGTGTGCCTCTGAGTAGGCGGTACGCAACGGAGAACAGATTTAGTTTTACCAGTTGTGCTGCATAACACAAATGTTTGAGACCAGTAATCCTCTTGGTGAGGTACCTCTCTGGTCTCTACAGCTGCTGGATATGCTTAGTCGAGTACATCCAAAATGGTGCATTGTACTCAATGATGGGTCCGATGACTTAAGAGTAGAGGGCCACCACTACCTCTTTTGATCCTGATGCATTCCCTTTGTTGATTAGATGGGCCACATAGGATTTCCTAATCACTTGGCAACAAGGTTGTCAAAGGAAAGATGACTATCTACTTGTGTCCCCAGATCCCTTATTACCTTGTCAGTTTTTAGGGGGTAACACCTATGTGGTAGTTTGTGGGTACTTTGTTTTCACCAAAGGGGATTACTATGCATTCTTCCACATTGAGCTTGAGGCCATGATTCTGACACCACACATCTGTCTCATAGAGTCCCTTCTGGAGAATATTTGTGTCATCTGGGGAATCTGTTATGGCAAACACTTTACAGTTCCCAGCAAACTTAGTCAACCACAACCCTCCTGTATTGGCATGTACTTTTGAGAAGTCTATACCAAACAGGAGGGACCCCAGGACTGAACCCTGTGGGGACACCAGTTGTTACCAGTGTAGAGTCTGACATGTAGCCAGCAACTCTTCATTTGTGGGATCTATATGTGAGCCAGTTTACAATCCATCTTGTGATGTATGGATTCATGCCCAGGTTGGTGAGTTCATCTATGATACCTGACTGGGGAATGGTGTCAAAGGTCTTAGCGAGGTATAGGTATGTGTGGAGCTCATTTCAATCATCTGTGACCTGGGTAACTGTCTGAAAGAAGTCCACCCAGTTCAGGAGGCGTGATCTGCATTTGACAAAGCCAAACTGGGTGTGCTCAACTGTGTGAAGGTTCCCAATGTCTTTATTGTTGACTTCCATTATGATTGGCTCCATTGCCTTGCAGATCAGACTCGTCAGGCTCATAGAGCATGAATGCCAAGGGTCTTTTGTGGCCCCACCCCTGTGGAGTGGGAAGAACGTTGCTGTGCTACATTCTATGGGTACATATCCTGTAGAGAGGATGTAGAGAGAGGTGTAGGTATCCTTGATGAATATGGATACATCCCCACCCTATGTGCTATGATCCAGGTTCTGATGCTGGAAGGTATGGAATGAGTAGTATCCTGGTAGTGCCGGTGTGCTCTCTGGAGCCTTGAACTAGGTTTCTGTTACTGCACAGATATCAATATTCTCCATACTGAGAAGTGCCTCGAGTGTGTGCATTTGGAGGCTGAGACTTCTGGCAATGAGTAGCATTTAGCTCACTTTGTGGTTATTTGTTTTCGTTACGGGGTTTGGTTTGTCCTGAGTGACCAGTGTTCCACATCTGAAGTCAACGCCTCATTGGTCCAATCTGACCATAAGCTCATTACCCTACATATCCACATTCTGCCCCCACCCCCCATTAAGGAAACCATGTTAAAAAATTTCTCCAAAGCCAACTTCATGCTTCTTAAGACAGAAGTGGTGAACTTCAGGACACCCATGCAGATGGACAATACAGTTATGACTACTGAATCCCACACAATTGCACTTTATAAGCACTTACATGAGTGCATGGATCATGCTATCCTAAACAGAACCAAGACGCTATCCTCCAAGAAAAGGAAGCCAATCTGGTGGTCCCCTGCCATAAACAAACTGTACAACAGAAGGAATAAACTGTTGCAAAAGAGGGTAAAATCCCATGAGTGGAGGAGCTCCCTAGTTAGCCTCAGTAAGAAGCTGCAATCCCTGATAAAATCCTCCAAAGCTAGTTACAAAAACAAAATCGCCACTGATTCTAAAGATAACCACAAAGCATTCTATAGTTATGTCAAGAATCTCAATGGCAACACACAGATCTGCTCTGAGTTACAGCACAATGGCACTAAATATACAGACCCAATTGATATTGCCAACATCCTGGCAGATAGGATCAGTGCTAACTTTACCCCCCTCTCACCCATGAAAGAGCCCATCTCTATACTGGAAGAATGCAAAGTTGCTGTCATCACGGCTGCACAGGTAAAAACCACACTCTCCAAAGCCAGGAACACAGCATCCATGGGACCAGACAACATCCCAGGCTGCATTCTACACAAACTATGGAATGAACTGGCACCACACCTAAGTACCATGTTCAATCATAGCCTCACCTCAGGCTTTGTGCCTGCTGAATGGCACACAGTGATGGTTATCCCACTACACAAGGGGGGAGCCACCACGGACCCCAGGAACTAGCACCCCATTAGCCTGATGAGCCTGGTCTGCAAGGCGATGGAACGTATCATCATGGAACTTATAAACAAAGACATTGGTAATCTCCAAACTCTGGACCACAACCAGTTTGGGTTTGTAAAAGGAAAGTCATGTCGCCTAAACCTGATAGACTTCTTTGAAGCAGTCACCAAAGCCGTAGACAAGGGTAAGGTGGTTCACACAGCCTATCTAGATCTTGCCAAGGCTTTTGACACCATCCCCCACTCTGGAATTATAGATAAACTCACTAAACTAGGTATAAATCCCTATGTCACAAGATGGGTTGCCAACTGGCTCACTGACAGAACCCACACTGTGAAAGTAGCAGACTCCAAATCCGACTTCAGACCAGTGACAAGTGGAGTACCACAGGGTTCAGCCCTGTGTCCTGTCCTGTTTGGTATCTACTTCCCAGAAGTACAGGCTAACACAGAAGGTCTTTGGCTAATGAAGTTCCCAGATGACTGCAAACTCGGAGCCATAATCAAAACTACTAACGATGTCGACATCCTACAAAAGGGCCTCACTGAGACAGATGCCTGGTGTCAAAGCCATGGCCTCAAGCTCAATGCCAAAAAGTGCATTGTCATACCCTTTGGTCAAAACTCTGTACCCATGAACTACAACATAGGCGGTAGTATACTTAACACTGAAAGTGTGATAAGAGACCTTGGGACACAGGTGGACAGTAGTCTCTCCTTTGATAATCACATCACCACAGTAGTCAAGAAATCCTTCTACGTGGCACACCTCATCACAAAAGGTTTCTCATGCAGAAAAAAAGAGGTCATTATTCCCCTCTACTCATCACTCATTAGATCCATTATAGAGTACAACGCCCCTTTTGGTATGTACCTCACAAGATATCTACAACAACTGGATAGCCTGCAGAAATACCTCACAAAGAGGATTACTAGACTAAAATACATGCCCTACACAGACCATCTCAAAACACTCCAGCTTTACTCTGTCGCATATCGCCTACTCAGAGGTGATCTCTGCCTAACATACAAAGCTATGTCAAACACAGAGCTGTTGGACATGCTCCACTTAAAGAAATCCCAATCCCTCCAAGCTTCAGCCCCAAAACCCAGACCAAAATACAAAAGGAGGGGGTGTATCCATTTTCATAAAGGATACCCACACCTCCAGGTTAGTGGCACAGCATGAGGCCTCGGGGACCATCCAAGTGCAACTAACAGTGGGCAAAGCTGCTTATCAGATCGTAGCCTGCTACAGATCACCTACCTTGTCTCAGGACCCTCACTCAACATTCCTGAGAACACTGTAAAATATAAAGGTCCTACCAAACACCATGATATTAGGAGATTTCAACTACTCAAACATTGACTGGGAGAATTACTCAAGTACAAACTCCTTTGCCCAGCACTTCCTAGAGTTTATAAACTCAAATGCCCTGGAACAGCTGGTCACCATGCCCACTAGAGGTGACACATACTGGACCTGATTATCACCAACATGGGGGATCAGTGTTCCACAACAGAGGTAAACCCCTCGCTGGTAAGATCAGATCATAAAGTAATCACACTGGACATCCACATCCCAACCCTAACCCCAGTCAAGGAAACCACTGTGAAAAACTTTTCAAAAGCAAATTTCACACTTCTCAAGACCGAAGTGGAAAGTTTCAAAGCCCCCTTGCTACAGGATAATGCTATTCAAGCCACAGAATCCTTTACAAGTGCATTCTATGAGCATCTACAGGGATGCACGGATCGAGCCATCCCAAGTAAATCCAAGACTCACGCCTCCAAAAAGAGGAAACCAGTCTGGTGGTCCCTGGCCATAAATAAGCTATACAACAGAAGGAGGAAACTACTACATGATAGAGCAAAATCCCAAAAAGGAAAGGCATCACTGATTATTATTAGCAAGAAACTACGATCACTCATAAAATCATCCAAGGCCAGTTTCTAAAGAAAAATTGCCAAGTAATCTAAAGATAACCACAAAGCCTTCTTTAGCTATATCAAAAATTTAGGTGGCAACTCTCAGGTATGCTCTGAGCTACTGCAAAATGGCAAAAAAAAACACTGAACCAACTGACATTGCCAACATCCTGGTGGACAAGTTCAGTGCAAACATCACCCCCCCCCTCACCCCCAAAAGGGCCTGTGTCCATCCCAGAAGAATGCAGAGCCCCAGACATCATGGACATGCAGGTAAAAACAGCCCTCTCCAAAGCTAAGAACACAGCATCAATGAGACTGGATGGTGTCCCAGGCTACGTCTTACACGAGCTCCAAAAGGAACTAAACCCTCACCTAAATTCACTGTTCAGACTCAGCCTTACTACAGGCTATGTACCCAAAGAATGGCGTAAAGCAACAGTCATCCCACTCCACAAAGGTGGTGCCACAACAGAACCTAGGAACTATCGCCCTATAAGCCTGACCAGCTTGGTCTGCAAAGCTATGGAGCGAATTATCATGGAACTCATAAACAGAGACATTGGGAACCTCCAGACTCTGGACCCTACCCAGTTCGGCTTTGTTAAAGGCAGATCCTACCTCCTAAACCTAGTTTACTTCTTTGAAACAGTTACCAAGGCCATAGATGAAGGGAAGGTAGTCCACACAGCCTTCCTGGACCTCGCTAAGGCCTTTGACACCATTCCCCACTCTGGCATCATAGCAAAGCTTACCAGCTTGAACATTAACCCCTATGTCATGAGATGGGTGGCCAACTGGCTCATGGATAGAAAGCACATGGTCAGAGTTGCGGGTGCCATGTCCGACTCTAAACCAGTCATGAGTGGTGTCCCACAGGGCTCAGCGCTGGGACCCCTCCTGTTCAGTATATACTTCTCTGAGGTACAGGCAAGCACGGGAGGACTATGGCTGACCAAATTTGCAGATGACTGCAAACTGGGGGCCATAACCAACTCTCCGGCTGACACAGATATCCTCCAGAAGGGTCTTACAGAGACAGATATCTGGTGTCAAAACCATGGCCTCAAGCTGAATGCCAAAAATGCATAGTCATCCCCTTTGGGAAAAAACAAAGTGCCCACAGATTACCACATAGGTGGTAATCCACTAGGTACAGAAAAGGTAATTAGGGACCTGGGGACCCAGGTAGATAGTAACCTCTCCTTTGATAATCGCATTGCCAAAGTGGTTAGAAATTCCTCCTATGTAGCCCACCTAATCACGAAAGGGTTCACCTCTAGATCAAGAGAGGTCATTGTGCCCCTCTACTCATCACTCATTAGGCCCATAATAGAGTACAATGCCCCATTTGGTATGTACCTTAGTCAGCACATGCAACAGCTGGAAAGACCACAGAAGTACCTCACCAAGAGGATCATGGGCCTCAAAGAAATGCCCTATGCAGCTCAACTAAAGAAACTCCTGCTTTACTTGGTTGCTTACTGCCTGCTCAGAGGTGATCTATGCCTGACATATAAGGGCATGTCCAACCCAGAATTAATGGACATGCTCCACCTCAAGAAAACCAAATCTCTTAGAGCCAAACGCTCCAGTGAATTAAACCTCAGCACAGCAATAAACAGGATGTGCTGGAGGGATAGATTCCTATCCCAGAGTCTTCCCTCGCTCTGGAATAAAATCCCAGTTTATGTTAGGCAGAGCCCCTCACTGACTCTTCAAGAGGAATCTTGATGAGTGGATAGGAAATCGTAAATTTACCCCGGGATCACTTCAGTGGCCCTGGTAGACAGAGGCCCAGGAAACTAAATTAAAAGGGAGGCGAAAGCCAATACATTCTGGCTAGGCTTATAAATGCCCTTGGGCAGATAGCCTAGTACCTACCTATGAACTTATGAACCTACATGCTCTAGGGACCTAAACCTTGTCACCACAATAAACAGAACATGCCAGAGGGATAGATTCCTGTCCCAGAGACTTCCCATACTCAGGAATAAACTACCTATCTATATCAAACAAAGCTCCTCATTAGCACTCTTCAAGAAAAATCTTGATGATTGGATGGGAAATAGGAAATTCACCCCGGGGATCACTTCTGTGTCTCTGCTCGACAGTGGCACAGGAAAATAAATTTCTTGGGTGGCAAAAGCCAAGGTACCTTTTTGGCTGGGCTTGTATAGGCCCCAGGGCCGATAGCCTAGTACCTACCTATGAACCTTTGAGACTTGACTAAAAAGGTAATATGGGGACAGCAAGAGCCTTGGCCAGTATTCAGAAGCATAGGGGTGACAGGTGCAAACCATCTGCAGTTAAGCAATGAGGCTTGTCTATCATGTCATCACAGGCAGACAGAGACTGGATCCCCTTTGAATGACACCAGAAGCTCAGCCAGTTGTTGAAGTTTATTGTCTTTCTGTTATAGTGCAGTATCATGTAATTGAAGGTAAGATGCTACTCAAGGTCAGGGTCATACCAGCCTGGGCTACATGATCATAGAGCTACTATATATCTCTTGTCATGTTATCCTGGAAGGTATGTCTCAGATCATTCACACTGACATGTACAAAGAACACGACATACATGTACCTGTTCTGGAGTGATGTAAGTGCTTGTGTTATGTGGCGGATCATAGCACCTGACAGACAACTGACAGTAACCTTCCCCTTGTCCAGCTGAGTGAGTGGAACATCTGTGTGCCTGACTATGAAGTCACCTATTATTAGTGTGCTGGGTATGTTGTTTTGCCTTAGGGCCTGTTGTGAGGCACACTGCTTTGGTGTATTATGTGTTTTCTGGTGTGTGCTTGGAGGTGCATGTTGCTTGCTTATCTGCTTAGGAGGATACTCTCTCTTTTTCAGATTAATATTTGTATTCTCCGAGTATGGTAATGTGTATTTATGTGTGTGTTTTGCTGGTGCTTATATTGTAGGTCTATGTGAGGCAGTTGGTGTTGTGGTTGTATGACCCTACTCCTCCTGACTGTATTGTCCAGTATTGGGTTGACAGAGCTTAGCCACCGGTTTGACCCTGTGTGTGCCAGCATGTGGTGCATCAACCCATATATGATATGGTCATGGCCTATGCATACAATACACTCACAATACACCTAGTATGATAAGCCTGCTGAGGTTAGCAAATGTGAAAAAACGTTTGGGCAAACTGTCAGCAAGTAATGTCTGTATTGCACCCTGTAACTCCATATTGCTTGCTGAAGTGTAAAGACGTACTTAGTTTGGATTAAGAACCCTGCACTTGCCAACTGTGTGTGTGTCTGTCTGTCTCTCCCTGGGGAGAGAGCAACCTTTTTGGAGACTACTCACACCCTTTAAAAGTGGTATACTCATCTTTGTCAAGTCTGATGATGTCATCATCCTACAAATATACCTGTGGAAATGGAAAGGAGAAATCCCAGTAATGTGCATAGTGTGTTGTGTAAATGTGTACTGCTGTAGTATCATAATGTAGTTAGGTAGGGGTTCGACTCCTGCACTTGCCAACTGTGTGTGTGTGTGTCTCCCCGGAAAGGAGCAACCTTTTTGGAGACTACTCACACCCCCTAAAAGTGGTATACTCATCTTTGTCAAGTCTGATGATGTCACCATCCTACAAATATACCTGTGGAAAGGATAAATCTTAGTAATGTGTATAGCGCATCGTGTAAATGCATACTGCTGTAGTATCATAATGTACTTAGGAAGGAGTTTGAATCTCGCACTTTCTGACTGTGTGGGTGTGTTCCAGGTGTGTGAGAGTGTGTGACACCATTTGTCAATATGGAGTGGGTTTTGATTTTTCTAGTGTATGACATATCACAATGACAACTGTATGTGCATTACACATGTAAGGTAGATGTGGGGCAAAGCCATATACATACATGTGACCTCAATTATTTCACTTCTGTATGCTAGTGACAAGCTTAGCCACTGCAGTGATCCCTAGGCTACGTCTTCTGTTTCACATCCACTCATCACAGTTTCTATTGAAGAGTGTGAGTGAGGGTTTATGCTTGAGGTATATTTGAATCCTGATCCAAAGCAAGCAAAGTCTGGCAAAGATGACTAATCATTATAGGTGTGCAACAGCCTCTGTGGATCTGCATGCAAACCCTTTATTGCTTATGTGCTCCACAGAGGGATTTCCAAAACCCTTTGGTAATGGGATTAACAAAGGAGAGATGACTAAACACATGGCTCTATGTATACATTAGTACCTGTTCCACATTTTGGGGGCTACTACCTTTGTTGTACTCTGGGGATACTTTGTTTTCTAAAAGTGGATAACTATGCTTTCTTTGGCTTATAGCTTTACAGCATGAGTTTGACACCAAGTATCTGTCTTTATGATATCCTTTTGGTGGATGTGTGTGTCATCTGGAGAATAACGTATAGCCCACAGTATGCATTTTCATCAAACATGTGCAGACATATCCCTACTGTGTTTGCTTGTACCTAAGAAAGCTATATGCCAAACAGGAGTGGTCCCAGGACTGAGTGCAGTGGAATACCACTTGTTACTGCCATAGAATTGTACATGGAGGCTGCAAATATTACTGTGTGTCCTACATCTGTGCGTCAGTTGTCAATCCATCATCTAACAATCGTTTATGGTCCATCTGTTGAGGATATGTATAATACCAGAATGTGGGATGGGTATGAATTGCTGGTGAGCTATAGCTTGGCTGTGTGGACTTCCCCTCCCTCACCTATAGCCTTGTTAACTGGCTTGAAGTCTACTAGGTGTAGGAGCCATGATCTGGCCTTTAGAGAACCTAAGTGGGTATGGTGCAGTGTTTGCAGGTTCATAATGTCCCTGTTAATGAGTTCCATAATGCTGTGCTCCATAGCCTTCCTGATAACATTTGTCTGCCTTATAGGGTGAGAGTTTCCAGGATTTGTTGTAGTTCTACCCTTAATCAATTTATGTTAACATTTGCACTGGGTGTGACGAGGGTGGACAGGTTTAGGAATAGGTATAGTAGAAGGTCAGCCCAGGTTTGAAGGTTAGTAGACTAAGCCAGATAGGCAGGATTAAGTTGGTTTGTACATGTGCTGAGCAGGGATGCAGAGTATATTGTGAAATAGATGCTAAGGATGAAGCCGCCAGGTAACAGGAAAAGAGGAATGCCTAAGATGAAGTTTATGGCTGTGGTGAGAGAGGACATGCAGGTGGATGGTGTGACAGTGCAAAATGCAGAGGGCAGGAAGAAATGGAAACAGATGATCTACTGTGGCGACCCCTAATGGGAGCATCTGAAAGGAGAAGAAGAAGAAGACGTTGTAGCTCAACCCTTGTGGACTGTCACCACCATTACCATGCATCATTCCACAAGTATGCAACCTGTATAGAGGCTGCATCTGGACAGAGTGTTTAGGTGAGTGGTGACTTCATATGTCAGCTTGTGTATGACACAGCCAGGGATACTGTCCAGTACCATTGCCACTGTGGTTTGGACTTTGGTAAAGAGATGTTTTAACTAGAGTGTCTGTGAATCATCAGGTTTTACATTCTTCAGGTCTGGAAATATGGCCCTTGTGTAATGACAGGGTGGTGAAATCCACATTCAAACTGTCTGACAAGAAATTGGTAATGTCAGTCAGATAAGTGTACTTTGTGACCATTTACATTAACTGTGACCCGATCTGAGATTTCCCCTGTAGATTATACACAACACTAACGAAAGCTTTAGTGTTGTCTTTGGAATACTTGCCATTTTGTATATTGATGCTTGCCTTGTATGTTTACTGAGGGATTGTATTTTCTCAATGATACTGACCAGAGAGGTTATCCCTTCTTGATATGTAACTCTTTTTTGGTACAACTTCACACCTTCTATTATATATTTAGTTTATGGCAGGGGTCCATGAGACTAATGTATAAGTGAGAATTTCTTGTGTTTGTGATAGCACGGTCCATGCAACCCTGTAGTTGAACAATGTGCATTACTAAAGGATTATGCAACTGGGGCAGTGTTAACCTTAGTAATGCAAATCAATAACAGATAGCAACAACAGCATCACCCATAGCACAGTGTCAACCCATGTCATACACACACATGCATACTCAATTTCCAAAATGTGTGTAGTACAATGCATACTGGCCACCAACAGAAACTATGGAGTGTTAACACTGGCCAATACAGGGCATGTCACCCTGCCCATGTGTCCAATATGCATGTACATGCAGACAGTGCACCTCCACCATGTTCACAGATGGACACCTGCAAACCTGTGTTGCACATACCCCACACTTACTGTCCACTGTATAATGCATGCTGACACAACTACACACATCAGCCAACTGGCACATGGACAAACAAAACACAATTGGAATAAACACTGGTGAAAACAATACAACATTGCTAATTACAGCTTTAATGCATCATACCTGCTCAGCTACACCTTCAAGGATATCATTACACTTTACTGCTGACAACATGCTACACATCCAACCATTGCTATACTTTATTAAAGTCACCCTGTGCATCAGCACCATGTTAGCCTGTTCCTGCATCAGTGTTACAGATGACAGGAGGTGGCATAGGTTTCGTCATATGCACAGGGTGTGTTGTTGGTTTGCCAGAGGCCTACATTGAGCCATACAATCGACATGTGTGTGTGAGTGTGTGTGTGAAGGCCATGAGTATTGTTATGGGCCAATGTTGATGTAATGTGTGCAGGTATGTGTTTGCCCTAGGTTTCTGTTTTATGTGTGTGTGTCTGCATGCACACAGTTCCACCATGTGCCTGCCATATATGGGGATTTGTGAGACAGCTACATACCGTAACTGGCAGGCTTTACAGATCACCGTCTCTGTCCACGGATACGGAACCTGTGCCTGGCAGGGGTGCTACAGACAGTATCAGGTACTAATCCAGACTGGGTGCTATTCGAAGAGGTTGACATATGTCCACTGGATCCAGGTCCCTGCTGGGACTGGCCAGAGCCACATGCATGTGGTCTGCTAGGACGGTCTATGGGCAGCCCCCCCAACATTGCTGGGGCTGGTACTGGCACTCTGAGAGAGGCTGTGACTTGCTGGACATCCACGGTGACCTCCAGCTGCTGATGTTGCTGGCATACATCCACATCAATGTCTCAACCATCCTGCCTTGTCCTGACACATGGACATGATATTGTGGAGGACATCCAGTGTCTCACCCCAATGTCTATCAATGACCTCAGTGTAGTTACATATGGCACCTGCTAGGTCATGGATACTGTCAGTTACAGAGGTGGTATGAGCCCTCTGTGCCCTTAGTCCCTGTCTGGTGTACCGCTCCATTCGTGTCTGTGCCTCCATAACAGCCTGGAACATGTGTGTGGTAGAAAGAGGTGTGGCATGTCTGCCAGGGGCATGATGACCAGCAGTGCTCTGATGAAAACACCTGGGCATCTGCCTATGTGGTACCATTCCAGACATCTGGCTATGGCTGCTGTGTCCTGACACATGTGCCATAGATACCACACTGTCCTAGCCAGTGCCAACCTTACACTGTCCCTCAGCTAAGGGCAATGGTGATGATGGATGTACAGGCAGTATGACTGTGTGCATGGATGGGGTGGAGACTTGTGTACTGTCAATTGGTGGCCCAACAACAGACTCTGACAAACCTGCCTATGCCTCAACACACCTATCCTCATCATCACTATCTGTCTTAGTGACATCAAGTTCCATGCTGTACTGAACCAGCCCCACCTTGGCACCTGTGAGAGGAAAACAGGAAACACACTTTAAGATCTGAACATGACTTCAGATCACATGCGCACGTGCACACATGCACACACACAAAACTACACTCCTCCCTAAAGCAGACACACACACACACACCAGCAATCACAGAACATACACAATAGCAGGTGATGGTGGGGGTACAGTATCACAAGCAAAACAGTCATATCCCACGTGTCAGCATGCAGGACATGTGTTGCTCAACAGCATGCAGTGTAAGTGTAGTCAGTCCTTGTTACTAACAGTATACATGGCTTTGGTGCATGTGTTTTGTTATTAGATG
The DNA here is from genome assembly GCF_019279795.1 of Protopterus annectens. Lineage (NCBI taxonomy): Eukaryota > Metazoa > Chordata > Ceratodontiformes > Protopteridae > Protopterus > Protopterus annectens. The sequence goes on along the minus strand of NC_056748.1, from coordinate 540,345,175 downwards.
ATGGCCCTCCCCCTGGAACACAATGCATACGTGGACACAATATTGCTGTGCAGGTATTCATAACCCTGTAATGTACTGTGCACCATAACTCACAGGTGTACATACCATTACTGGATGTGTATCTGTGTGTCAGATAGGTATCCAATGCTGATTACAGCCTCTGTGTCTTTAGCAAATAATTGTGGACACATGTTTAGCACATGCATGATGAGTATTCACACAACATCATCAATGGTGCATGGATAATTGATGGAATACCATTCGGCCACATACCCAATGTACGGTACTTATGGTGAGTGTAGATCATATTGTGGACATGCCAGTCTCATCCATGACATGGCATGCTAAAACACAACTGCATATTTAAGCACTACACATACCAAATGTGTGTCATATGATCTAGCCACTCAGTAGCATCACAAGACATATATGTGTCAGTTGTGCAAATGGTGATTGGTATGCATACTGTTTAGAGGTGCATATGTGTGCACACACGAAACATTAAGGTGTATAGCAATGAAAGCTATGTGTAGTACTGTGGTTACAATAACTGGATGGAGTATAGTACCATAGGCCATCATCATGAAGCATCAGGTGGTCACTCAAGGCTGCAAATGTTTCCCAAACCAGCACTAATCATGCTGTGCCAGAAGGCTAAATTCACCATTTCACAACCAGTTGTTACATGAGTTTGTAAGGAGGCCAATAAGGAGCATTCCCTGACATGAATGTGTAGTGTGTTGCAGAGTGTTTAAATGCCCCATGATAGGCCTGTACCCCTCAGGTATATTATGTGTAATGTGTGGATGAGATTTTGGATACTGGAGTGTGTCTTTACAGAGGGTTTGGGAATCCTTTATGTGTAGCATGTTAAAATGCTCTGTGAATGACATAGATGTGTATGTTATGTGCATGTTGAGTATCAACTGTGCCTACCTATCCAATGGTCACTACAGTCTAGCCACATTTGTTTGAGATGGTCTGGGCATTGCAAGTGTTTGAGGCAGCTAATCACATTAGTGAGATGTGCGTGCTCTTACACCAAACATGCACAGCATGCATTATGGGTAGGTGTGTTACATGTGTACATGGCCTACACCTTAACTATGACATGCACTTTTTATTTACAATAATAAATGTAGAACACACTCACTAGCATCTGTCTGCTGCCTTGATGTCACCCCAGGAGGACCTACATAGAGATGAAACAGTTTGTCAGTGGCCACAACTGTGGCATTGTTACTTTGTGTTTCCAATCTTACAGTACAACAACAGTTTACATTCACAGGGCTACAGATTATGTTCCAAATGATCAGTATTGCACAACAACAGGCTCCACATCTTTGAACGACACACTCCACATCTCACATATGCATGATCTACCAATACAGATAACAGTAGTCTACAGATATGCCGTATTGCCTCCATGCTCCATGTGTGCTTGCTGGGTGGCTCCAACCTCCATCATGGTGTATGTCTGCTGCTGTTGTTGTTGGGCAGGCACCACCAGGCTCAGGAGCAGCTCCTCCACTCTGGTGAGGGGGGGATGGATATTAACACAACCTCCTGTTGCAAGCTGTTGTCTACGCACATCAGCAGCACGCTGATGGACATGTCTGAGAAGATCACTGCAGTGGTGGCGTACCTGCTCATATGTCCGTTATGCAGGCCTACCTCATTGACCCTGAGGACAACATCTTGCTACATTGCATTATGCTCTTGCTGGTCCTGGCTGGTTTGTGAGAACATGAGATGGTAGTGCTGAATCATACTGCTAGTAATGATATAATCTTCAGCACTACTGTAACTGGGGTTCCTGCGATGGGCCATGATCCCTGGAAGACATAAATACAAAAATATGTCTGAGCAAGTCATATGGCACATTTAACATTATACAGTACAGATATCACTGAACTGCCATATATAGCAACCTATAAGCTAACCGAGAGTGAAACACTATAACTGCCACTTATCACTGCTCACCCCACAACTGCTTGAAAGTGCCTTGCTCACTCTCTATCTAATGAACCACGTTCTACACAGCAACAAAATAAAATCACTATATAAGGCTATACAAGAGTACCTGGCACACTGTATGCAACACGATGCACGACCTAGCCACAGCAGATATACATCAAGCTGATGTGTAAAGAAATATATCATCCATCACAATCAGTGTAAGGTCCAATAAATGTATTACTATTATACCACACAACTTGTTAATGGCAAACCCGTGGCCAAAATATGTGCACAATTGGGAATATAGGTCGCATACTGCTGTAGTACACTATGAATGTTGCTAGATACGCAGTTATATGTTTTACCACACATATGTCAAAGGACATGTTACAGACATACCCACACACACATCAGACATAATTACAGGACACAAAGGTATGACAACCCAAATAAGCTTTCAGTGTGTACTATACAGTACTGTGGGTCAGTACTTACACAACCTTAATCTTCAGAAATGTAATATGTGATGAATACAGGGACCACACAAAACAGTGGATGCAAGAAATGTGGACATACACCATACTTTGCTGTACAGGCCCAGAGCTTCAAGTAGTACTACAGTACACACAGGATTTACATTCAACATCAGTACCAATCAATAATCATAGATGTAGTGCTTTAGCCTCCAATGACACACCCTAGTTAAAACCAAGGTACTTAATCACACTGTATGCAATTGCACTTGTTCTGCCTAGCAACAGAATATACAGCTTTTGCTAGAATCAAAGCAAGGACCCATAATACCATGACATAAACTGTTTCCCACTAAGCTATCCCACAGATACATATCTTTGACGTATTCACAAACATATTGACCATCACATTCAGTCAACAGTACAGAGAATCTATTGCAACAAGTAGATGTAGGTGTGTATGAGTATATATAACTATATATATATATATATGTATATATACATATACACATCCATTGGTCTACATATACATATATATGTAGGCACATATACATTTCACCGTTCATAGTAAGACTATCAAAGGATGTAAGGTGTACAGTAATGTAATAAAATCACACAGTCTTGGGATAAATGCATTGAAGGTGTTCACAGCCCAGGTAGCTTTAGCAGGCCTTACTGTCTTCAACATTGCAAACTGAACAAACCACCCACAGTGTTTAACCACCGCATGTCATATACCAGCACTGTATGCTGTCTTGTTTGTCACACACTAAAACCTACATACAAATATGTGCATACAACATATATATCTCCCCCCTTCACAAACAGTTGTAATATGTCCCCTGCTCTATGCACATATACAGATGTGAATATATATGACACATATATATTTCTCCGTGTGTGTGTGGCATACACACACAAGGTCCACACTGTAAGTCCCTGGACCTCACAGCTGAACTGTTGGGCCTTGCTGCAACACAAACAGGTGTCACATATGAACACACACTAACATTAGGGGGGTATATATGGCAACAGATGCTAGATAAGCATACTAGACTGCTACAGCAGTTGCCAATGCTAAGCTTCACTTTAATATGACTATCATGCATGTGTTGTTCTGTCACACCCATGTTTATATAATGTCAGCGCTAATCCCCCCAACAGCCATTGGCCACACTACTGTACAGAACACAGATAACATGGATCAGATCTTTGACATTTAATGCTGAGCTACACATTTCACAGGTATGTCCCACTGCCCACAGGTACACACATTATTGTCCATAGCAGTAGTTAAGCAGAACATCTGTGCATAAAGAAGTACTGCTGCCACATATGAATGGTTCACATTATGTAGACTATTCTTCAATAACATCTACTACATGCCAGTAAATACATATGTGTCACATACATTTCCTTTGTATGATTTGGTAATATTTCTTTTTCCTTTTCTCTGTCTCTCTCTCTGTCTCCTTCTCTGTCAGTCTCTGCAATAGAGTGATTGAGTTTGTTGGCAGAGATTGCAGCCTGCTTTTTTAGGAATTTGCGCATGAGCATGTGATGGCCTCTGCACCAATTAGTGGCCACCATTTGCTAATTGCATGCAGCCTGCTGTGTAGTAATTGCAGTAATCACTGTCATAACAACCCAGTACTATAAATTGCTGACTCGTGTAGGCATGGCCCTTTCAGCTTTCCAAGATGGAGATCATCTTTGTTTGCTGTGGACATCATTGTTTAAGACAGAAGGTTTGTATAGTTCTTATATCAGAAGTCAGAGGTGTAGCCAGAGATTTACATTTTGTACTCAGATCTAATGTTGCTGCTTCCAGTACCCACTTGTCAGTGTAGAAATAGGTTCATAGGTTCATAGGTTCATACTAGGCTATCTGCCCTAGGGCATCTATAAGCCTAGCCAGAGTGTGTGTGGCTTTCATCACCCCTTAGGATGAGAATACTATACCCATTAGTTTGCAGAGCCTCTGTCCAGCAGTGACACAGAGATGATTCCCGGGGTAAACCTACAATCTCCCATCCACTCGTCAATATTTCTCTTGAACAGAGTCAGTGAGGGGCTCTGCCTCACATGGACTGGGATTCTGTTCCATAGTGTAGGGAGTCTCTGGGTGATGAATCTGTCCCTCCAGCACGTCCTATTTATATCCGTGTTGAGGTTTAAGTCTGTTGCTCTCGTGGCTCTGGTGGATTTGGATTTTTTGAGGTGGAGCATGTCCATTAATTCCGGGTTGGACATGGCCTTGTATGTCAGGCACAGATCACCTCTGAGCAGATGGTATGTGACTAAATAGAGCTGGAGTTTCTTCAGTCGGGCATATGACATATGTTTGAGCCCTTTATCCTTTTGGTGAGGAACTTTGGAGTCTTTCCAACTGCTGCAGGTGTCGGGTAAGGTACATTCAATGGGGCGTTGTACTCAATAATTGGTCTGATAAGTGAAGAGTACAGGGGTACAATGACCTCTCCTGATCTGGATGTGAATCCCTTCATGATCAGGTGGGCAATGTAGAAGGTCATCCTAACCACTTTGGCAATGTGAGTGTCAAAGAGAGGTTACTGTCAACTTGGTTCCCCGGGTCCCTGATAACTTCTGACGTGTTTAATGGATTGCCACCTATGTGGTAATTAGGGGTTACCTTGTTTTTCCCAAAGGGGTATGACTATACATTTTTTGGCATTTAGCTGAAGGCCATGGCTCTGGCACCAGTTATCCATTTCTATGAGACCTCTCTGGAGGATGTCTGTGTCTGATGGAGTGTCAATTATGGTGCCCAGTTTGCAGTCATCTGCAAATTTTGTCAGCCACAATCCCCCTATGTTTGCCAGCACTTAAGAAAAATAAATGCCGAACAAGAGGGGGCCCAGGACTGAGCCCTGTGGGACACCGCACGTGACCGGCTTAGAGTCTGACATGGCACCAGCAACTCTAACCCTGTGTGTTCTGTCCTTGAGCCAGTTTGCAACCCATCTTGTGACATATGGGTTTACATCTAAGCTGGTGAGCTTTTCTATGATGCCCGAGTGGGGTATTGTGTCAAACGCTTTTGCTAGGTCAAGGTAGGCTGTGTGAACTGCCTTACCCTCATCAATGGCCTTAGTGACTGTTTCGAAAAAGTCAACCAAGTTCAAGAGGCAGGATCTGCCCTTGACAAAGCCAAATTGGGTAGGATCCAGTGTCTGTAGGTCCCCAGTGTCTTTATTTATGAGTTCCATTATGATCCTCTCCATAGCTTTGCAGACAAGGCTCATCAAGCTTATAGGGTGGTAATTTCCAGGGTACGTAGAAGCACCACCTTTGTGGAGTGGGACCACAGTTGCCATACGCCATTCTTTGGGTACGTATCCTGTAATAAGGCTAAGATTAAACAGCAGCCTTATGTGTGGGTTTAGTTCCTCATTGAGTTCATGTAGCACACAGCCGGGGACGCCGTCCGGTCCCATTGATGCTGTGTTTTTTGCTTTAGAGAGAGCAGCTCTCACCTGGGCATCTGAGATGTTTGGGAGGCTAGACTCTGGTGGGATAGATATTTCTCCTTTTGGGGGGGAGGGGAGAAATTTGCACTGAACCTGTCTGCCAGTATGTTGGCAATGTCTGTGGGTTCAGTGATTTTCGTATCATTTTGGACTAATTCTGAGCATATCTGGGAGTTTCCACCCAGGTTTCTAACATAGCTAAAGAAGGCCTTATGATTGTCTTTTGTGTCATTAGCGATTTTTCTCTCAAAGCTGGCCTTGGATGATTTTATGAGTGATCGTAGTTTTTTGCTAGTATTGATCAGAGATGCCTTCCCTTTTAGGGATTTTGCTCTGTCATGTAGTAGCTTTCTCCTCTTGTTGTAGAGTTTGTTTATGGCTGGGGTCCACCAGACCGGGTGCCTGCCTTTGGTGGAAAGGGTCTTGATTTTATTAGGGATTGCTTGATCCATACATTCCTGGAGGTGCTCGTAGAAGGCATTTGTAAGGGTTTCAGTAGCGTGGGTTGTGGTTTCCACTGGCTCGGGGGCCTTGAAGGATACCACTCCAGTCTTAAGAAGTGTGAAGTTTGCTTTTAAGGATTTCTTCACTGTGGTCTTTTTTGCTGGGGTTGGGGGCGGGATGTGGATCTCCAGTGAGATTAATTTATGGTCTGATCTCACCAATGAGGGATATACTTCCGGTGTGGAGCATTTTGTCCCCATGTTTGTGATGATCAGGTCTAGTATATTTTCTCCTCTTGTGGGAATGGTGACTAGTTGTTCCATAGCATTTGAGTTTATGAACTCCAGGAACCTTTGGGCTAGGGTGTTGGGGCTTGAGTAATGTTCCCAGTCTATGTTTGGGTAGTTGAAGTCACCCAATATGATGGTGTTTGGAGAGACATTCATACTCTCCAGTGTCTTCAGGAAGGCTGTGTGGGTTTCCTGAGTTTGAGAGGGTGGTCTGTAGCATGCTACAAACTGTAGGGCAGTTTTACCTATGGTTAATTGCACCTGGATGGTCTCCGATGCTTCGTGCATTGCCACTAACCTGGAGGTGTGAGTATCCTTTATGAATATGGATACTCCCCCTCCTTTTGTGGTTCGGTCTGGATTTTGGGGCCGGAACGCATGATATGAGGTATAACCTGATAGTGCTGGGGTGCTCTCAGGAGCCTTGAACCAGGTTTCAGTCACAGCACAGACATCGAAGTTCTCCATACTGAGGAGGGCTTTGAGGGCGTGCATCTTGAGGTTTAGACTTCCGGCATTGAGCAGTATTACCCTTAGTTTTTCTGCATTTTTGTTTTCAAAATGCTACTCCAAGATACATGGAAAGATGTACTTTCTTTTCAACTGTTACAATTAACTGCCATACAAAGCTAGTTATTGAGATGTATTCCTTTGGCACAAGAATTGTTTGTGAACTGCTATACTGTGAATATTCATTTACCCAGTTCTAAACAGTTTGTGCTTTTTTAGTGTTGACATTTGCACAAGCTGCTCAGAAAAACTGGACACATTTCAGTACTGTGAGTATGCTTACCTACATCCTTGGTAGACCCTGCACACACAAGTATATTCTACATTTGGGTAGGGTTGCAGAAGTGCAGAGAGCGAAAGTACTATTGTGTGTATTTTATCTTGCTGGACTTACAGGGTTGTTGTGTACGTTAGTTTATCAAGGCAAGTAGTCTGTCTGCGTAACTCCCAACTGTGGACCTATCCACAAGATAGCCAGAGAATAGCCTGTTATTTTTTGTCTGTGCACCACACAGGTCTTTTCAGCAATAGAGCAATGGCATTCTTACAATTGGTTGCTACCACTACATGGCTACATCCATTTGTATTTCAGTGTTGTATTCCTACATAAGGGTATGCTTCCAAAACTCCTTCCAAAGCTATTTGCACAGTGTGTAATAGCAGAAAGGCTGATATGCCTCTGTGTTTCTGCCTCTGCCAGACCTCTCAACCACTCAGGTACATATTTGAACAGACTCAGGGAAAAGTCAAGAAAAAGTCAGGGACAATCAGGGACTCCTTTAAAATATTAGTGCCATTAAGTTGAGACATTGAGAGAATCAGAGCATATGAATTAATACACCTTTTCTGAAGTAAAAGAAGTGTCTAACTCTTAATTATTGCCATTACTCATTAAGTGTAATTCACCACCTTTCTGGCCAAAGTCAGTAGTTTTCGGAGGGATTCAGAGGGACAGAGCTAAAATTTGTTTCAAAGTCAGGGACATCCCTGAAAATTAGGGACGGTTGGGAGGTATGGCCTCTGCCCTAAACAGTTATGCCAGTGTTTGTCCTGCTGTGATACTGTGTGGGGTTGTAAAGTGATGGTGTAACATTATTTCCTGCTAGAATGACTGCTTCTCTTATCACAGTCATGTAATGTAATCCCACAACTGTTGGTCAATATCCACAGAACAAGTTGTGTGGTATGGCATTCCTATTTTTCCTTTACATAAACTCATTCTGATGCATGATATATTTATTTAAGCACCAACTTGATGTATATCTACTGTGGCTTAGTGGTACTTCATGTTGTGTAGTATGTGCAAGGTCCGGGGTTCGAGACTTACAGAGGTGTTTTATTTTGCTCCTGAGCAGAACAAGGGCCCTCACATACAGAGTGACTAAGGCACTTTTAAGCAGTTGAAGCAGGTTTGCGCAGGTTTGCCCATTGCTGCGCATTGCTTAGCCAAGCGCAAACCCGCTAACTACTGCTTAATAATGCTTACTCCCGCTAACCCTCGCGCTCATTTCTTTAAAAAAAAGAAAAATGGGGAGATAGGAAAGTGGTGAAAAAGGGGCACAAAGAGGGAAAGACAGCATGGAAAATAGCTCAGGATGTGCAGGATGAGTGTAGGGAAGGTCCATAGCTGCCCATTTCTTCAACAGCAACAGCTGTGCATATGCAATAAATTTGGAGGTAGATATGAAACCTTCAACCCCTGAGAGAGGGGTGAGGACAACAAAGTATATTGTAATGCCAATTAAATAACATTTCATGTGTCCAGTGGACATGTGTGCAAAATGGGCAGCTATGTATGGGGCATATTTTTTTTGGGAGCAGATTGCCCTTTTTTCAGGTTTCAGGTGAGAGTGGAATGAGGGGTAGGGGAAGTAGGTATATTTGAGGAGGTAGGTTGGGGAGGTAAACAGACAAGACAAACAAGACACATACAGGGGCAGTATATGACACATGTGGTGGGTGAACACCTTTGACGGGGAGGGATGTTTGGAAATTGCAAGCCCATGAGCCCCCAGATGGAAACAGTGGGACTGAGGTCCCCACCCATGGGCAGTCACCACTGCAGCTTCACAGCCCAGAGGGTGGCTGTGCTGGGGGCTGTGTAGGAGGGGCAGGCTGACCCAGGAGTTGCGCCACTCGGGCCTCAAGCTGGCATAGAGGTTCTGCAACAGAACGTTCAATCTCTCTGCGCACCACAGCCTGGACCGTTCGAAGGGTGATAGGTGGCCCTCCTCCGCCCACACTTGCATGGGGGGCCGAGCCCCATCCCCTGCAGTGCTTCCACCCAAAGGTGGCACAGGGCCAATGGAGGAGGAGTTCCCAGGCTGGGCACCAGATCTGCTGGTGCCCGGTGCCATGGCCAGGTGAGGTGGGACAGGTAGGTCCGCTGGGACTGGCCTTCCCATACAAACTATGTTTTGGAGAGTTTAATAAAGATATGGATTAGTAACAGTCAACAACATTCCCAATTAGTTATAACAGCATGCAGAAGTATTCCCATTAACCCAACACACCAGATTTTCAACAGTTGAAAAGCAAGCATAACACATGCATATATAGAACAATAGTGGACATTACAACAGCATGAAGGTTGAATTGATGGCAACAGGCCACCAATATTGTGGTATTTTAACAGGGCACATGCATAGAAATAAATGCAAATATTTATAAACCAATAGGACATATGTCCCAACAAATGTTTTGAGATTAGACATACCAATTGAGGTGTGGAATTGCATTTTTATGCACATACAGTAGGGTGGAAAAAGATAGCTCAATTAACAACTTATATATCCTTCTAGTTTTCACTACATTCCTATTAACTGCAGTTATATGTCCCTTACATGTATTATTACACTACCCAATGTCCTTATATTGTGCAATTGGATTTTGCTAGATCATTATATACATGAGCTGTATCTTACATACAAACTGTCCAAGATGCAGATGTTACTGCAACATATTTAGAGAGTTGCTCACACACACTACTGCTAAGATGGTACACTGACAGCTCTACTTTCATATAATTATCTAGATATGTTCAGGTGAAAGTATCAGTTATATGTTAACAGCTCCCTACATTTCTGACAGCACACTAGCATTTCTGGGGAACACAATACCAAGCTACTTATGTGCCAGATTAACCTGTACATGCTGGGCATGAACCAACAGTTGAGGGCTGTAAATATGCATAAAAGCTACTGGCACTCCCTTCATCCAAGTTATATGTGCCTACCCAAGTGTGGGTTGACACTGCTTAATACAACACAACTATTTGTAGAATGTAACAGTACAACAACATATCAAAGAAAATGACACAGACGCACTCTAGGAATTATACATTTATTAAAGGATTATTACACCTTTATTTATTGGGTTAAAACACTTTTTGAAGGCTCTCTCATTTATTGTATATAACAGTACATACAGAATAATTACTAACCTGCCTGATGATGCAGCCTTTGTAGCCTATCTTCATGTGCTTGCTGGTTCATAGCCCGGACACCTGCAGCTGTGAAGTAAATGCAGTGATATTGAGACATACCTATCCATAGTATAGACAAGCATAGCAATTCTTAACTACTTAATATAATGGCTACTTACTCAGTACTGGAACATTAGGCATCACACGGGATTCCTGGATCCACTGGTCCAGTTGATCCTCCCTACGTCACTTCAGGTCAGAATAATGGTACCTGACCTGCTCACCAGTCCGAGGAACACCAGTGACACTGGTGAGATCACAGGCAAGACTGTTCCAGGCCTCTGTTTTATATTGGGTACCCTGGTACTGGCCCTGCAGGAGTCTTTCCTCATGATTATGGACAAGGAGCCGAACCATTACTTTGGACTCCTCAATGCCCCAGCATTGTGCTCTAAATCGAGTGCCTTCTCCAACACTGGCCATGCTGACTGCAGAAGGAAGCTACAACCAGTTATAACAAGTATTCCCGCCTGTGGAGCTTAAATATGCCTCATTTCCCACACTTATTTGTGATTGGCCACTTTTGGAAAATCTCAGCTGTAGGCATGCCTGCTTAGCTGATGTTGGCAATGTTTAAAATTCCTTTGATAGAGATGTGTCTGTTGAAAATGCATGTTTATGAAATGCTGTCATGGCTTAGTGGTTAAGTACTTTGACTATAGTGTACAGTATCATGAGTTCGAGCCCTGTCACTGCTTTTTATTTTCCTACTGGGCAGACCTGACTGGTTAAGGTACAGTAAAGGAGGTGTGGCCGTGTTTAACCGACTTTGCTCAACTTTGCCCGACTTTGCCCAACGTTGATCAACGTTGCTCGACATTGCACTGGTTAGCGCTGTGCACAACTACTCGCAAATACATTGTTGCGCTGGTTAGCGCAGTGCGCAGCTCTGCGCAAAGACATTGCGCTGGTTAACACAGTGCCCAGCTACGAGCAATTGGATTTAAATATGCTCAGTACTGGTAAAATGTGCTTAGCAGTACTTTATATTGCTTAAAATAGGGTACTCATGCCTCAGAATGCATAACCATTTCAACTTCATGTATATATATATATATATATATATATATATATATATATATATATATATATAATTCGTTCACTACTACAATTAACTTTTCAATGCTTTTTACAAAACTTATACATAAAAAATGTCAGGAAATATTTTTGTATACAGATTTCCAACAAAAAAATGGAACGTGCAGTAGTGGGACTCGAACTGGGAATGCCTCCACTTTGAGCGAAGGCTCTAACCACTATGCTATCGCTATTTTGCTTAATTTTCATATATTTTTCTTATTATCCTCTTCTGGTGTCTAAGCTGCTAACTGTAGCTAAGCAATGGGCAAAGGCGTGCAAATACGTGCAGCTACATCGGATTAAAAAAAAAAAAACTTTCTATTTTTAATTTTGTCAGTTGTTTACCATATGGGGGAGTGTAGTGTTACATTGTGCACATGTGAGCGGACTCGCTCATGTAACTTGAAATTGCGGGCATTTCTTCATTGCAGGGGCGTGGATTTTTGGACTGCTCGGCAGTCTGACACGCCCCCTACACTTGTCCATGCTCCGTGTAAGCTTTAGAGTTGAGGCAGCGCACCCTTGTTAATATGCATGGCGCACTGCTGTCATACTCTTACATTGGCGCTTCCGTGTAGGACTAATCTAGTCTTGTACGGAAGATTAGTAAATCCTGGGGATTGTCTTTACAAGTTATTCTTCAAAGTATTCTTCTAAATAGTAAAGATGTCTTTAAAAACCCTTGACTTGTGTCTCCTGGAAATGCAATCATCATTAAAAAGCAGTACAGGCACTGCATCCTGCCATGCATGTTACATTCAGTGAAGTGCTGTTGACATACTTAGGGTCTTCATATCGTCTATCATTGTTACAACAATAAAAAGAAAGAAAATTGACACACAATGGCATTACTTACATATATTATATGCAAATATTTTCTTCATTCAATGAATAATTGCCTGGTGTCACTGGCTCCAGAATGTTCAGGCATTTCTTTTTATTGATAAAAATCATTTCCTTAATAACTAATTTTTATCATCTACTGTCTCACAAGAATCCTGTAATCAATTTCTACACAGTGTCACAGATGCCTTTGGTATCTAAACTCTCTTAAAAGTAAAGCAGGTAATACCATTTGAAACATAACTTCCCAGTTAAGGAATCAGTTTCTCTATATTCAAAATAAACAAATAAATCATCAAATGGTATCAATCTACTGGTACATACTATTTCACCTTTCACAATCCCATCATCCAAAACCCCCTTTTTCCCATTTTTGCACATGGGGCTTCAACAGTGACAATCATCTAGAGACAAGGTTCACACTGCCGGGTGGTTAGCCTTGTTATTGTTGTTCTTCCATAACACAAACACACACACACTCACATCTGCAGCCTATTTAGAGTGTCCAGTTCTACCACTGCATGTCTGCACAGAAGGCACCCCAACTGGGAATTAAACCACAGAACCTCTCGCTGTAAGGCAACAACACTATCGGCTTTCTTTTTCAAATGTGCTGGATGTAAATGTAAACAAGAATTGCTATACACATCTTTCCTAACAATTTTGATAACAAACCTTTTTCATTTCTCATATTCGTTTCCATAGAAATAGCTAAAAGGTGGTATTGTTTTAATAGAACTGAATAAGAAACAAAAAAGTGGTGGAATTAATAAAAGCTTCCAATTCCACCTTTCAAACTGACTATACAAGAAACGCATTATATATAAAATGTAAATAACTTCTTAAACATTTGTCAAATGAACTTTGGTAAATGAAAATATCTTCACATTCTGCTAAAGTTAAGATGGCTTAACTTGTGATCATCACTGGCCCAGTGCCACATCCTGTATCTATTGGAAAGTCACGTAGCAGGAAAGTACTTATTTTGTGTTGCAGAGTTGTCAGGTGGTTTATATAAGTGCTATTTTATTAAGTCTTACTGTACTTTTTAAAGTTTTGTTAAAAAAATGTTCTGCTGTGCTTATGCAGTCACCAGACTATTACTGCATTGCTTAACTTTTTCTGGTATCTGCTTTAGTGCTTTCTTCTGCTTTTCTTTAATTTTGCTCCCTGTTTTACAAGTTTTCTAGCTAGTTAATGGTCAAGTGGGGCAAGTTCTGTGGTGGAGAATTAAACTGCTACAGTATCCTGGAAGTAAGCATATTTGGCTGAATTCCTAGCTAATTATCTATTTTTTTTATTTGTGATATAAAAGGCTATGTAGAAAAACTGCTATTGTCTTAATTTAAAGGCTTCAGAAGGCTGCACACACAGCTTCTTCTTCTTTCAGCTTTTCCCAGTTAGGGGTCGCCATAGCAGATCACCTGTTTCCATTTCTTCCTGTTCTCTGCATCTTGCTCTGCCACATCAACCACCTGCATGTCCTCTCTCACATCCATAAACCTTATCTTAGGCCTTCCTCTTTTCCTGTTAGCTGGCAGCTTCATCCTTAGCATCTTTTTCCCAATATACTCAGCATCCCTCCTCAGCATGTGTCCAAACCAACGTAATCTTGCCTTTCTGGATTTGTCTCCAAACCTTCCAACCTGGGCTGACCCTCTAATATACTTATTCCTAATCCTGTCTACCCTTGTCACACCCAGTGCAAATCTTAACATCTTTAACCCTGCCACATCCAGCTCTGACTCCTGTCTTTTTGTCAGTGCCACTGTCTCCAACCCATATAACACAGCTGGTCTCACTACCCTTTTGTAGACCTTCCCTTTCACTCTTACTGGTACTCGTCTGTCACAAATCACTCCTGACACTCTTCTCCACCCACTCCACCGTGCTCATACTCTCTTCTTCACCTCTCTTCTACACTCACCATTACTCTGAACTTTTGCTCCCAAGTATTTAAACTCATCCACCTTCGCCAACTCTACTCCCTACATCCTCACAATTCCTCTATCCTCCCTCTCATTCACACACATATATTCTGTCTTAGTCTGGCTGACCTTCATTCCTCTCCTCTCTAGAGCATATCTCCACCTCTCCAGGGTCTCCTCAACCTGTTCCATACTCTCACTACATATCACAATGTCATCTGCAAACATCATAGTCCACAGGGACGCCTGTCTGATTTCATCTGTTAACCTGTCCATCACCAGTGCAAATAAGAAAGGGCTCAGAGCTGATCCTTGATGTAATCCCACCTCCACCTTAAACGCATCTGTGACTCCCACTGGAGATCTCACCGCTGTCACACTACCCTCGTACATATCCTGTACCACTCTTACATACTTCTCTACCACTCTCTACTTCCTCATACAATATCACAACTCCGCTTTAGACACCCTGTCATATGCTTTCTCTAAGCCCACAAAGACACAATGCAACTCCTTCTGACCTTCTCTGTACTTCTCTGTCAACACTCTCCAGAGCAAGCATTGCATCTGTAGTGCTCTTTCCTGGCATGAAACCATACTGCTGATCACTAATCATCACCTCCCTTCTTAACCTGGCTTCCACTACTCTTTCCCATAACTTCATGCTGTGACTGATCAGTTTTATCCCTCTGTAGTTACTATGGCTCTGCACATCACACTTATTCTTAAAAATCAGTACCAAAACACTTTTTCTCCACTCCTCAGGCATACTCTCACTTTCCAAGATTTCATTAAACAATCTGGTTAAAAATTCCACTGCCATTTCTCCTAAACAGCCCAAGCTTCCACAGGTATGTCATCTGGACCAACAGCCTTTCCATTCTTCATCCTCTTCATAGCTGTCCTTACTTCCTCCTTGCTAATCTGATTCACTTCCTGATTCACTATCCCCACATCATCCAACCTTCTCTCTCTCATTCTCTTCATTCATCAGCCCCTCAAAGTACTCTTTCCATCTGTTCAACACATTCTCCTCGCTAGTGAGTATGTTTCCCTCATTATCCTTTATCACCCTTACCTGCTGCACATCTTTCCTATCTCAGTCCCTCTGTCTAGCCAGTCGGCACAGTTCCTGCGCACACAGCTCATATTCTGAAATTACTACATTTGGAATTTTGAGCTGATTCGTTTTCAGAAGAACAGGGAAGTACTTGTTTTCTATTGCACATGAAGTCACCTAGTGATTCATACAGTTTAACTGCTATTTTATTCAGGTTTACTGTACTTTTTACTGTTTACTGAGGTGGTGGTGCTGCAGTAGCATTGTCGCCTCACAGTAAGACGTTGTCCTGTTCGATTCTCAGCTAGAGTGTCTTCTGTGTGGAGACATGCGTGAATGGACGTACCTTCATTGAAGGTTGTGCATCAGAGCTGGCAACTCGGCACGTAAAAATCTACTGCCAGTCATTAGCGGACCGGAGTTCCGCTGTGGCGACCCCTAACTGGGAAAAGCCGAAAGACACACGCTGTACTTTTTACTGTTTAATTAAAAAATGTCCTGCTGTGTTTATACAGTCACCTGGCATGTTACTGCAGTGGTTCTGGTATCTGATTTAGTGTTTTCTTATACTTTTCCTTAAATTTGCTGCTGTTTCATACATTTTTGGCAGGTTTTTGGTCAAGTTTGAGTTTTTAAGCATCAGTGGGAATAGTTCCATGGCAGGGAATTAAATAGCTACAGTGTTCTGGAAGTAGGTGTTTTTCGTCTGAATTCACAGCAAATCTTATATTGCTTCTTTTTTTTCCCTCATCTGGGATAAGCAGTGCTGAATGCTGCACCATACAGCACCATGGAATCCTGTACTAGATATATGCAAGCTCTTCCAGTGTGAAAATCTCTACAAACTAACCTATTTATTTTCATACCCACCCACTGAGATACTGTAGTTGTATCCATACACTATTTACTAATTAGATTTGTAAATCCAGCACCATCTAAACTATTCTTATTCATTTCGACTTTATTTCCCCCTATTACAGTGAAAATATGAGCAATTTTAAATACATTACTGAAAGCCACAGTCCCGTAATGTTACTTACTCCTTTTACACTACACATAAGAGCCATATTTTAATAACATTCTAAGCCAAATTATTGCAATATTAGAAGTATTACTTCCATTGAACTACTGACTTCAACTTTTTCATCATATAATATTCATACTTTTTCTGTATTCTTTGATTAAAATGGAAGATAAGTCAGCTTGCTCACCCTCAGTTGTCAACCTCATAGCACTTGGTTTACTCAGGCAGCCTAACAATCGTCTGATGCTCACAGACAATGAATTATTGCTTGTTGCTCTTTATGTGTGAGAGGTACAGGTACTTAACCCATCTGGAGGCCACCATCACACAAACACAACATATGAAGAACACATACCACCACTGCATTGCACACAGATACACTTTAAATTATCATATGCTGATGCCATTAAAAAGTCCTTGCATAAGTCTCTAAGATCTAGTGACTTTAGGGCTCAGCATAAATCAAACACCACAACACCTATTAGCATTAGAACATTAAAGCTATTTGGAGCAAATACTTGTGTGTGAAACTTGGTTTACAAATACAGAAAAGGCTCCTTCCATTCCAGAGTTTTCCACCTCTCACGCCTTTCATCCTGATGGTAGCTGTGATGGGAGTATTCATGTTTGTTAAAAACCTACAAAATTTCTAGGAAGCTCTATACAGAACCAAAACCTGCACTAAATAAGATCTAAATCACACTAAAAGATACAGGATCTCTTCTATGCTCCTGAAAAAACATGTTAGGTTCCTAAATACAGTGTCTGAACTTCAAATCAACAGGAATTCCATTATTGTAGGAGACTTAAATAACCTGACGATCAGCTGGGATACCTATACCTCAACTCTAGGTTACACCCCCAAATCCCTTGATTTCATAAATAAAAACTTCCTGGACCAAATTGTCAAGAAGCCCATTACAGGACAAAATATTCTTGACCTGGCCCTTACCAACATGGCATTGATATCAACTGGTACTCCCTTCTTCAATTAAATCTGATCACAAACTGGTCAGCCTTCCCTTCCAAATATCCAAAGAGTTAAGCTAAAAATATCAAAAAATTCAGAGACTTCCAAACCAAAGGGTAACAAGGAAATAAATGTTTTGGCTATATGGTTTCAGAATGCTTATGAGTTTTAACTTGTTACTTTTTAAGTGGTCATTTGCATATATCCTGTGGGCCTCCACTACAGGAGGCTTAAGGTATTAACAGGCATTAGCTTCATGTTTGGCAGGGTCTTGCTTGCAGTTTTTACTGGAAGTACAGAGATTTCTGACATAAAAGCTTCTACTATTCTATGATGAAGTTTCCAAATTCAAGTTAACCAAGATATTGGCACAGCAAGTAATTAGGCAAACAATCTCTATACACATCTCGATAAATGCATTGACTCCTCCCACCTCCCAAAAACATGCTGAGTGTTTCCACCTCAAAAACAGAGAAGAATTGACTTGTGGGCAGCAGCACAAACTCTATATGATGCCTATAGAGGAGAAGAGTTGTAAAGATCAACCACTTTTGGGATTCAACTGTGGTGCGCAGTATCCTCAAGATATGAGAACATGGATCACAAACTATGTGCCATGTCACACCTAGCCACTAAATGGTGTAAATATTAGCTGTAAGTGATTTGGTCTTGTTGACTAATGTCACCAAAAATGGATATGGGTATTTGCTGCTGATAAGTGGATTGAGCACCTGGTATACTCTGACCTATGCCAGGAACCCATGCTAACTGTGGGAGGGGTGTATGCACCCCTGTTGATCAGTGTGTGCATGCCATAAAATCCAGCAGCCCTAGGTCAATAAGCTACTGGCCAGATGGTGCCCAGTTTCCCAGCTTGATTTACCTGGGATAGCTCTATTTTGTAAAAAATGGATGTAAAACCAATCACCTGCCAAACATTAACTAAGAATTGTTACACTCAATGTAGGTTCACTAACAGGACACTGCTTGGAAGTGGATGACATCAGAAGTGTAGCTGACTCAACCAGCACCCTTTGCCGGTCCCACAAACTAGTGCCCCACTACTTCAGCTATTCTAGTGACACTTCTGCAAAACTTTTGGGATATTTCCCACAGACAGTACAACGGTACCCAAGCCATGTCCTTCCTAGCAAAAAAAACAAAACAAAAAGTCAGTTCCTTCTACAGGTATACCAAGCAGGTGGCAACATGCATGAAAGACCTCCCCTCTCTCCACCCAAGCCATTCCAGTGCCATTTCTGTACCATGTGCCTCACCATCCTTCCTCACTCTTTATGCATGGGGCCACAGGAACAAAGAAGGAAAGGCCATTCTAGACTTCTGTTTGGCAAATGGCCTGATGATGGCCAACACATGATTCAGCAAGACAGACAGTCAAAAGACCACATACAAGAGTGGCCAAAATGCAACTGAGATAGGCTTCCACCTAGTAAGGAAAGGGCAGTGGGGTAGAATCAATGGTTGCAAAGTTAGCCCCAGTGAAACAGTCAGCCCACAGCATAAACCACTGGTTGCCACAATCAGCTGCAAGCAGTGGTCAGAGAAGGCTCTAAGGTCAACAAAGATAGGGTTGAAGACCTGGAAATTGACCAGAGAGAAAGCACAGGAGTCCAAGGAATGACTCAAGGCTCTAGTATATCAGGGAGAAGAGGAACTAGGTGCAGATGAAGAAGAGTGGCAGCTCTTCAAAACAGCATGTATGAGGAATGTATAAAGGATATATGCCCAAGTCAGATATGGAAATAAGGTATATAAGGAAAGCTGGTGGTAAAATGCAGAAGTCCAGAAAGTCATCAACAGAATGAAGGAGTGCTGGAAAAAATGGGAGCTAGAAAAGACATACCAGGCTAAGAAGGAATATTGACTGGCTAACAAACAGGCTATGAGAGGCATTGTGATAACAAAGAACAAGGGTTCAGAGTTACTCTATCAACTTCTGGAAAGTGATTCAGTAGATGGCACAATGAAACTATCAGGTTGCAAAGCAATGACAGAAAGATAAAAAGATAAGTCACCCTTCATAAGGGATGCCTGCAAAAATATGCTCACCAGTCCACAGGACATCAAAGACAGATGGAAGGACTATTTCCAGCTGCTTCTGAATGAAGAAAATCTCACTGAAGCTGTACTGCTGCAGACACAGCTTATGATGAAAGTAGAAGAGTCCACCCTAGAAGAAGTAAGAACAGCACTAGGGAAAATGAAGTCAGGAAAAGCAGCTGGCTGAGATGAGGTCACAGCAGCTATGATCAAGATATTGGGAGCAGTAGAGGAAGAATGGCTCCTGAAGGTACTCATTGCAGTATGGAGAGAAAGGCATATCCCAGATGACTGTAGAATAAGCATACTAATGCAGATGTACAAGAACAAAGGGGACATCCATGACTGTGTGCAGTACAGTGGTATCAAATTCCTGTCATATTGCACAAAAGTTTTGGAGAAGGTGACTGATCAGTGAACACAGAGGAGTAGAAAACAAGATGTGAGATGAGCAGTTCAGATTCAGATGCAGCACAACTGACCTGATGTTTGCAGTAAGGCAGATAGGTGAAGAAGTTAGAGCTGAGGAAAGAGTCCAACTGGGTATTCATAAACTTGGAGAAAGCATATGACAAGGTCCTAAGAAATCTGATTTGAGCAGCCCTGTAGTGGTTTGAAGTCCCAGAAATGCTGATAGAATTAGTGCAGGGCATGTATAAGGACCCAGTGACTCAAGTGCAAACAGTGTTTGGTTTCACAGAAGGGTTTCTAGTGGGAGTGGTAGTGTATCAGGGTTCACTTCTGAACTGGAGGTGCATTACATTAGCAAACATGTTGGAGGGAACAGATCAACACAGTTGCTGTATATGGATGATGGGGCATTACAGGCAGACTCTGAGCAAGAACTTCAGCAAAGGATAGGGAGATGGAATACAAAACTGAAGGCACATGGGATGAAACTGAGCACAGATAAATCAATTGTAATGGCAGCAAATGGAGAAAAACAGAAGAAGGTGAGAATTGAGATTGAAGGGGAAATAGTGGAATAGGTTAACTTCTTCAAGTATCTGGAAGGGGTGGTTGAAGAGAAGGTAAGTCTGAATGAGGAGGGCAAAGCTAGAATCAGAGGGGCCAGAGCCAACTGGCACAGAGTTTCAGGGGTAGTGTATGACTGAAGAATGCCAAAGAAGCTAAAAAGTAAAATGTAAAAAATAGTGATGCAACCAGCACTACTGTATGGTACAGAAACCTGGGCAGTAAAGGCAGAGCAACTGAGGAAGTTAGAGGTGGTGGAGATGAAGTGCCTGAGATGGGTGGTAGGATGCAGATAGTGGGAAAGACAAAGGAATTAGGAAATAGCAGAAGCCAACATAGCTCTAATAGCAGAGAAGGTCAAAGAAAACAGATTACAGTGTTTAGGGCATATGTGCAGGAAATCAGAAGACAGTCTGGTGAAGATTTGGTGTGCAATGATACAAGCATACCTCCTGCATATTGACTTTGTATTGTGAACCTTTATATTTATGATTAGCACTTCCCATTTGGCTCACCTTTATGAAGGATGGCTGACCTGTGGTTTTCCGTATAGATTCTTTGTTGTCGTCCACCATTTTATGTGTACCATCTGTGGTCCATGGCAGTGAACTGTGCAGTGCTGTTTGCTTGCCTCTTGCCCATAATCTCTCTGTCACTCTGTGTATGTCAGTACACTTGGTTCACTTTGCTGTGCTCAGTTTGTGTTGAGGAATTTCATCTTTCTGCTGCTTGATTCATGGTTACACTAATATGCTGGTAGCTGTATGTGCTGCTGTCTTTCAACTGCTCTGTTTCAGGGCTCCATTTGTATGTTGTGTTACTGGGCTCTGACATGCTCTTGTAGTTTTTTTTTTCTAGAATGTAAAATATTGAAGGATTTTTTTCATCAGCTTGCATACTCTCAGACATATTTTTACTTGCCTGCTCCTCTTCATGCAGTACATGTATGTTCAGCTACACCACCTCACTTCTCCTTATACCCATTTTACACTTGTGTTATGCTGCATTACATTTGCCTGCGGGCAGAAGGAGACAATAAGCCTATCTAGTCTGCCCTTTTAATTGTTCCTTGTCAGCCATAACTTCAGTCAGTACATCTTACAGACCCAGAACCCTCTTTGTGAAAAAGTACTTTCAGAGACCCAGGGAGTAGCTAGTCCCTGTAATCAAGTATGGCCTCCCCAGTTGTACATACTCTTCCTGACATGACATCTGGTCTTTATTGGACAGCATCACCATGAATTATTAAATGGCAAAAGCACTGACTTTAAAAGGTAAGATTTAATTTTCTTTTCAAAGGGTATGTTTTGTTAGAAAAGCTGTGTGCTGTAACTATAGAAACACTGCTCAGCACACACTGTAAGTGCTTAGGTTAGCAGAAATAATCTGGTGAAACTTTACACAAGCCAGTTAAGATGTGCAAAATGAAAATGTAAGGCAATGATTGAGATGACATGAGAGTGTAAAGTGAATATGGGTAACTTTATACCAGTGATGTGGCCAGCCTTTCCAATTACAGAGGTCACCTATGCAATTGTGTATAAAGATACGACAATTATGAAATTAAGACAAGAAGTGTTATCAAAACTGATTAAGGATTTTACTTACATTTCTTTTGCTAACATAAACACGGGGTGAGTTTTATTTATGTGCATGCATGTCCTATTTATTTTCAGGTACAACTCAGGTCACAGGAAAAAAGGTTACAAATGAGATCAATAAAATGTTCAGGGCCTGTTAACACTGCACAGGTTACAAGTAACTGATCAAGGCAAAATAAACAACTAAATGTATTTAAGAGGACTGTTAGTGAACTACAGTATTTTAACATCCATGGTAAGAAAGACAAAAGGCAAGATTGTAACAGTAACATTATAAAGGACAATATGGTTTCATAGCAGTGAATATATCTGTTCTCTGAATAATCTAATTACATCCCTATAGCAAACATAAAACATTTTATTACAATGTGTGTGTGCATATATATTTGTGTGTATTTGTTTTTAAGTTAGAAGAGATACAAAACATCTGTGTTTCACAGAGGTTACTTTGAACTATTCCCTGTATAGGCAGGAGATCATTCACATGGCTACTCTAACAAAAATACATGAGGATTGCTGTATTATATAATACTGCCCTTGATTGTTTCTTTTATTTTACTTATGTGATGCCGTGTTGTTCGAAAGGGCCATTGATTCATCCTCTTACCAGTAAAATAAAATAAAAAATAACATTCTTATAAGAAAATGTTACACATGATACAGATTACTAAGCCAGTCTTATACTTTCAAATACAGCATGCAACTACCTGACTATGGCAATGTATTTTGATCAATCAATCAATTTGATTTATTTAAGTTTGTTTATCAGGTTGGGGCATTGATCAAAACTAGCCAATCTCAGATCTTGCCTGGATTACACTCACACACAAAAAAAAAAAAAGAAAGAAAGAAAAACATTTTTTACACACGCACAATACAATCAACAAGCATGGTACATCTTGATATACAAATGTAAACGTAGTAATTATGGTGCTACCACAGCTAAGGGTATTCAGTTTAAACAAAGTATGGTTCACTTGACATAACTTACATATAGAGAAGCATACAATACAGTATTGGAACTATATGTTCATATTTAGAGGCTGGTAATCAGACTATGGGTAGAATGTAGGGTGTGTGAAGAAATGTAGCAGGAAGTTAGTGGAATCAAGTGATGTAACCTGTCTAGAGGCATTTTAAATGTTTTTGTTTCCATGCTTGCTCTGTATTACTACTTTTTGTGTGTGCTTGAATTGAAATGTTCTGCCATATTCTCCAGAAGATCCCAGGCTAAGATGCCCTTAAATTCCATCATCTTCAGGTACTTCTCCAAGGCTGACTTCCTAATACTAGTCTTCAACCTAATGGGGTTTAAAAGCTCTCTACTACATGAAGGCCAAATAGTTAAAACAGACAGTTATACCACTGGCCTAACCTGCATTGAAGCTTTTGTCCCCATTGGTCAGAAATGCAATGAGAAATTCAGAAACAAACCTCGGAGATCGAATCTGTGTGTCAAGAAATAAATACCAAGCCTTTCACTCTAAAAGTGACCTCAAGAGGCCAAGGCGTTTGGCACAATACACCACCCGAACATTGTTGACATCTCAAGAGGTTAGGAATAAATCCTTGTGTCACCTGTTGAATAAGCAGCTGGCTCACAGACAGGACCCAGAAAGTTAGAATCGGGGAGTCCATCTGTATGAAGAGTCCTGTCACCAGCAGTATCCCTCAGGACTTTTTAAATTTATTTTACATTTCTTGACTGGGATAGTCCAACTGGATACATGTCCATTTTCAGCAGAGGCCCGGGGAGAAAAGCTCCAAGGTCAGCAAATTAGATTAAAAATACAGTATATAATGTAGTTAACATATCTAAGCAAGCAGTTAAGTTTATGATTACAATTTTTACAGAGGTTACATACCTAGGCAAATAATAGTAGTTCCGGGGTTAACGAAAATCAGGGAGTAGGTCTTCATTAAGTAATTTAAGTCAGCTAAGAATACTGTTATTAACTCATATAATTAGATACAGATACAATATTTACAGTGGTTACATACCTAAACACATTAGAGTTAAACAAAGTAAAGGTCAGGATAGTGCCACAGGTAAGCTAAAATAACTATTTTAGTCTCATTGTCAAGGAGAATTAGTCGGGTTTGTTACATTGACATAGCCAGTTTAGTGTCAAATGTTAAGTCTAGTCTTGAATTGGCTCACGGAGTTGAGCAAAGTAATTTTGGTTGGGAGAGAGTTCCAGGATCTGCTTACAGAGTTTGCGAAGAGAGAGCCACTGGCAGAGTTATTAGTTTTGATAGTCTGGACTAGTAATTTATTAGAAGATTGAAGTTGCCGATGATTGCAATAGGGGTGATAATATTTTTAAGAGCAGGAGTATTATCTGGATTGTAAAGTATCTTATGGGCATTAATCATGAGGTTAAACTGGATCAAGCTGGGTAATTCTAGACACCCAAGCTGGTTTAGGTTAATACAATGATGAGTCCTATAAGGCAGGCCAGTGGCAAATCTGACAATATGGTTATAGCAGATAGAGTTTGTTGAGGACATATTTGTTTAGACTGGAGAGAATCAGGGATGCATACAGAAGAGTTGAAAGTAGGTAAGAGCAAGCTGTGGCAAATCTAGCAGGAGGAGTTAAGAAGGCTTTTATCCTGTAAAGTGAGCCTAGTTTTTATTGATGGTCTTTATAGATTGATTAACGTGTAGGTTGAATTTGAGATTATTATCGATTAAAACATCTAACAGTTTTGCAGAGGAGTCTGGGGAGATTATTGTGCCATTATTAGATTTAATGGTAAAAGTGAATGCAGTAGACCTGTGTGTTAGTGAGAATAGCAACAGTTTGTATTTTGGAGGGATTCAGAATCAGACAACAACCAGAAAGCCATTTTTCAATAGTGTTAAAGGTGGTTTGTGTAGCTGACCACAGTTCATTTGGAGAAGTGGCCGAGCAAATCAGGGTGGAGTCATCAGCGTATTGGACACATTGTAGAAGGCTAGAAGGGCTGAAGTAGTGCTGTGGTGCAGTCGGAAGCCATGCTGGGAGTCTGCCATGAGGTTATTCTGAGTTAGGTGATGCACCAGTTGTCTATGGATACATTTTTCCATAATTTTTGTAAGTGGGAATAGTATTGCTATTGGCCTATAATTGGATAACTCAGTAAAGCTACCTCCTTTGTGAAGTGGGATTACATAGGATATTTTCCAAATAGAAGGGATTCTGGCTTCTGCTATTGTTCGATTAATTAGTATCGAGATGGGGTAAGCAATGGCATCGGCTGCTTTTTGTAGATACCCGGCAGGGAGTTGATCAGCGGAGAGTGTACTTGTTTTCAGTTTTTTAATCAAGGTACAGATGAAGGAGGTGGCAACTGGTTGAAATCTAAATGTGAGTTGGTTTCTGGGGGTGTTGATTTCATGACAGGGGAAGCTGAGAGGTAGTTGGCTCACTAGGGTTTGAATGGTCTCAGTAAAGAAACGGTTAAAACTGTCAGAGACTTCCTTGGATGATTTATCAACGGAGGCTGCTGGGACTGGGGTGGAAGTTTGTCCAGGACGTAATAGTTTATTTATACCTGCCCAGAATTTCTGAGGCTTGTTATGATTTATTTCCTGTAGATTATAGTAGTAGTTTTTTTTTGTCTAGTAGAATGGATTTTTTAGTGACATTCCTCATTTGCCTATATTTAATGTGATCTTGGGGTTCTTTTGTAGTGTGCCATAATGCCCATGCCTTATTTCTAAGGGTGATTTTTTTTGTTTAGACTCTTTGGAAAGGCATGGTGCAATTGTTGCAGTCCTAGGACCACTCCTTTTTGGCATCTGCTTCTCTGACGTCAATATCAACATCAAGGACCTCTGTCTAACCAAATTTGCAGACAATTGCAATTAGAATCCCCAACCAACACTGATGTTCTTCAGGAAGGGCTGATGCAGACAACCTGTGTCAGAGCCATGGACTAAAACTAAATGCCAAAAAATGCACAATAGCATCCTTTGGGAATCATCTAGTCCTAGTAACTATCATATTGACAATGCATCGCTAATAGTCAACTCAGTAGTCAGGAACTTGGGAGCACACATAGACAGTAATCTAGTCTTTGGCTATCAGGTGTCTACAGTAGTGAGGAAATCATTCCATGCTGTGCAACTTATAAACAAGAGTATGGCATTTAAGTCCAAGGGAGGAGCAGCATTCATCAGACCTATAACTGAGTATAATACTCCCCCTTTGGTATGTATCTAAGTAGGCACGTACAACAATTGGAACATCCACATAGGCTCTTCACTAAAAGAATAGAGCGTAAGTAATATGCCCTATGCAGAACACCTTGACCTGTATTCTGTCTTCTACAGACTGTTGAATCAATGCTTGGTACACCAGGCATTGTCAGAACCCATCCTGGTGGATCTTGTACATATCCGCAAGGCAAACAGCACCACAATTACCCATTCTAAAGACTTAAGTCTTGCCTGTGATCTAAATACGATTTGCTGGTGAGACAGGTATGTAACCCAGAGACTACCTTTTCTCTAGAACAGGCTCCCCATCCATATGAAGCAAAGTTCCTCCCTAACCCAATTCAAATGTAACTTTGTTTGACAAATGGATGGTGAACAGGAAATGCAGCCTTGATTTGGCACCTATGTCTCTATTGGACACAGACAGCCTGTAAATGTTTCCATCTCCCAAGCCCTTGCTTGCACTTATCAAGGGTAGCAGAACATGTAAGACATTTGGGATGCATGGCTAAGCGTAAAAAGGCCCCAGTGGTCACTTACCTAGTGTCCACCTATGTACTAGCTATGAATCTATAAAAATATGTTCTATGGCTATAGATAACTCAGGCATTCTAATGTCATTTTTCCAGTAAGTTGCGTGCTAGTGAAGTCTCTAGAGTATCGTGTGAAGTACTTATAGATAGTTACTATGCATGCTGTCTAGAAGACCATTAGGGACCCTAACCCAAATTTCCAGTTGCCCCAGCTCAGCATGTGGTTAAGTGACTTGCTGAAGGTCAGACATCAGGCAAACAAAGATGGAAAGATTCAAACTCTGCACCCTTGGCACAGGAAGCAGCTCACCAACAAGTCAGAGCTTTAGTCCTCTGCACTAATTGCCAGACTTTTTCTTGAAGCATTTCTGTGTGATACATTTACTGGCATTGAAAAGAGAAGTCAGAAATATGTAATATGAACACAGCTCACAAGAGGGTATGCGGTTGTGATGATAGTATTAAAGAGGAAAGAAGGACATATAGAGAATAAACAATATATGTGTCAACCTAATCCAAGTCACTTATATCAAAGATTGCATTTCAAACAGGTTAGTAATGCCATGGAATTCCTTCCAGAATCATTTGTGGATTGTAATTCAGCTGAGAGATTCAAGAGAGCCTGTGATAAGTGGAAAAAGAGATTAAGTAAAAGTTAAGAGGGGTAGTTGGTAGAGTTGATGGACATATGGTCTTCATTCATTGAGGGTGTTTCTTAATGACAAAGACATAAAGAAGTATTGCTGAATGTGTTATGAAATCATGAAATACTCTGTAAAGTACAGAACAAATTCTGAAACATTATTATTGAAATAGTAACTGTTATATTTCTTCACCTGCATTGCATATTCCTTCTTGAAAATGTAGGTCTTAACCACATTATAAATCTAATAAAGTTCTTTAGGCATTTATGCTCATTCTAGAAGGAAAGGCAAACTTGACTTACAGTTTTGTATACTGGGGAAATTAATTAAAAGATGGAAGCACAGTGGTTATGTGGGTAGCATTGTCACCTAACAAGAGGTTCTCTGGTTTGATTCCTGGGAAGAGCACCTTCCATGCAAAGTCTACATGTCTTTCTGTTCACATGGATCTTTTCTGAGGACTCTGATTTTCTCCCAACCACTGGTTTGGCTGATTGGTAACTGAATTGTCTCTTGGTGTGTGTAATACAAAAGAAAGGCCTGACAGTCTGCTTCCATTCTATATTTGCCTTGCAAACTCTATAGATTACAGCAGGTGTTCACATCGTCACTGTAGGGGTCAGATGTGACTCACAAGAATGGATGGAATGCTCCACCATTTATTTTTTTAAGCAATGCCATCCACACCTTTAGAGGTGCTGCTTTCTCAGTTACAGTACAATGGCATAGTAGTTAATATTGCTGCCCCTTGCATCCATGGTTCAGTCTTGACCTATGGTTGTTTGTGTGGTGCCTGTAGAATTTCCCTATTTCTTCATCATTTTCATGGATACCACACTTTTCTTCTAAGAACATGCTGGATGATTGAGCACTTTAACCTCTCTGGCAGTTGCACAGTGGATTTGGTTTCTAAGCTGTTAATCTCCATACCCAAGGTACAGAGTTTGGTTGTTTACACCTCAGTTTGGTGTGATTATGGGCAAGTCACTTAACCAGACAGCAGTTCTGGGTTATCCCTGAAAAGGGACACGTGTCCAGTGGGCTTACCCAGTTAAATGTTTAAAAAAGGATAGATAAGCTGCACATATGGATTAGGTTTATCTGGTCCTTTGTGGCCTGGTTAGGATTAAAATTATCTGTTAAGGACTGATTTAGCTATCTAGCTAGAAAATAAATAAAATGAATCAATATTTAAGACTTGCAAAGAGGTGGAAAGTCATATGGGGGAATCAGGAGGGAGAATATTTCAAACAATGTGAGTCTTGCAATAAGCCATATGTATACAGAACAAGAAAATATATGTATGTCCAGACATACTGATACTGTATGTGTAGCAGAAGGGCATCTGGCTTTTTTTTTTTTGAGAGAAAATTGCAGTGCACGTAAAATAGCATTCCTTCAATGGGAAGTCAAAATGCTATTCTCATATGTGAGTTTTTTTTGCTGTAAAAGCCATGGCATAAGGAAAATGAAAGCATAGTCAAACCCTAATAAGTAAATTGCAATTTACTAGCATCCCTGTACCCTGTCAGTACACTAGCGTATGGCAATGGTTTGAAAGTCATTTCCACCATGGGAATTTAAATACACTAGAATGACAGAAGATTCAACAGAATGCTGGGAGACACTTTGGGAAGCTAACTTGATGGTTACATATAGCCATGGTTTAGCTATATGAATCAACAGAAAATAATTTGTTAGATGGCTATTTTAGGCTAAAAAACAGAGAAGATAAATATAAGTGACAGTACCTTTCACAAAGGCTAATCAACCATCTAATGACTGACAAACACTTTAATATCTTTATGTTGTTCTGATACAGATTTGAACTTGGAAGTGAGAAGATTCTGTAATCCAGTACAGATACTCTTTCGCTACGTTTTTGAGATCCTTTTTATTGACTCGATTGTGTACCTCTCAACTGTCTAGATTTTCACAAAATGTCCAAATTCTTGTCTTGTTTTTTTCGTCTGTTCCTCATAAAACTTCTATTTTCTGGTAAATCACTGTGAATTGAAGTCACTAAATAGGGGCATACATTTGAGTTTCAGACTACCTATGATTTACACAATACATGCTAACAAAATTCTTGTTATTATAACAATTTTATATGTTTATAAGAGCAATATTTAAAATCTAACTCTATTCTTTGGACCTTTGCCCCTCATAATTTTAGGCTTTGTCCAGATTTTTTTTGCACTAAAAGGATGAGAGATATGCTAGATTGTGCGGTGTTTTGACTGTTAAAAATGATCAGATTAAGGACTATTCTCCTAAACAAGGTTCTAATACATTGTCGTTTGATTTAACTTCATTTTCTTTTGCTTGTTCCAGTGTCATATTCTGCCCATAGTACTCTCCCCTTCTCCGTTGTAAAGCACTTAGTAATATCGGGTGAACTCCCTTGCAGAATAACACACACAGACACGTTCTTTTTAATTAATATTATAATTATTATTAAATAATTTAGATTACAATTTTTTATAAAAAAATAAAATGTAATAGCTGCAATTAGTATGTTCAACGGCAACTGTTTGAAGTCTCAGTAGCCTGTACATTTTTCATAGGTTCAATTGTATTGGAGTCTACGGTAACCCCCACAAAACAAACATTGCATTAAAGTCCGTCAAACTGGAATCAGTTTACTAAAACAAATGTGTCCTCATTTTCAGAAGAATTTGTTCCCGCCAGGCAAAGGTGCAACAAAATAACAATTTTGATAGTGCATTAGACAATGTTATACGCTGTCAGTAGTTAATCATAGCTGTCATATTCTGCAGCATTTGCAGTTATGGAAAAAAGTGCAAAGTAAGCTGATTATCATTTTGTCCAGTCTATTGGAAGCTGCATCTCTGATCCCACCGCGGTATTTAATAAACTTTTTTCATCGAGTCTTTATTGAACCAAAACATAGGTTAACAAAACAGTCGAGATAGCCTTAACATTTTATTAAGGGTTAATAGTAGTATCCCATGACATAACTGAGTTAAAAATAATGAATTTTAGCTATAAATTATAATTGCATATAATTATCAATGCAAACAGTTATACAAAATAACATTTCGAAAGTAAATTGATACATATTGCCGTGGTTACAGTGAACTGCGTTTTCAGCAATTGTCCTGTATCATTGTGAATCGCCATGGCTGTCAAGGAAGCACCTTTTAATGACAACTTAAAGTGTAACCGCTGATGAGCCTTGTTAAGTCAAAGTGTGTCTCAGATATTGAATAATTGTGACAGTAACAAGGCTTCTTTGTAGACAGGGCGAAACAAATAAATTAATTGCAATGCATATTTCAGGCGACAAGCGCACACAACTTAAAAGCCTTCGTAGTTAGTTTCACCTCACACGTAGACATGTGGAAAAAAACAGAAGTTTGGTTTGCCTTGCAAAAATATTGCCTGTGATCGATATCTTTTTACTGTATATTACATTTCTCCAGTTTATTTTTCCTCCTGCCCACGTTGTGCTTCATGATTTGTTTCAGGTCGCTGTCAATGCTTGGTCTGACTGCACAGGGGAATACTGCTCCGCAGGCATCTATATATTTTTTGCCTTTGGCTTCTAACCTCGTTTGATGAAAATAATTAACAGAGATGTTTCTATGAAGGGCTGGACTAGTTTCCACAGGCAGTCCCGCTTTCCGAACCAAGGTATGGAACATCTCCTCTGTGCTCATTCCCTCTTTGGCAGAGACCTCAAAGAAATTGCTTCCATGCCCCAGAATCCTATTTACCTCTTCTTGGGACACAGCCCTGTTATAGCCCAAGTCCAGTTTATTGCCACAGATCACCATGGGGACAAGATTGCTTTCGTCTGCTTTCCCCAGTTTAGATTTCACTTCCAAGATTTGTTTTCGCAGAGAGCACACTTCCAGGAATGAAGAAACGCTATCCAGACTGAAAACTAAGAGAAATACGTCACCTGAAAGAGAATAAAACAAAAATGTAAGCATGATGACAATACATTTTTATGTACATCTTCAGGGAGATACAAAATAATGGTTACTTCGATCTGACCAAGCATCGACTTCCCTTAAGAGAAGTCGGTAATACGTCTGCCTTGTAATGGAGTTAAAGCTAAACTGGTAAGATGCACTATATACTGCCCTGCTGGGCTGCAGCACTGACATAGCCCTCAACTTCCATCTCCAAAATTTTAAACGTTGCCTTTCATGATGTGGAATAAATGGGCAAACTGTGAAACGCTGACTAACAGCCTCATCTAGGAAGCTCACAACGTTAATATCTGTTCTCGTTAAGGTTCTAATACAGGCACGGTGACCAACGAAGTAGTGAATTTTGCCTTACCTGTTAATATGGACAGCTGCCTCTTGGCTGGAAAGGTGTTGCTGCCAGACATGTCCAAAATGTCTAGCTGGTACAGGTTACCATTGATGAGGTAAACCTTACGGTGAAAGTCCTCGACAGTTGGCTGATATCCCTCTTCGTAATTACCTCTCAAGAGTCTTCTTACTAAAGAACTTTTTCCCACTCCGGAGGAGCCCAAAACAACCAAACGTATACATTTGCTAGTTTTCAACTTCTGTGTACAGCCGGGACAGGTCACTTCAGAATTTCCCTTTGAGGAATCTGAAAGGCAGGCGCTGTTTGCAGAACACGAAAAGCTAGATGGGAAGTTTGCTGATTCTTCTGGATGTTGATTTGGAGCTGCCGAGTTGGCACGTTGAGCACCAGTGCCCGTAGTGTCGCTCTCCAAGGTGCTGCACTTTCCCGGACTTGCAGTCAGATTACTAGTTTCACTGCTGGGGCATGAAACTAGTTTCACCTTGTGGTTGACCGCTTGGAAAAGAGCGCTACACGATCTTGCCTTCTTGATGGTTTTGATTACGCTGTTCTTATCCAGGGTCGGAAGGAGGTCGCTCAGTGACCTGAACCGTTGATCTACTCCACCATCTCCAGCCCTTAAGCCAGTGACTTCACTCAACTTTCTTTTGAGGATTTGCAGCTTAACAGCCTGTGCCATCAAACTTGTTTTGAGCTTTGGAGTCATGTTGACTTCAGTTTTCCGTGTTCCACCTTTTCAGTAAAACACTGAAACTGTGATGGTAATATCATCTACAAGCGGTCATTTATAGGCATCGATTTTTTTTTTCAGAACTGACTGCAAACGTCAGCGGGGTGGAGTGGGGGGTGGAGAAGAGAACAGAGAGATCTTGTCGTAGATCTCATGTTACTATTATTGACGGTACCAGAATGGCTAGTTCCCTGGAATTAAGAGACACGTCTCAGCCGTGCTGTATGTACTATGTATCACTGCTGAACTGTTTTGTATCTTCCAGTTAACCAGTTGTGGCGCAAAGATGATTATGGCTGAACAAATCCTCACGACAAATGTGTATTTTTCCATGACTTGGAACTGCTAAGAACGTCGAGCCCACGGTTTTCATGAGTAGCTTAGCGCATTTTCCCATTTCACGTACCTTCTCTTAGAAGCTTATACAAATCGAGCAGCAATTGCGGCGGTGGGACAGAAATTTTTGCTTTAAGCAAATCCACTGGAGTGTCTGAGTGCCTTGATGTGCTGTGTTTCAGAAATAATGGGGTAAAGGCCCAAACCAGGGAGAGAATTTAAGCAGTGCTCTTAAAAACTTTGAAAGTAGTTAGAATGTTAGATGTTGCACAGGGGAGTTCGCAGGATTTTTTGCAGGGGGGGGGGTGCAAACCCAGAGGCCCCCCACTCAGTCTCCCCTCCCCCTTGCAGCCATTCCGTGTCCCTTGGCTATTTCTCCCCCGTTGCCATAAACACTGTTCAAAACTCACGGTGTACATACTGTTTATGTTTTACTTCTACAATGATTACAGATATTTGGATTTCATTTACAACTTTTATTTAAAATTTTATAGCAAAAATACTGATCGACGTTTGCTAATCAAAGCAATAGTCTTAACGATGAAAAAGTTCTCTACCCTTGAAACTCACATTCACTGAAACAGCATTGAAACCCACATTCAAAAAAAATGCATCTAGCCAGTGGAGGATTAAGTTTACCTTTGGTCTGTTTCCAAATCATAGCCCCCTTGCACACATTTTAGGACCATACAAAAGTTCTTTGATTCACCTTCCTGATTGTATTAATTATAATATATATATATATATATATATATAATACTTGATTTCTATCCCTTGTATAATACAGCACCACTTGTTAGAGTGTGTTTTAAATTTATAGTTTTGAACATTTTTCTAGTAAGCAATGAAACAAAACATATGAACCAATAATGACAAACTGCCACTGCAGAACATTTCAACCATAAAAGGGCAATCAAACTTCTATCATTACAATCCACCAATATCAGTCAATATGCACAATCTCTGCAGAAGCAAAAGTCATCTAAATAATTCCAGATTAAAGATATCTGAAACCAATGAAGAAGTTGTTGCTGGAAAACAACTTTATATTTCAGTTTTTTTATCTACAAATTCAGTGCCTGCTGTCTTTGAAGAATAAATTGCCTATGTTACATTAAAAAATGATAAGCTGGTATATTGCAATAGGGAATGGGTTCATAGTTACTAGGCATCTCATACAAAGGAGGACATACTGAGGACTATAGCACCTCACCCCCTTAAATACAAGCAGGGAGTAGAACCTACAGCACTCTGCATCAAAATGCAAGTAACACTGCTTTAGAATTCTATACCACAATAGTGATAGTATTTGCTAAACAAAACAGTTGCACATTTTAAGCAGACAGCATGAGCAGCAGTAAACTTCTCTTCCCTTGAAGCTCACAATTCCTTGAAAATGAACTTGAAAATAAATTATACCTGCTAACTCTAACTAGGGCATTTCACTCTGTCTCTCTCAGACACACACACACACACACACACACACACACACACACACACCTCAACGTTTTAGTGCAAGAAATCTGGATAAAGCCTGAAATAAATAGGGACACATTATAAATATTGCTCTCACAAACTTAGAAAATTGTTAGAATAACAGGATTTGTGTTAGTATGCATTTTTCTAAAGGATATGACATCTAAAACTCAAATGTCTGTCATTATTTAGCAACTTCAGTTCTTTTTAGGAGGAATGTGGGGCATAAATCTGGACATTCTGCAAAAACCTGGACAACTGAGGGGTATGCTACCTCCCTCTTATACATACACACACACACACACACACACACACGCACGCGCGTCTCAATCTCTTATCACAAGAAATCTGGACAAAGACCCAATTCTTATTTGCTTTTAAACCATATCCTTTATGGTAAATTGAAGATTAATTATATAGTCCATTAAATATTAATGCATATTAAATATGCAGTTAGTGACCTTTTACCCTTAATTTATTTTTCCTGAGTCATAGATCACAAAATACTTTACATAATATCCTAAAAATGCCCTTGGAAATATGTCCATAGTCTTATTTAAGTAACACAGGAAAATAAAAAATAATTAAAATACTATTACTAATTTTGGGAAACACAGCTAACAATATAGGTTCATAGGTAGGTACTAGGCTATTGGCCCTAGGGCATAATTAAGCCTAGCCAAAATGTTTTGGCTTGTGCCTCCCACGTGATTTAGTCACCTCAACCTCTATCATGCAAGGCCACAGAAGTGGTGAATTTCCTGTTCCCCATCCACTCATCAAGATTCCTCTTGAAGACCGCTAATGAGGAGCTCTGCCTCACATATATAGGGACCTTATTCCAGAGCAAGGGGAGTCTCTGGGACACAAATCTGTCCCTCCAACAAGTCCTGTTTATTGTTGAGGTCAGGTTAAGATCCCTAGAGTGTGTAGCTCGGGTAGATTGGGTTTCCTTAGGTGGAGCATTTCCAGCAATTTGGAGTTTGACATAGCCTTGCATGTCAGGCAGAGATCACCTCTGAGTAGCCGGTATGCAACCGAGTACAGTTGAAGTTTTTTTAGCCTGGTGGCATAAGGCATCTGTTTTAGGCCTGTTATCCTCTTGGTGAGGTATTTTTGAGGCCTCTCCAGTTGTTGCCGGTGTTCTAGTAAGGTAGATCCCGAATGGGGCATTGTAGTCAATAATAGGTCTAATGAGTGATGAGTAGAGGGGGACAATAACTTCCTTTTTTCTAGCTACAAACCCCTTTGTGATAAGGTGGGCCATGTAGAAGGATTTTCTAACCACTTTAGCAATGTGATTATTGAAGGAGAGGTTATTATCCTCCTGGGTCCGTAGGTCTTTTATCACACTCTTTGTGTTAAGTGAGCTGACACCTATGTGGTACTTTGTAGGTACTTGGTTTTTCATGAAGGGGATGGCAATGCACTTTTTGTCATTTAGTTTGAGGCCATGATTTTGGCACCATGTATCTGTTTAAATGAGACTCTTTTGAAGGATATCTAGGCCAGTAAGAGTCTCAGTTATGGCACCCAGTTTGCAGTCATCTGCAGACTTTGTTAGCCACAGTCCCTCTGTGTTTGCTTGTACCTCGGAGAAGTAAATACCGAACAGGAGAAGTCCCAAGACTGAGCCCTGGGGTACTCCACTTGTCACAGGTTTGGAGTCGGACCTAGCGTTTCCTATTTTCACTGTATGGGTTATGTCTGTAAGCCAGTTAGTAACCCATCTTGTAATGTAGGGGTTTATATTTAGGTTAGTGAGTTTGTCTATAATTCTCGAGTGGGGAATGGTATCAAAGGCATTTGCAAGGTCAAGGTATGCCGTGTGGATGACCTTTCTCTCATCGATTGCTTTGGTGACCATCTCAAAAAAGTCAACCAGGTTTAGAAGACATGACCTGCCCTTTATAAAACTAAACTGGGTAGGGTCTAGAGTTTGTAACTTCCCAATGTTGTTGTTTATGAGTTCCATGATGATGTGCTCCATGGCCTTGCAGATGAGGGTCGTCAGGCTGATGGGGCGATAGTTCCCAGGGTTGGTGGTGGCTCCTCCCTTGTGAAATGGGACAACCGTTGCCTTGCGCCACTCAGTGGGCACATAGCCTGAGGTGAGGCTGTGGTTGAACATGATATTTAGGTGAGGGATTAGTTTGTTTTCGAGTTCATGTAACACGCAGCCTGGAATGCCGTCTGGTCCCATGGATGCTGTGTTTTTTTGCTTTAGAAAGTGTCGTTTTCACCTGGGTGTCTGTGATTATGGGGGCAGCGTAATCTTCTAGTATAGATATGGGCCCTTTAGGGGGTGAGGATGGGGTACAGTTTGCACTGAGCCTATCTGCCAGTATATTGGCGATATCAGTTGGTTCCATGAATTTTGAACCATTATGCTGTAGCTCAGAGCAGATCTGAGAGTTGCCATTTAGGTTCTTGACATAGCTAAAAAATGCTTTGTGGTTGTCTTTGGTGTCCGTTGCGATTTTTCTTTCAAAGCTCGCCTTTGAGGATTTTATAAGGAATCTTAGCTTTTTGCTAAGGTTGGTCAGGGAGCTCCTCCATTCCTGGGTTTTTACTCTTTTTTTGTAATAATTTCTTCCTGCTATTATAGAGCTTGTTTATGGCTGGGGTCCACCAGACTGGTTTCCTTTTCTTGGTGGAATGGGTCTTGGTTTTGTTTGGGATAGCATGGGCCATGCACTCATATAAGTGCTTGTAGAGTGCTTTTCTGTAGGCTACAGCAGATTCAACCAAATTGTTATTTCGCATGGAAGTAACGAAGTTTGCCACCTCCATCTTAAGTAGCATAAAGTTTGTTTTGGAGAAGTTTTTTACTGTGGTTTCCTTGGGGGGGTGGAATGTGGATATCGAGGGTGATGAGTTTATGGTCTGATCTAACTGATGAATTTATCTCGAGTATAGAGCACTTGTCCCCCATGTTGGTGTTGACCAGGTCCAGTGTATTGTTGCCCCTTGTGAGGGTGTTGATAAGCTGGTCCAGGGCATTTGAGTTAATATATTCCAGGAAGCACTGAGCAAAGGTATTAGTGCTTGAGTAGTTTTCCCAGGTGATGTTTGGGTAATTGAAATCCCCCAGTATTAGGGTGTTTGGTTGGACTCTCATGTTTTCCAGTACCTCAAAGAACTTGGATTGGGGGTCTTAGGGCAGGGATGGTGATCTGTAGCAAGCTACAACCTGGATTGCAGTTTTCCCCATTGTCAGTTGCACCTGGATGATCTCTGAGGCATCATACTTTGCAACTAGTCTGGAGGTGTGGTTATCCTTGATGAATATGGATACACCTCCTCCCTTGGTGTTTCGGTCCAGGTTTTGTGGCCAAAATGTGTGGCACGAGTTGTAGCCTGGAATCGCTGCGGTGCTCTTTTGAGCCTTGAACCAGGTCTCAGTTACTGCACAAATATCGATGTTCTCCATTTTGCAAAGAGCCTCGAGTGAGTGCATTTTGAGGTTTAAACTCCTGGTGTTGAACAGCATTACCTTCAGTTTTTTGTCACTGGTACGTATTACGGTGGCAGGTTTGTCTTTTGAGCCTTGCCTAAAAAAGGCACTATGGGGGTAGCAAGAGCCTCGAGTGAGTGCATTTTGAGGTTTAAACTCCTGGTGTTGAACAGCATTACCTTCAGTTTTTTGTCACTGGTACATATTACGGTGGTAGGTTTGTCTTTTGAGCCTTGCCTAAAAAAGGCACTATGGGAGTAGCAAGAGCCTTGGCCAGTATCCTGAATCCCAGGGGTGACAGGTGCAAGCCATCTCTAGTGAAGCATCGCAGCTTGTCGAGCATGTCATCCCAGCAGACAGATACTGGATCCCCTTTGAATGACACCAGAAGCTTAGCCAGTTGTTGAAATGTATCATTTTTTCCTCGTACTGGGGTATCATTCTAGGTGAAGGTAAGATGCTACTCAGGGCTAGGGTCATACTCGCCTTGGTTACATGATCAGAGAGCTCTTCTATGTCTCTTTTCATGTAGTCCAGGGAGGTACATCTCAGGTCATTCACACCAACATGGACAATGACAGAGTCATATTTGTACTTATTATGAAGTGACCCGAGTCCCTCCATAATGTGGTGGATTCTGGCGCCTGACAAGCAGCTGACAGTAACCTTCTCTTTGTCCAGTCTGGTGAGTGGGACATCAGTGTGCCTGACTATGGAGTCCCCTATTACAAGTGTGTTAGGTATGATGTTATGCCTTATGGGCTGTAGTTGTGTGGCACACTGGTTTTGGAGGTTATGTGTTGGTTGCGGTATGTTTGTGGGTGGAGGTTGCTTGCGTGTCTGCTTTGTAGGTCTCTATTGTTTCCACAGATTTTTATTTAGAGCCTCCAAGTATGTCTTTGTGTATCTATGTGTGGGATTTGCAGTTTCAGGTGTGGTGGGTCTATGTGTAGTAAGTGGGGTGTTGCAGGTTGTTACCTTCTCCTCTTGACTGTCTATTCTAGTCGTGGCTGGAGAGAGCTTTGCCTCAAGTTTGGCTGTGTAAGTGCATCTCTCGCAAATTTTGGTGTCATGTGGTAGGAGGAGAGGGTTGTCTGTGTACATGAGGCAGTTGTGACATTGCCTCAGTATGCCCAGATTCATCAGGTGAACAGGAGAAAACAATGGAACTGGCCTTTGGACATGCCTGAATGGGTTGAGGAACTTTTTCTTGCTGAGCTGGTGGGGGAGAGTAATTTGACTGTTCCCTACAAACAAATGTTGGGGATTGAGTACTATAGTTTATTTGTGCTTCTGTCACTTTTTTGAGCAAGTGCTAGTCGGAATGCACTGATTTTGTGTGCTAAAATTGGAAGAACTGGCTAGTACTAAGGGAAAAACTGAAGAGCAGATTCGGTGGAGCCGGGAATAGCTTAACCCTAGCTAACTGCTGCTGCACTATGCCAAAACCGTGCAAATGCAGTTTTTATATCAGAAAGATGAAAGATATAGAAATTAACCCAAAATGGCCAATAAAACTACAATTTCTGGGCTCAAACCACTCCTCCAAGGACAGGTAGGCTGTTCAAAGCTCCCCACTTTCACTGGTGAACAGAGTAACTTCCTTCTATTTAAGTAAGGTATGGGCAACACAGAAGTTTAAACACAGTCCAGGTATCAGCAAATATCTGAAAAGTGGACTTTTTCGAGCTTTGAAAGGCAGGAAATAGGAAGTTTTTTTGTTTTTTGATTTTTTTTTCAAAAATAAGACAGATACAGCAGAAAAAACACTTTTACAGTACAGAAACGGCTATTGCACTTGCGTGTGAAGCCAGTAATTCCACCCAACTCTCTCCATTTCACTTCCAAACAGTCCCAACAACATATATTCTCACCCTTATCCAAAAACTGAAACCATCCTCTCCTTCAGCAGACCAGCTACCTGCTGAGTATCTACAAAAAGCAGCTAAATCCATTGCCTATCCCATTTCCATCCTGATTAACAGAACCATCACCAAAGGACACATCCCAAGTATCTGGAAAGTCTTCCATATTATCCCCCTACATAAAGGCGGAAGCTCTACTGACTTCTCCAACTACCGTCCCATAGCCCTACTTTCTCCTTTGGCAAAGATCATGTAGAAATGTATCCACAAGCAAATGCTAGACCACCTTATCCATAATAAGTTGCTATCCAGCTGTCAACATGGTTTCATACCTTCACACAGCACTACTACTGCCCTCCTCTCCTTTACAGACCATATCAATAAAAAAACAAAACAAAATATTCTGTCCTCTGCTTTGTTCATCGATCTGTCAAAAGCTTTCGATATGGTAAATCACCAGATACTTTTACACATCCTTACATCCCTATCACTGGATAAACCTGCTATAAAATGGTTCAAATCCTACTTAGAAAACAGACAACAGGCATCATTCTCTATCTACCCACCTGCCAGTTAACCTTGGTGTCCCTCAATAATACTCTAAAAACTGTTAACAAAAACTTGTCTCTCTCTCTGTAGGGTCAAACCCTTCCATTCTCCTTCAACTAGAATAACTATTGCTCACACTCATCTAATCTCTCCTCTCCTCTATATCTCACCCATATATACAGATCTATCTAATCTCAATAAAATGGAACATTCCTGCAATAACATAGCCATATTTGCAACAGGAAACCCTTTCAGAATGCACCACTGTTATAATCTAAAGCAGTTTGGATGGCTTGAACTGCAAAATCAGCTCAATTTCCATCAACTGACCATTGCCCATAAGGCCCTTTACCAGCCAACAAATACTCCCATACTTTCGACCCTCATCACCCGCTAAACCAATCTAAAGACCCTACGATCATCACACAAACTGCTTGTAGATATTACAAAATCCAACAACAGAGATGGAGCCTCTCTCTTCTCTACTACTGTGGGAACGTCCTGGAACCTACTTCCCAGTGAACTCTCCTCACTGCCTTCTGTATCACCTTTCAAAGGTAAACAAACTCTTCCTCAGATCACACTGGTTGTGTCCCTGTACAAAGCCCGACTAAGCAGCTAGCTCTTCTATCTTGCCTCTGCCTACCCTCTTCCTCTTTAATCAAGTCCTACTCTCCTTGAATGCAACATTCCCTAGTCCTACTATACACCCTTATTTGCATCTTCTTGAAGCTTATGATCATTGAGACTACCTTTTACTATAGTAACTATTGTTTAACATGCCTTCTTTTTCTTTTATTATGTAACAACCTGTTGTCTGTGTTTTTAACTGCATTACACTGAATGGATTGCATAAATGGATTGTCTAGCTTATATGATAGTCATAGGTTCATAGGTTGATACTAGGCTATCTGTCCTAGGGCATTTATAAGCCTAGCCAGAGTGTGTTTGGCTTTCGCCACCCTTTTAGATTAGTTGACTGTGCCTCTGCATAGTAGGTCACAGAAGATAGCCCTTTTAAGGTTAGTTTACTATGCCTCTGTCTAGTAGGGACACAGAAGAGATCCCAGGGGTAAACCTATGATCTCCCATCCACTCGTCAAGATTTCTCTTGAAGAGGGTCATTGAGGGGCTATGCCTAACATGGATTGGGATTTTGTTCCAGAGTTAGGGGAGCCTCTGGGATATGAATCTGTCCCTCCAGCATGCCCTATATATTTCTGTGCTGAGGTTTAAGTCCCTGGAGCATGTAGCTCTAAGGGATTTGGATTTCCTGTGGTGGAGCATGTCCATTAATTCTGGGATGGACATGGCTTTATATGTCAGGCACAGATCGCCTCTGAGTAGGTGGTAAGCAACTGAGTAGAGCTGGAGTTTCTTTAGCCTAACTGCGTAGGGCATCTGTTTGAGTCCCTTGATCCTCTTGGTGAGGTACTTTTGGGGTCTTTCCAGTTGCTGCAGGTGTCGGGTAAGGTACATCCCAAATGGGGCATTGTATTCAATTATGGGCCTGATGAGTGATGAGTAGAGGGCCACAATGACCTCTCTTGATCTAGATGTGAACCCTTTCATGATAAGGTGGGCTATATAGAAGGTCTTTCTAACCACTTTGGCAATGTGATTGTCAAAGGAGAGATTGCTATCTACTTGGGTCCCCAAATCCCTAATTACTTCTTCTGTACTTAATGGATTACCACCTATGTGGCAATTTGTGGGCACTTTGTTTTTCCCAAAGGGGATGACTATGCACTTTTTGGCATTTAGCTTTAGGCCATGGCTCTGGCACCAGTTATCCGTCTCTGTGAGACCCTTTTGGAGGATGCTTGTGTCAGTCGGTGAGTCGATTATGGGACCCAGTTTGCAGTCATCTGTGAACTTGGTCAGCCATAGTCCTCCCATGTTAGCCTGTACCTCAGAGAAATATATACCGAACAAGAGAGGTCCCAGGACTGAGCCTTGTGGGACGCCACTTGTAACTGGTTTAGAGTCTGACATGGCACCTGCAATTCTGACCATGTGGGTTCTATCCCTGAGCCAGTTTGCAACCCATCTTGTGACATAGGGGTTGATATTTAAGCTGGTGAGCTTATTTATGATGCCCGAGTGGGGTATTGTGTCGTAGGCTTTTGCGAGGTCCAGGTAGGCTGTGTGGACTACCTTCCCTTCATCTATGGCCTTGGTGACTGTTTCAAAAAAGTCGACCAGGTTCAAGAGGCAAGATCTGCCCTTAACAAAGCCAAATTGGGTAGGATCCAGTGTTTGGAGGTTCCCAATGTCTTTGTTTATGAGTTCCATGATGATACGCTCCATGGCTTTGCAGACCAGGCTAGTCAGGCTTATAGGGCAATAGTTTCCGGGGTCCGTTGTGGCACCACCTTTGTGGAGTGGGACCACTGTTGCTGTACGCCATTCCTTGGGTACATATCCTGTAGTAAGGCTGAGATTGAACAGTGACTTTATGTGAGGGTTCAGTTCTTCTTGGAGCTCTTATAAGACGCAGCCCGGGACACCGTCCGGTCCCATTGATGCTGTGTTTTTTGCTTTGGAGAGGGCAGCTCTCACCTGTGCATCTGTGATGTCAGGGAGGCTACACTCTGTTGGGATTTGCTCTTTTGGGGGGGAAGTGGGGGAGAAGTTTGCACTGAACCTGTCTGCCAGGATGTTGGCAATGTCTGTGTGTTCAGTGTATTTTTTGTCATTTTGCACTAACTCAGAGCATATCTGGGAGTTGCCACCCAGGTTCCTGACATAACTAAAGAAGGCCTTGTGATTATCTTTAGCGTCTTGTGCAATTTTTCTTTCAAAGCTGGCCTTAGATGATTTTATGAGGGATCGTAGTTTCTTGCTAGTACTGATCAGAGATGCCTTCCTTTTTTTGGGATTTTGCTCTATCATGTAGTAGCTTCCTCCTTCTGTTGTATAGCTTATTTATGGCTGGGGTCCACCAGACAGGTCTCCTGCCTTTGGAGGAGTG
Organism: Protopterus annectens; assembly: GCF_019279795.1. Lineage (NCBI taxonomy): Eukaryota > Metazoa > Chordata > Ceratodontiformes > Protopteridae > Protopterus > Protopterus annectens. Next base: position 540,301,901 of record NC_056748.1, on the reverse strand, counting down.
AGTCTTGGTTTTATTTGGGATAGCACTATCCATGCATTCTTGTAGGTGTCCATAGAATGCGATTGTAAAGGATTCTCTTGTTTTTGGGCCTATTTTCCACTGATTCCACCTCAGTTTTGAGAAGTGTGAAGTTTGCTTTTGAGAAGTTCTTCACCGTGGTTTCCTTGGCTGGGGGTGGGGACGGGATATGGATGTCCAGTGAGATTAATTTATGGTCAGATCTTACCAATGAGGGGTATACCTCTGGTATGGAACATATAGTCCCCATATTGGTGATGATCAGGTCCAATATGTTTTCCCCTCTTGTGGGAGTGGTGACCAGTTGTTCCCTAGCATTTGAGTTTATAAATTCTAGGAAACGTTGGGCGAGAGTGTTGGGGCTTGAGTAGTGCTCCCAGTCTATGTTTGGGTAGTTGAAGTCACCCAATATAATGGTGTTTGGAGAGAACTTCATATTCTCCAGTGTTCTCAGGAAAGCCGAGTGGGGTTCTTGAGTTTGGGAGGGTGGTCTGTAGCAGGCTACAAACTAAAAGGCAGTTTTTCCCACTGTTAGTTGCACATGGATGGTCTCCGATGCTTCGTGCAGTGCCACTAACCTGGAGGTGTGGGTATCTTTGATGAATATGGATACTCCCCCTCCTTTTTTGGTTCGGTCCGAGTTTTGGGGCCGAAAAGCATGGTATGAGGTATAACCTGGTAGTGCTGGGGTGCTCTCGGGAGCCTTGAACCAGGTTTCTGTTACTGCACAGATATCAATATTCTCCATACTGAGGAGAGCCTCGAGCGCGTGCATCTTGAGGTTTAGACTTCTGGCAGCAGCATTACCCTTAGTTTCTTTTTCCTTGTGTTGTCTGTGGAGGTGGGTTTGTCTTTTGAGCCTTGCCTAAAAAAGGTACTATGGGGGTGCAAGAACCTTAGCCAGTATTTGAAAGCCCAGAGGTGACAGGTGCAAGCTGTCCCTAGCGAAGCAATGTGGCTTGTCGAGCATGTCATCCCAGCCTGACAGACACTGGATCCCCTTTGAATGACATGAATACTTTAGCCAATTGTTAAAATTGATCATTTTGTCTTTATACTGTGGCATCATTCTTGGTGAGGGTAAGATGCTACTTAAGGTCAGGGTCATACCGGCCTGGGCTACATGATCAGAGAGCTCCTCTGTGTCTCTGAACTATTCCTTTAAAGTTCATTTTACCTGTTAATAGTGTTATGAATTTTGTGTGTATATGAGTTGTTTGTTTTTGATATTTGTTCTCTTGGAGCTTATCTCCCCGGGCCTCTACTGAAAATGGACATATATCCAGTTAGACTAGCCCGGTCAACAAATGTAAAATAAAATAAAATAAACAGTTAAATAATGCAATTTAAGACAAAAATGACTTTTTTTAAGTGCAGGCAGTAAATAAGTACAAATGCATTTCAAATGAGCTTTTTGAGTATCAGTAAATGCCAGAAACTGAGCATTTAGGTGGAATTAACAATAAACATCAGGAAAAAGCAAAAAAAAAAAAAAATGGTACTTAAACACTCCAAAGTCTCTCTAGTCTCTCTTTGGTGCTGTAGGACTCTGCAGGACACCTGTGCAGGATCTTGCTGAGCTGATACAAGTGCAAAAAACCACGCAAATGTGGTTTTTATATCAGAAACATGAAAGAGATAGAAATTAGCCCAAAATGGTCAATAAAACTACAATTTCTGGGCTGAAAACACTCCTCCAAGGACAGATAGGCTGTTGAAAGCAACCCACTCTCACTGGTGAGCAGAGTAACTTCATTCTGTCCAAGTAAGTTATGGGCAACACAGAAGTTTAAACACAGTCCAGGTATCAGCAAATATCTGAAAACCAGACTTGATATTATAGTAGTGTAAGCATACCACCAAAATGATTTTAACAAAGGTGTTACGACAAAAATCAACATAAAATAAAATGATTTAGCAATTTCAGCCTGGGATCCACAAACACTGTTGGCAATTGGCTAGATTTGTTACTTTGTCTAACCCATATACTAGAGTCCTACACAATGCATAAATGGACCTAAATGAAGTGGAACAGTAATACACACTTCTGCATACCGAAAGGAGTCCAAGTACGCAGAACTCTAGCTAGGTTATCTTGCACCCTATGCAACTCCACAGTCTGGCACCCCCCCCCCCAACTTGAAGGAAAAAAAGTCTCTTATAGGTTAAAATACCACACATACTTTAGCTGTGACACTGTGACTACAAATACAGTATTGGCAATCATTTTCAAAAGCCAGTGTCAGTGTTGCATGTCTGCATTATCAACAGCAACTGCCACTTGCACCTCTTAAGTCCTTGCAGCAGTGGCACCTACCCCCTTTACTCTGCTATAGCTACACATCTGCAGATTTACAGAAGGTATGCATATTATAGGCCATAAAATCATCTTCATTTCAGAAAGATTAGAATTCTGGGATAGACTAAGTAATGAAGCAGAAACTTTACGGCATTCTGTAGATAACCTGATTCCTCCAACTGTGGATGCAAATGGCATTCTTAAAGAAGAATGCCCTTAAAAACTATATATATATATATATATATATATATATATATATATATATATATTTTTTTTTAAATTAAAATAAAATTAATCTCCCGGCCAGCCATGTCCAGGGGGGTGCAAGTGCATCCCCTTGCACCTGCCTGCAGACGCCCTTGGTGTTGCATTAGCATGCATTTTCTGTAAGATATGAAGTCTGAAACCCAAATGTTTGCCGTTATTTAGTGATTTAAAATTCTCAATGAGTTACCAGAAATTTACGCAGTTTATAGGTAACAGTATGAGGCAAAAATGTGGACATTCTGGAAAATTCTAGACAGCTAAGATGTATGCCTTTGAGTAACAAATCAGAACCAATAACAAACCTGATACAGCTCACTTACAATGAATTGCTCTAGCCATAGCAAGCTTTAGGCACCAGTGAACCCTGCAGTCGGTGGGGCCCCCTGTCCAGGGGGCATCCAACCACAGCAAGTTATCTTATCTTGATCATTTATAACATGTGTGTCGAACCAACAAAAACTAGTACAGCAACCCTGTATTTATACTAAATCAAGGGGTAGTAATAACTCTTATTTAATTCTCCTTTAAAATTTAAAGATATCTCTGATAATAGTAAAAGTGGTCTATCAAGTAACAGGTTTTGCAATTCCATTAGATATTTTACCATTAGTGTAGTTCTCCTGGCTAAGTTAAACCTTGCTGGTGGACATTCCCCACTAAAACTAACACAAATAGACAGCTTTGGGCACCTGCAATACCTGTGACTGCAGGGGGCCCCCTTAATCATTATTGACTATGTAGGAGCCCCACAAAAGCTGCTGTTGGTTGTGGAAAAATGAGGGGAAGAATATACTAATTTCCTGATTATGCTCTTTAACCTGAACAGGGCTGTGATATGACCCTGTTAGATTAAACCCGATAATGAACATGAGCAGGGTAAGCACTAGAGAGATCAGCAGCTCAGAGTTACTGATCTCAGTGCAGATTGGTTTTCTTTTTCAGGGAGTTTTATAAATACTAGCAGAACACCAGATTTTACAGCTCTCAACTTCTCTGCTGAAGAATTTTGTACAATGCCAAAAATAATAGCAGAATAAAGGCTCAAAATCAGAAACATGTTTTAAATAGTATACTAATTCAGTTAAAAGTAGGCTGCGGTGGTGCAGCGGTTAGCATTGTCACCTCACAGCAAGAGGTTCTCTGGTTTGATCCTTGGCTGGAGTGCCTTCTGTATGGAGTCTGCATGTCCTCCCCACAGTTGAGTGAATGTTAAAGACATGCAGGTAGGTGCATGCATGTGTGGGTGTTCCTTCTTTGAAGGTTGGGTGCCAGGCTGGCAACTCATTACCATAAAAATCCACTGCCAATCATTAGCGGACCGGTGATCCACTGTGGCGATCCCTAACTGGGAAAAGCCAAAAGACTTTTTACTAATTCAGTTAAAAAATGAATAGAATAACACCTTTTGCATCAACATGCATTTTTGAATAAAAAGAAGTATATCTTTATTTATTGACTGTCTATAATCCTGAATGATTTACCAGCAAATAAAACTTTGACAGGAATGCATTACTCCGCAATGAGGTAAATAAAAATTACTTAACCCTGCTGCTGTTTGGTAATGCTAAACAGCAGTCAGTGATCTGGTGTAGCAGTGCCAGTGTTGCACAATATATATTGCTATTTGCTGAAATAAGTACAAAACTAGTATTGCTATGGCTCATGTGTGTGTATATCTATATGTCTGTCTATCTATCTATATATCTATCTATCTATCTATCTATCTATCTAGAGAGCATATATTTTTATCTGTGCACACAACCAGTAGTGCCAGGACATATTCTTGTGGGTATCAATAAAAAATTCAGCTAACAAGTAATTACATTTCAAAAGTAAGGCATAAAATATATCATACAACATTCAGTCACTTAGATCTTCTAGGGGTCTAGTGGCCTCCACTCCCCAGACTACACAAATGGATACAGCGAGACTCCCTTAATCATCCTTGATTGTGTCGAGACTCCCTTAATCAACCTTGGGGCCCCACCAAAGCTGTTACTGGTTGGGGATGAATGAGTAGAAAAAATGTATTAATTTTCTGATTACACTCTTTAACCCGAACAGGGCTATGATATGACCCTGTTAGGATAAAACTGATAATGGCCTGTGCTCTCAACTGCATCCATTCTAAAACCAGCCCTACTAAGGTGTGTGTGGGTGTGTGTGTGTGTGTGTGTGTGTGTGTGTGTGTGTGTGTGTGTGTGTGTGTTTGTACAGAACGTTGCTGTAGGTTACGTGTGTGTGTGGGGGGGGGACTGAGGCCTGTGTGGTTACCTCTTTAATTTTCATCACAGTCAAGCCTTAGATGTGTACACAGAATGTTGTTATAGCTTGTGTTTGGGCTGGGGTCAGTGTGGTCATTGTTTATTTTTCTTTTCCCAAAGCACTCAGAGGTGTACAACAAAGGTTACTATAGCTTGTGTAGGGACAATGTGCTGTCTAGCAACAACAAAGTAGAATGCATTATTGTAATCATTTTTTCTCATTTTCTCACAATCACACATCAGGCACTTATACAAGTGGTGCCTTTGGGGGTTATGGGTGAGGAGTAAGAAAACATGCTATGTATATGTATGTCAGCAGTTACATGAAATACATGACTGTGTCACAGTTTGAGCTGTTGATTTCATCTCAGTCTAACACCAGAGGGATGCATGGCAGTGACTGACTTTTCTGGGGTGTCAGGGAGGCAGGCAGTATTCCCAGAAAGGACCTGAGATTGTGTATCCTCACAACAATTGTCTTGTTAATTTAATGTGAGCTACTACTTTGTCAACTTTGAACATTAAGCCTTGAGCACAACTTATGTCTTCCTTGAAAGAAAAAAAAAATAAAACAAATTATTTTCTTACTCATGATTTTTGTTTATGCCATCATTGGATTAAAAGGTTGGGAAACTGCTCTAAAATGCATCACATAGCATTTATAACCCCTATGGCTTCTGGGGCACCAGCTTAATTGAGCTCTTTCCTAAATGGTTATTACTGTGCTGTCATGGTTAGGAAAGATGTGTTGAAAGGATGCAAGGAAAACTAAAGCACTGAATTTCTTTCCTTAAACATAATTTTTGTTCTAGCCATCAACAAACATTAAAATGCATATCAGAGCATGCAGAAAGTTTTTGCTTCTTGAAAAAGCTGAAGAATATTTTCTTAGAACTGCTCTATCTCTCAATTTAAACACCATATTCTCATTCTAAGGCCCTTCACTGGTCCAATTAAGTAATCCTACAAGTTAGCACTATTAAACCATAAGCACTACTTACTCTTATACTCTCTACGATTACCCTGTCCTCTATTGGTCTGTCTTAAATTCAGTTTCCCTATTACTCTAGCATGTCCAAAGGTCAGTCAATGGTTTCCTCTCCAGTCCAGCTGATGAATCTGGGAATTTTGAGGCAATGTTACAACTGTCTCATGTACACGGACAACCCTCTCCTCCTCCAAACAGGTCCAAATATATGTGAGAGATGCATGGCCGGCCTTAGGCATAGGCCAACTAGGCGGCCGCCTAGGGTGCCGCTGTAGCAGGGACACTTTTCCAGTATTTATTTGGTGTAGGTAGACCAGGTTGGGGGCACCTGGGTGGTGTGTGTGGGGGGGGGGCACTGTGGAGCCCTTTTGCCTAGGGCATCAGCTGACCTAAGGCCGCTGCTGGAGAGATGCAACTATTTAGCCAAACTGGAGGCTGAGCTCTCTCATCTCAAAACTGGTGTAACCAGTCAGGAGGAGAAGGTAACCTCACACAACACAATTCCAGTATCACATAGTCCCACCACATCAGCGAACCAAACACATAAATACACAAAAACATACTCAGAGGCTCTAAATAAAAATCTACCTAAGCAACAGAGACCTCCAAAGCAGACATCCAAGCAAACGCTACCTCAAAACAAAACACACACAACACATAACCCACAAAGTCAGTGTGCCAAGCAGCCACAGCCCTTAAGGCTGAATAACACACCTGATACTCTTGTTATAGGTGACTCTATTGTCAGACACACTGACACCCCACTCACCAGGCTGAATAAAGAGAAGGTCACAGTGAGCTGCCTGTCGGGTGCTAGGATCCGACACATAACGCAAGCACTCAGGTCACTCCAAAGCAAATACAAATATGACTCAGTCATTGTACATGCTGGTGTGAATGACCTGAGATGTACCTCCCTGGACTACATGAAAAGAGACATAGAGGAGCTCTCTGATCATGTAGCCCAGGCTGGTATGACCCTGACCTTGAGCAGCATCTTACCCTCACCTAGAATGATGCCACAGTACAAAGACAAAATGATCGATTTTAACAATTGGCTAAAATGTTGGTGTCATTCAAAGGGGATCCAGTGTCTGTCAGCCTGGGATGACATGCTCGACAAGCCACGTTGCTTCGCTAGGGACGGCTTGCACCTGTCACCACTGGGTTTTCGGATATTGGCAAAGGCTCTTGCCACCCCCATAGTGCCTTTTTTAGGCAAGGCTCAAAAGTCAAACCCACCCCCATAGACAGCACAAGGAACAAGAAACTAAGGGTAATGCTGCTAAACGCCAGACGTCTTAACCTCAAGATGCACGCACTCGAAGCTCTCCTCATACTGGAGAACATCGATATCTGTGCAGTGACAGAAACCTGGATCAAGGCTCCAGAGAGCACCCCAGCACTACCTCATATCATGCTTTTCAGCCCCAAAACCAGGACTGAACCACAAAAGGAGGGGGAGTTTCCATATTTATCAAGGATATCCACACCTCCAGGTTAGTGGCATTTCACAAAGTATCGGAGACCATCCATGTGCAACTAACAGTAGGCAAGACTGCTTTTCAGTTTATAGCATCCTACAGACCACCCTCTCAAAGTCAGGAATCCCATTCGGCTTTCCTGAAAACATTGGAGAACATGAAGATCTCTCCGAACACCATTATATTGGGTGACTTGAACTACCCAAACATTGACTGGAAGCACTACTCAAGCCCCAGCACCTTAGCCCAAAGATTCCTGGAAATTATAAATTCAAATGCTATGGAACAACTAGTCACCACTCCCACAAGAGGGGACAATATACTAGACCTGATCATTACCAACATGGGGACTCTATGCTCCACACCAGAAGTATATCCCTCATTGGTAAGATCAGACCATAAATTAATTTCACGGGATGTCCACATCCCGACCCCACCCCCAGCCCAGAAAACCACAGCGAAAAACTTCTCAAAAGCGAACTTCTCACTTCTCAAAACCGAAGTGGAATCCTTCAAGGCCCCAGGGCCAGTGGAAACTACAGCCCAAACTGCGGAATCCTATATAAATGCATTCTACGGACATCTCCAGGAATGCATGGATCATGCTATCCCAAACAAAACCAAGACCCAATCATCCAAAGGCAGGCGTCCAGTCTGGTGGACCCCTGCCATAAATAAACTGTACAACAGAAGGAGGAAGCTACTACATGATAGAGCAAAATCCCTACTAGGGAAGGCATCTCTAATCAGTACTAGCAAAAAATTACGATCCCTCATAAAATCCTCCAAGGCCAGCTTCGAGAGAAAAATTGCACAGGACACCAAAGACAATCATAAGGCTTTTTTCAGTTATGTTAGAAACCTGGGATGCAACTCCCAGACTTGTTCTGAGTTGATTCTAAATGACAAAAAATACACTGAACCCACAGACATTGCCAATATCCTGGCAGACAGGTTCAGTGCAAACGTCTCCTCCCCTTCCCCCCCAAAAGAGCAAGTATCTATCCCGGCAGAGGGCTGCCTCCCAAACATCTCAGATGCTCAGGTGAAGGCTGCCCTCTCCAAAGCAAAAAACACTGCTTCCATGGGACCAGATGGCATCCCAGGTTGCGTCCTACATGAACTACAAGAGGAACTAATCCCTCAAATAAAACAGCTATACAATCTCAGCCTCACTACAGGATATGTGCCCACAGAATGGCATACAGCAACAGTGGTCCCACTCCACAAAGGTGGAGCCTCTATGGACCCTGGAAACTATCGCCCCATAAGCCTGACTAGCTTAGTCTGCAAGGCTATGGAGAGGATCATCATGGAGCTCATAAACAAAGACATTGGGGACCTACAGACACTAGATCCTACCCAGTCTGGCTTTGTCAAGGGCAGATCCTGCCTTTTGAACCTGGTTGACTTCTTTGAAACAGTCACCAAAGCCATAGATGAAGGGAAGGTAGTCCACACAGCCTATCTGGACCTTGCAAAGGCATTTGACACAATACCCCACTCAGGCATCATAGATAAGCTATCCAGCTTAAATATAAACCCCTATGTCACAAGATGGGTCGCAAACTGGCTCAAAGACAGAACCCACAGAGTGAGAGTTGCTGGAGCCATGTCAGACTTGAAACCGGTCACAAGTGGCATCCCACAGGGTTCTGTCCTCGACCACTCTTGTTTGGTATATACTTTTCCGAGGTACAGGCAAACGTGGGAGGACTATGGCTCACCAAGTTCGCAGACGACTGCAAACTGGGCGCCATAATCAACTCTCCAGCCGACACAAACATCCTTCAAAAAGGTCTCACAGAGACAGATAACTGGTGCCAGTGCCATGGTTTAAAGCTAAATGCCTAAAAATGTATAGTCATACCCTTTGGAAAAACAATGTGCTCACAAATTACCACATAGGCGGAAACCCATTAAGTACAGAGAAAGTTATTAAGGACCTGGGGACCCATGTTGATAGCAATCTCTCCTTTGAAAACCACATTGCCAAAGTGGTTAGAAAGACCTTCTACATAGCCCACCTCATCACGAAGGGTTTCACATCTAGATCAAGAGAGGTAATCGTGCCCCTTTATTCATCCCTCATCAGGCCCATCATAGAATACAATGCCCCTTTTGGGATGTATCTTACCCGACACCTGCAGCAATTAGAAAGACCCCAAAAGTATCTCACCAAGAGGATCAAGGGTCTCAAACAGATGCCATATGCTGCTCAGTTAAAAAAACTCCAGCTCTACTCAGTTGCATACCGCCTACTTCGAGGCGATCTATGCCTGACATACAAAGCTATGTCAAATCCAGAATTAATGGACATGCTCCACCTCAGTAAATCTAAATCCCTTAGAGCCACATGCTCGAGGGACTTGAACCTCAGCACAGAAATAAATAGAACTTGCTGGAGGGAAAGGTTCATAACCCAAAGGCTCCCTTCGCTCTGGAATAGAATTCTAGTTCATGTGAGGCAGAGCACCTCACTGAATCTCTTCAAGAAGAATCTCGATAAGTGGATGGGGGATCGTAGGTTTGTCCCAGGGATTACTCCCTTGTCACTATTAGACAGAGGCACAGTAAACTAAACCTTAAAAAGGGCACAGTATACTCAAATCAAGGGGTGGCGTAAGCCATACAGAATCGGGCTAGGCTTATAATTGCTCCAGGGCAGATAGCCTAGTATGAACCTATGAACCTATAATATGGCAAAATGTGAGAAAAGGAAGAAACAAGTAATGTGCATGGTATGGGGATCCCAGGTTGAGGAGAAATAGAGAGGAGCACTGGAGGATATATGTGTTTGTGGGGGGGGGGGGGCTGGAGCTGAAACAGTAGGCAGTGCCTAGGGTGCCATTTCACCCAAGTCCAGCCCTGCAGATAGAGTTGTTGTAATGTATCATTGTTGCAGCTAAATGCCAGTAACTGTGAATGTCCCTTTGTGAAATGGGCCATAACAGTATGGTACACAGGCTTGTTGTAATGTAAGAGCATTGTAGCTATAGGTCAGTCTTTGTGTATTAATCCTAACAGTTTGCAGTATGACATAAAAGGTTGCTTAGGAGGGGTGGCAGTGACAGGGTGAAACTTAGACTGAAAGTGCCTAGGGGGACCCCAACTTGACATTTGCAGGGGCCCCAAAAATGCTAACACTGGCCCTGGTGCTAGCAGTACCCTTTCAGGTCTAAAATATAGACTTTAAGGAAATGAAAACATAATTTTTTTCTACTAATTACAAAACCACCCTTGCACAGGTCCAGCTTAGAATCCGTGCAGACACAGTTAAACAAATCAAATGAAGTTTTACTTTAATATGTTTCATTTATACCTTTTAGGATTACCACCCATCCCTCTTTGCAAGGGACAGTCCCTCTTCGGGCAGTTGTCTTAAAGTTGTATGGCAAAAATATTTCCTAAGTTTTCATTAGTAGTTGCATACAACAATTATTTTGTATCTGAAACAGCTACATATTGCATGAAATAACATAAGCAACTAAAATGCTACAATAATAAGCTTTTATTTTGGCAAAAAAAGTGAGGTTCTGTACTTTGCACTGACCGTGGGTATGTTTTGTCCTGCAAAATCTCACATTTATACAAAAAATTTCCCAGTTTGGGCATCTGAAAAAGTGGCAACCCTAGCCTTTGGGAAGTCCCTTAAGAAGGTTTGCAGATAAATACATATACTCTGGATGCAAAATCAAAGCTTTACCAGTGGTTCCCACCCCCTCTTGTTTCTACATGTTCTTGTGATATTCATTGCCCATCGTCTTTATTACTAACTAGTTCACCTCATTGTCTATTCCCTTGTGTTAATCGTCATTGGAGTCCACAAACCAGGGCGTGTACAGTTTTCTGAAACATGAAATCTCAAATCACACGTTGAACATCATTTTTAAACTGTTGTTCTTGTTTTGAGAAAGAAAGGTAAACATTTGGAGTCTCTTCAAAAATCATCCAGACATTTGTTCTTCCTCTTACAAATGTAATCTTTATGAATGTATAAGCAATCCTAAATACACCTGGGGTATGGCCCCTCAAACGCCCATTGAAAGGGCTGGAAACAAAATATAAATTAGTCATGTCAATGGGTACCTATGATTTGGGTTATTTTGGCTAGGCTACTAGTGATATTTTGGATCAGCAGTCTAGTACTGACCTATAGACCTAAACTCGAAGTTGATATGATGTGGATGCAAACCTCGCATGGAGAGCTCGGCTTACATTTTGCCCCCTCTCAACACACTAAATGCTATCTGGTGCTGAGTGAATTTATCAGACCACTGCCTTCTCTTCTAGCGTTAGAGATATAATGCTTATGTACTGCTACAAAATTCTTTCTGGCTTTAATTTCCAGTCACATACTATCTCATTTTATATGCTCTGTATTTGGCTGTATGTAAGAAAAAAAATAGGATAATTTCAGTCTGTGTATAAATTTTGATCTGACTAAAGGAAATGAAAAACATTGAAACAAAAGGAAAAGAGATAGGTTATAGTGAGGCACCCTGAAAAGTGTAAGGTTGTGGGAAGCTGCATTAATATTTTCTTTATGTTTTGCTTTGATCACAGTGCTATGTACAGGACAAGGTTTCAGGTGTGAAACACTGATGCTTTCCTACCTGTTACAATGTGTGCAGAAGGAGAAGCAGGCATACTGCTCAACTAAGCATTAGAGGACTATTCTTTAAAGGGTTACTGCACAGAGCAAAATGAGCAGTTTTTGTTTTATTTTTCAGAGTAAATGACATCCAGACACTAGAACAATATTGTTAATTATATAGAATTGTGTATAAGCTTAGTTCGGTCAACCATTCAAGCTTCATTGAACAGGTTTAATTTTATGAAGAACATGAGTACACCTATGTTGGGTGTGGATGAACATGAGAGCCAAAATCATAATAGTGTTATGTGTAAATCATAGCATTTGAGAAATACGGCTGCTGCTAAGTTTTTCCCCGATGTTTAGCATCTGTTCAACGTGTTTCCTATTCTCATTGAGACATTGTTGCTGTTGTTTTGTAACAGCACCTGGACAGTAATCTACTCATTTTCTTTTGTCGTATTTGTAGACATAAGTTATTGCTGTACGAGTACATGACTGTCAGGATGGCTATGGTGATTTGTTTAATGCAGGTTTTTTTCAGTGTGCTTCATGGATTGTTATTATGTTGTACTTGAGTTTTTTATATTTCCTTTGGTTTGTTTAATTGAGTAAGTTCGCTTTTTTAATGTCACCAGACCTAAGGCCATATGTTCTGAACAATCAGGCCAAGAGAAGTGCAGAGCTATCAGTTAATCACCACTTGGTGGTAAGTTGGCTCAGATGACTGGAGTGCCACTTGGACAGATCTGCAAAACCCAAACATATAGTAAAGATTTCATGTGAATACCTAATCAGTGCTCCTCAGTGGGTTCAACTGCCACATCTAGAAGAGTTTTTCCTCTAGATTTGGGAGGTTGGAGACTGACCGTACCTTTTCAACACCTCAAGTAATTGTGGTGGTGGCAAAGACCTGTGGTCAAAGGTGGAGGTACCCGTCATAATGATAATCCTAAGATACTGTGGGAACCCCAGCAGTAAGAAAAAACATTCTTTGTACCAGCAATCTAGGGATACAGCAACTGCTGCAGTTACTCAAGTTAAGGCCTGGATGTTGAAAGAGTGGTGTTACCATGGACATTTACTTTCAGATAGTCTCAAAGAAAGGGCCATGGTACCAGGGCAGCACTGTTCTGGCTTACATACAGTTGGTGCTGTTCTGTGGATACAAAGAATCTGACAGAGGATGTTTCCTTTGACCTGCCAAAGGTACAGATCATTGAATAAACTTCCATGGCAACTCAAACTATCATACACAAACCATCAACATAAAAAACTTTGAAATAATAAAAAAAACACATTTTTTGCAGGGTCTACCTGAACCCCACACATGAGGGAAGCTGCACGTCCAGGCCCCCATAACTCTAAATATATTCATTCTGAGATCACAAAACAGTAAATTCAGAAGAATCTTAATTAAAGCAATGATAGTGGTATAGAGTGATAAAGCCCTGAATATAATCAGTACAACCCAAGTTCAACTAATGTCTCAGCCTATTGAAAGCATGGGGGAGGGGCATGTGCATCCTGGGGAGGGGGTGCATCCTGCTTCTCTTAGCCACTGCTGCCAGACACAATCTTTGTAGGAGGACAGGGGCAAATCATATACATGGGTGCAGTGCAGGGACAATGTCAGTGTGACTACCCAGTCTGGTGATGGTAGCCCATCATGCTACATGCATGAAAGCACGATGTGATCCATTGGAGGGACATAGGTGGATCCTGCAGTGACATGGTACCCATGTCACCACTCAAGAAGATTAGGGCCATTTATGAAAATAATTATTACATTCTATATGCCAGAGGGAGCACCAAAATCCCTGAAATTCTTCTGGATGTATGCTCTCACCCTAGGAGATATGATGGAATCAAAAGGGATTCCCACGCCTAGGGAGCAAGTGTGCTTGAGACCAATAGAAAGGAGGCTCAATGTTTTTAAGGCATAGGTCAAGAATGACCTAGAAGAAAAAAAAAAAGAAAAAGAAACTTCCTTATTCCAATGATTAAATAGGCATATTTTCACAGAACAGGAAATCAGCAGAATACAACCAGTGATTCATATTTTAATAAAATCATGATTGACAGACTCAGTGGCTTCTGACCTGTCTCCTGTTGGTCAGGAGACTTTCCCTTTACAGCCTCAACCCATTCTTTTTAAAGTGATTCATTATCTGCAAAATGCTTCATTCTGAATATCTGAGTTGTTTGGCTTCTGCTACATACCTACAACCAACTGCATTACTAGCTGAGTTAAGTACAAACTTGCAGTGTTAGAGATTGTACTGCATTTTATTTTTCTGTCATTTAATTCTTTAATTGAATATTGTGGTCTGTGTCTCTCTGTAGTTATTTATTTTTCTATTTAATTGTTTCATAGAATAATGTGGTCTCTCTCTCTCTGCAGTAAGTGGAGGCTATTGTGTTTCACTTCATTGATAGTCAGTGTTAAACTCTTAGCCTAGAGGATTTCTCTGTATTTATAAGTGCTAGTCACATATCTTTGAATTTATTACTGCTCAATATCTGAGTTGTTTGGCTTCTGCTACATACCTACAATCAACTGCATTAGTAGCTAAGTATAGACTTGCAGTGTTAACGATTGTACTGCATTTTATTTTTCTGCCTATTTAATTGTTTCATTGGATATTGAGGTCTGTGTCTCTCTGTAGTTATTTATTTTTCTGTTTAATTGTTTCATAGAATACTGTGGTCTCTCTCTCTCTCTCTGCAGTTAGTTTCCTGCCCTCCCTCCCTGTTCTTGTTCTGGTATTAATCTTAGTGGCTATGGAATTGCCCTCCCCTCCTGTAAATTTGTGTTTGAACACTTCTCCTGGGTCTATCTCATTTGCTCACTCATAAATAATCCAGAAACTGCCAAAGGCAACAAAATATTCCTCAACCACAGAAGGAATGACACCGCAGGAGCAATAATACGTCCTTTGTTAAGACCACAGCACGTAAACAAAAATAAAGCAGCATACAGAGAAATAAAACTAGTTGTAGAATTAAGCGCTTTCATCCACCATCATGTGGACTTCATCAGAATCAATTAATCAATAAGCACACCATATTATATACACATTTTGGCGCCAATTCACAATAAAGTTTTAAAAGGCAAGTGCTATGCATTCAATTAAATATATAATAACTATTAAAAATCCTAGTAAAACACTACATTACAATTATTGTAAGTTATGGATCCCATTGATCAGACCCTAGGCACGGTCATAATTAGATAAAAATTTACATGAAATAAAATGTACATAACAATGAAGGGTAGTAACACAATTTCATATTGTAGACACTAAGCATATATATTAAATAGTAGGAAGCTTAGAATGTAGTGTTTTACTAGGATTTGTAATAGTTGTGATAGTTTTAACACAATTGGTGCCAAAATGTGTATATAATATGGTGTGCTTATTGATTAATTGATTCTGATGAAGTCCACATGATGGTGAATGAAAGCGCTTAATTCTACTACTAGTTTTATTTCTCTGTATGCTGCTTTATTTTTGTTTACGTGCTGTGGTCTTAACAAAGGACGTATTATTGCTCCTGCGGTGTCATTCCTTCTGTGGTTGAGGAATATTTCATTTGCTCACTCAACCGAGTACAGTGAGATCATATTTTGACTTCAGACACTCCTACCAGTCCCATCTGTTCAGCTTTATTCCAGTCTAGTGTCACTAGCTCATTTTACCTAATATAGAGAGAACATTTGTGAAGGGCAAGCCACTTAGGTCGTTAATTTTG
Source organism: Protopterus annectens (assembly GCF_019279795.1). Taxonomy (NCBI): domain Eukaryota; kingdom Metazoa; phylum Chordata; order Ceratodontiformes; family Protopteridae; genus Protopterus; species Protopterus annectens. The sequence goes on along the minus strand of NC_056748.1, from coordinate 540,286,228 downwards.
AATTATCTTCTGTTTCTCCTTTCTCCCTTCCCACTTTAAAAAAAGATCTAAGCTTGTTTCCTGACTTTCCTATAAATAGTTTAGTCCAGATGCAGATTTGCTGTAACCAAGACTGTTTGTAAGCTTCTGAGCCCCCCCCCCAAAGCCTTTCTGTGTTGGAGGGAAGCCTTCTAGCTTATCAGTGGGAGTGGTAAGCATTAGGTAGCCTATCTACCACAAGAGTGGTTTCTGGCCCAGAAATTGTAGTTTATTGGCTGTTTGGGCAGTTTTTCCATATCTTTCAACTTTCTGGTTTACAAACCTGCATTTGCGCTTGTTTCCCATCTTTCCTGTAACTAGTCTAGTCCAGATACAGATTTGCTGTATCCAGGACTGTTTGTAAGCTTCTGAGCCCCCCCCCCAAGTCTTTATGTGTTGGAGGGAAGCCTTCTAGCTTATCAGTGGGAGTGGTAAGCACTAGGTAGCCTATCTACCACAAGAGTGGTTTCCAGCCCAGAAGTTGTAGTTTACTGGCTGTTTGGGCAGTTTTTCCATCTCTTTCAACTTTCTGGTTTAAAAACCCACATTTGCACTTGTTTCCCATCTTTTCTGTAACTAGTCTAGTCTAGATACAGATTTGCTGTATCCAGCACTCTTTGTAAGCTTCTGAGCCCCCCAAGCCTTTCTGTGTTGGAGGGAAGCATTCTAGCTTATCAGTGGAAGTGGTAAGCACTAGGTAGCCTATCTACCACAAGATCCAGGTACAGATTCTTAGTTTTAGCACTTGAATTTGCTTATTCATGCTCAGCACTTGTTCAGAACTTGTTAGCACTAAATAAGCTACAAATTACTACAGCACTCAACCTTCCTCTTTACCTAAAGGAAAACAGTTTTTGTACTTACTTTCCTCACTTGCTTAGAGAAAAACAGCTCTTATACTCACTTTCCTCACTTGTCTAGAAGAAAGTAGTTTTTATTCAGGCATGTCCAAGGGTCAGCTCCCAGTGTTCTCTCCTGTCTATCTGATGAATCTGGGCATCTTGGGGCAATGTAGCAATTGCCTCATGTACACAGACAACACTCTCCTCCTACCACTCAACACCACAACCTGTGAGAGATGCACTTATCTAGCCAAACTGGAGGTAAAGCTTTCTCCAACGAAGACAGGACTGAACTTGACAGTCAAGAGGACAAGGTAAACACTTGCACCACACCACACTCATCACATAGTCCCACTAAACCTACATCACCAAAATCCACACATAAAAATACAAAAACATTCGCGGAGGCTCTCAGTAATAATCTGCTCAAGCAACAGAGACCTCCAAAGCAGAAATGCAAGCAACCTTCACCCCCCAACACAACCCAAATGACACATAGCTCACATACTCAGTATGCTAATAAACCACAGCCCATAAGGCAAAACAACGTACCCAACACACTAGTCATAGGTGACTCTATAGTCAGGCACACTGATGTCTCACTCACCGGGCTAAACAAGGATCCGCCACATAACCCATGCACTCAGGTCACTCCACAACAAGTACAAATATGATTCTGTCACTGTCCATGTTGGTGTGAATGACCTGAGATGTACCTCCCTGGACTACATGAAAAGAGACATGGAAGAGCTCTTCAATCTTGTAGCCCAGGCAGGTATGACCCTAGCCCTGAGTAGCATCCTGCCATCGTCCAGAATGATACCTCAGTACAAGGATAAGATGATTGACTTCAACAATTGGCTAAGCTTCTGGTGTCATTCTAAGGGAATCCAGTATGGTTCATAGGTTCATAGGTACATACTAGGCTATCTGCCCTACGGCATTTATAAGCCTAGCAAGAGTGTGTTTGGCTTTCGCCACCCATTTTAAATTAATTTTGCTATGCCCTTTTTTTGAGGTTAGTATACTGTGCCTCTGTCGAACAGTGACACAGAAGTGATACCCGGGGTAAACCTACAATCCCCCATCCACTCATCAAGATTCCTCTTGAAGAGAGTCAATGAGGGACTCTGCCTAACCTGGACTGGGATTTTATTCCAGACTGAAGGGAGCCTCTGGGTTATGAATCTGTCCCTCCAGCATGTCCTATTTATTTCAGTGCTGAGGTTCAAGTCTCTCGAGCACGTAGCTCGATGGGATTTGGATTTACTGAGGTGCAGCATGTCCATTAATTCCGGGTTGGACATGGCTTTATACGTCAGGCACAGATAGCCTCTGAGCAGGTGGTATGCCACTGAGTAGAGCTGCAGTTTCTTTAACCGGGCAGCATATGGCATCTGTTTGAGCCCTTTGATCCTCTTGGTGAGGTACTTTTGGGGTCTTTCCAGTTGCTGCAAGTGTCTGGTAAGGTACATCCCAAAAGGGGCATTGTACTCAATTATGGGCCTGATGAGGGATGAGTAAAGAGGCACGATGACCTCCCCTGATCTAGATGTGAATCCCTTCCTGATTAGGTTGTCTATATAAAATGTTTTTCTAACCACTTTGGCCACGTGGTTGTCAAATGAGAGATTGCTATCAACTTGGGTCCCCAGGTCCCTAATTACTTCTTCCAGATTAATGGATTACCACTTATGTGGTAATTTGTGGGCACTTTGTTTTTGCCAAAGGGGATGACTATACACTTTTTGGCGTTTAGCTTGAGGCCATGGCTCTGGCACCAGTTGTCTGTTTCCTTGAGGCCCTTTTGGAGGATGCTTGTGTCGGCTGGAGAGTCGATTATGGCGCCCAGTTTGCAGTCATCTGTGAACTTGGTCAGCCAGAGTCCTTCCATGTTGGCCTGTACCTCTGAGAAATATATACCGAACAAGAGAGGTCCCAGGACTGAGCCTTGTGGGACGCCACTTGCAACTGGTTTGGAGTCTGACATGGCTCCAGCAATTCAAACCATGTGGGTTCTGTCCTTGAGCCAGTTTGCAACCCATCTAGTGACATAGGGGTTTATATTTAAGCTGGTGAGCTTATCTATAATGCCCGAGTGGGGTATTGTATCAAAGGCTTTTGCGAGGTCCAGGTAGGCTGTGTGGACCACCTTCCCCTCGTCAATGGCCTTGGTGACTGTTTCAAAGAAATCGACCAGGTTTAAGAGGCAGGATCTGCCCTTAACAAAGCCGAACTGGGTAGGATCCAGTGTCTGTAGGTCCACAATATCTTTATTTATAAGGCCCATGATGATCCTTTCCATAGCTTTGCAGACCAAGCTAGTCAGGCTTATGGGGCGATAGTTTCCAGGATCCATTGAGGCACCACCTTTGTGGAGAGGGACCACCGTTGCTGTACGCCACTCTTTGGATACATATCCTGTAGTAAGGCTGAGATTGAACAGTAGTTTTATGTTTGGGTTTAGCTCTTCTTGGAGTTCATGTAGGAAGCAGCCCGGGACACCGTCTGGTCCCATTGATGCTGTGTTTTTTGCTTTGGAGAGGGCGGCTCTTACCTGAGCATCTGAGATGTCAGGGGGGCAGCACTCTGCTGGGATAGATATTTGCCCTTTTGGTGGGGAGGGGGGGGGGGAGTTTGCGCTGAACCTGCCAGCTAGGATGTTGGCAATGTCTGTGGGTTCGGTGTATTTTTTGTCATTTTGGACTAATTCTGAGCATATCTGGGTTCCCCAGGTTCCTAACATAACTAAAGAAAGCCTTGTGATTATCCTTAGTGTCCTGTGCAATTTTTCTCTCGAAGCTGGCCTTAGACGATTTTATGAGTGCCCGTAGTTTTTTGCTAATACTGATCAGAGATGCCTTCCCTTTTTGGGATTTTGCTCTATCATGTAGTAGCTTCCTCCTTCTATTGTATAGTTTGTTTATGGCTGGGGTCCACCAGACAGGACATCTGCCTTTGGAGGATTGGGTCTTGGTTTTATTTGGGATTGCATGATCCATGCATTCCTGAAGGTGTTCATAGAATATACATGGTCGACAGACCATGATGCTTTGCCAGAGATGGCCTGCACATGTCATCCCTGGGATTCTGGATACTGGCTGAGGGTCTTGCAGCCCCTATAGTGCCTTTTTTAGGCAAGGTTCAAATGACAAATTCATCACCATAACAGGAACAGGCAAGCAAAAACTGAGGGTAATGCTACTCAATGCTAGAAGTCTAAATCTCAAAATGCACTCACTCAAGGCACTCCTTAAAATGGAGAACATCGATATCTGTCCAGTGACTGAGACCTGGTTCAAGGCTCTAGACAGCACCCCTGCATTAACAGGCTATAAATCATACCACACTTTTCGGCCATCTAACTTGGACCAGAACACCAAAGGCGGAGGTGTGTCCATATTCATTAAGGATATCCACACCTCCAGGCTAGTTGTGCAGCATAATGCATCTGAGGTTATCCAAGTGCAAGCTAACTCTGGGTAAAACTGCAATCCAAATTGTAGCTTGCTACAGCTCCCCCACCATGCCTCAGGATTCCCACTCCTGTTTTCTTGATATACTGGAAAATATTAGGGTTCAACCAAACACCCTAATAATGGGTGATTTCAACTATCCCACCATTAACTGGGAAAACTACTCATGTACCAACTCCTTCACTCAACGCTTTCTGGAATTCATAAATTCCAGTGCCCTGGATCAACTTATCCACACCCCCACCAGAGGCAACAATATCCTAGACCTAGTCATTACCAACATGAGTGACCTGTGTTCCACAACTGAAGTCAACTTCTCGTTGGTCAGATCTGACCATAAGCTAATCACCCTAGATATCCACATCCCGCCCCTACCCACTATTAAAGAAACCACGGTAAAAAATTTCTCCAAAGCCAACTTCATGCTTCTTAAGACAGAAGTGGTGAACTTCATAACATCCATGCAGACGGACAATACAGCTGTGACTGCTGAATCATACACAAATGCACTCTATAAGCACTTACACGAGTGCATGGGACGTGCTATCCCAAACAGAACCAAGATACTATCCTCAAAAAAAAGGAAGCCAATCTGGTGGTTTTCTGCCATAAACAAACTCTACAATAGAAGGAAAAACTGTTGCAAAAGAGAGTAAAATCCCAGGAATGGAGGAGCTCCCTGATCAGCCTCAGTAACAAGCTAAGATCCCTTATAAGATCCTCTAAAGCTAGCTACAAAAACAAAATCACCACTGATTCTAAGTGCAACCACAAAGCATTCTATAGCTATGTCAAGAATCTCAATGGCAACACCCAGATCTGCTCTGAGTTACAGCACAACGGCATGAAAATTACAGAACCAACTGATATTGCCAACATCCTGGCAGATAGTTTCAGTGCTAACTTTACCCACCTCTCACCCCCTAAAGGGCCCATATCTATACAGGAAGAATGCAGAGTCCATGTAATCACATCTATGCAGGTAAAAGCTGCACTCTCTAAAACCAAAACCACAGCATCCATGGGACCGGACAACATCCCAAGCTGCGTTTTACACGAACTTCAGAACGAACTGGCTCCTCACCTAAGCACCATGTTCAATCATAGTCTCATGTCAGGCTTTGTGCTCACTGAATGGCATACAGCAACAGTTATCCCACTCCACAAAGGGGGAGCCACCATTGATCCTGGGAACTATCGCCCTATTAGCCTGACAAGCCTGGTCTGCAAGGCCATGGAACGTATTATCATGGAACTCATAAACAAAGACATTGGTAACCTCCAAACACTGGAACCCACCCAGTTTTGGTTTGTGAAAGGCAGATCATGCCTTCTGAACCTGATTGACTTCTTTGAGGCAGTCACCAAAGCCGTAGACGAGGGTAAGGTGGTTCACACAGCCTATCTTGACCTCGCCAAATCTTTCAACACCATCCCCCATTCTGGAATTATATCTAAACTCACTAAACTAGATATAAATCCCTATGTCACAAGATGGGTTGCCAACTGGCTCACTGACAGAACCCACACTGTAAAAGTTGCAGACTCCAAATCCGACTTCAAACCAGTGACAAGTGGAGTACCACAGGGTTCAGTCCTGGGTCCTCTCCTGTTTGGTATCTACTTCTCTGAAGTACAGGCTAACACAGAAGGCCTCTGGCTAATGAAGTTCGCAGATGACTGCAAACTAGGAGCCATAGTCGAGTCCCCAAATCATGTGGACATCCTACAGAAGGACCTCACTGAGACAGATGCCTGGTGTCAGAGGCATGGCCTCAAGCTCAATGCCAAATAATGCATTGTCATCCCCTTTGGTAAAAACTCTGTACCCATGAACTGCCACATAAACGGCAGTCTACTTAACACCAAATGTGTGATAAGAGACCTTGGGACCCAGGTGGACAGTAGTCCTCTGATAATCACATCGCCACAGTAGTCAGGAAATCCTTCTATGTGGCACACCTCATCACAAAAGGGTTCTCATCCAGGAAAAATAGGTTATTACTCCCCTCTACTCAGCACTCATTAGACCCATTATAGAGTACAATGTCCTTTTGGAATGTACCTCACAAGACAGCTGCAGCAGCTGGAAAGGCCACAGAAGTACCTCACAAAGAAGGCATCAAACCAATGCCCTACACTGACCGTCTCAAAAAACTCCAGCTTTACTCTGTAGCATATCGCCTGCTCCGAGAAGATCTCTGCCTAACATATAAAGCTATGTTAAACCCAGAGCTGTTGGACATGCTACACCTAAAGAAATCCCAATTCTTCCGAGCTACACGCTGTAGGGACCTAAATCGTGTCACCACAATAAACAGGATATGCTGGAAGGATAGATTCCTGTCCCAGAGACTTCCTATACTCTGGAACAAGCTACCCATCTATGTCAAGCAAAGTTCCTCATTAGCACTCTTCAAGACAAATCTTGATGAGTGGATGGGAAATAGGAAATACACCCCAGGGATCACTTCTATGGCTCTGCTCGACAGGGGCACAGGAAATTAACTTTCTTGGGTGGCGTAAGGCAGGGAACCTTGTTGGCTAGGCTTACTTAGGCCCTTGGGACAATAGCCTAGTACCTGCCTATGAACTTATGAACCTATGAATAGTGCATGATAGACCCCATTCAGCAATGGACTCTGTGAGGTCTGATATACTTCAGGCCCAGTCCTGCACCCCTTTTATTTATAGTGCACATCAATTAGCTCTTTATTTACTCAATGGGCAAGGAATTTGCTCCTGTATCCAGATGACATTGCTTGCTACAAGTCAATATATTCCCCACAAGCAATCAGCAACTCACTTAACTGCAACTTCTTTTTAGATTGGAAAAAGTTTTGAATGGTTGGGGTATTAAATCATTAAATTCAACCTGAATAGAATTCACAATTGTCTCAACCTGCATAAATAGACACACACAAACACACACACATTTGTAAATTGTTTTGTGTGTATGTGAAGACATAGGAAACTTGCAGACTTTGGATCCAACCCAGTTTGGCTTTGTCAAAGGGAGATCATGCCTTTTAAACTTGGTTGACTTTTTCGAAACAGTCACCAAGGCCATTGATGAGGGTAAGGCAGTCCATACAGCCTACCTCGGCCTGGCAAAGGCCTTCGACACAATACCCCACTCAGGTATCATCGAAAAACTCATCAACTTGAATGTAAACCCATACATCACAAGATGGGTTGCAAACTGGCTAAGTGACAGAACCCACAGGGTCAGAGTTGCTGGTGCCATGTCAGACTCAAAGCCGGTCACAAGTGGTGTCCCACAGGGCTCAGTCCTGGGTCCACTCCTGTTTGGCATCTACTTTTCTGAAGTACAAGCAAACACAGGAGGGTTATGGTTGACAAAGTTTGCAGATGACTGCAAACTGGGCGCCATAGTCAAAAACACATCTGACACGGATATCCTTCAGAAGGGCCTCACAGAAACGGATAACTGATGCCAGAGCCATGGCCTAAAGTTAAACGCCAAGAAATGCATAGTCATATCCTTCGGGAAAAACAAGGTTACCACTAGCTACCATATAGGTGGCAATCCACTGAGCACAGAAGAAGTTATCAGGGATCTGGGGACCCTGGTTGACAGTAACCTTTCGTTTGACACTCACGTTGCTAAAGTAGTTAGGAAGACCTTCTACATTGCCCACCTGATCATGAAGGGATTCACATCTAGATCAAGGGAGGTCATCGTCCCCCTGTACTCATCACTCATTAGACCAATGATTGAGTACAATGCCCCATTCGGAATGTATCTGACTCGACACCTGCAGCAGCTGGAAAGGCCCCAAAAGTTCCTCACCAAAAGGATAAAAGGTCTCAAAAATATGTCTTATGCTGCCCGACTGAAAGAACTCCAGCTCTATTCAGTCGAATACCGCTTGCTCAGAGGTGACCTGTGCCTGACATACAAGGCCATGTCAAACCCAGATTTGATGAATATGCTTCACCTCAAAAAATCTAGATCCCTCAGAACCACAAGGGCGGGAGACTTAAACCTTGACACGGTTATTAATAGAACGTGCTGGAGGGACAGATTCATCACCCAGAGACTCCCTATGCTGTGGAACAAAATCCCGGTACATGTGAGGCAGAGCACCTCGCTGGCCTTGTTCAAGAGGAATCTTGACCAATGGATGGGTGATCGCAGATATACCCCAGGCATTACTTCAGTGTCACTGCTTGACAGAGGCACAGCAAAATAATAGGCATAGTTTTCTTCAAACTAAAGGGGTGGCGAAAGCCACATAACTATGGGCTAGGCTTGTAAATGCCCTTGGGCAGATAGCCTAGTATGAACCTATGAACCTATATATATATATATATATATATATATATATATATATATATATATATATATATATATATTTGCAAACGGAGGTGGGGCGTAACATATCAGCAAATTTCTGTCCTATGTATTAGCCATGTACTGGTTTGCCTGGAAATCAATTAAGCAGTGAATTTCTACAGACATCTTACGTTACATTTAATTGGAATGTCTTCTGTGAGTGTGAAAACTGAGAGCATCAGTTCAGGCAGCACCCAATGAAGTCTGCCATCTCTAAATAAGGCCTGTATTAAAAAAAATAAAAAAAGTCAATTAACTTCAAAAGATTGATTTTTTTTCACTGTGTCTCTTTAGTAAGGTTCCAACAGTTTCACAGTAATTTCAAGCAGATTGCTGTAGCTGTGTTTTCATCTTGCATTTAGTTATAATTTGTACGTTTTACACATGGGTATGTTAGCATGGCTACTTTGACATGTAACATTATTATGTCAGTGTAGCAAATGAAGCAGCATTTATGAAAAGAGTGTCAGAGCAAGACATTATTTAAATTAGAAAATAATGAGCCTAGCAACCCAAACAAAGGAAACATTGACATAACTATGGAGGAGTAATTGCGGTCTTGTGCTTGTCACCTGTTTGAGCCTTACTCCTGAAGAACTGGAAAGGAAAATAAATCCCCTAGAAGATGACATAAGCCTCTGAATTATTGAAGATGCTCAGGCCCGGATGAACTCAGATAATGAACTCATTCATGAACGACGGGCAGCTTGCATTACACCAAACATTTAAAACACTGTGCTTTTGCGATATAAGGGCAGATGAACTGAACATATGGAGTATTAAAAGCTTTTGTGAAGGGCATTCCTTCATATGTGTAGCAAAACCTATTACATTTCACTGCTACTTATTGCACACAGGCAGCTTTTAAATGTACTCTCCTTCCATGCATATAACTCATCTTAGTCCTATTTCACAAGATAGGAAAACCATAAGTTAAGAATCTTCTTAAAAACCCTTAGGTCATGTTGTTAAATGATCTGATCAGCTAAGTAGTGGATAATAAAACAATAGATGTCTTTGTAGTTTCTGAAAGTATTTCTCTTTTTTTAAAGTACCACTAAAATGTGAAACTGAAACAAAATACTGTGTATCTTGCACTGAAAAAAACAGCCACCTAATTCAGGATACTCAATAAATAGTACAGACACCATGGATATTTTAACAATCTCATGAGGTTTTTGAAATGGCTCTTTCTGTCCACAATGTATGCAGCTTCCTGTATCAAGCACCATATACATCACATTTTTCCTAGTGATTAAAGTATTATATATACATACATACATATATATATATATATATATATAGGTCTACTACTAATTACCGACACGACGATTCCCCGACAGAAAACTCACCGACGCCAGATGACCGACAACACACAAACCCGACAACGCAAAACACCGAACACCATTACACCGAACACCATTACACCGACACACGGAATGTAAACAACACGCGACACTACATAGCATACACACTAGCCCTGACCCAAACCCTAACCCTAAGGTCCGACACTATCGCACACTTCACCTACCTGCACCCTAACCCTAACTCACTTAACCCACCCCTAGCCCAAGCTCCGACACTAACGCACACATCACCTACCTGCACCCTAACCCTAACTCACTTAACCCACCCCTAGCCCAAGCTCCGACACTAACGCACACATCACCTACCTGCACCCTAACCCTAACTCACTTAACCCACCCCTAGCCCAAGCTCCGACACTAACGCACACTTCACCTACCTGCACCCTAACCCTAACTCACTTAACCCGTCCCTAAACTACAGTCCCTCACTAGCACACACTTACCTTACCCGAACCATACCTCCGACACGAACACACACTCACCTTTCCCACAGCCTAACCCGACATCCCACAATCTCGAGCACTTACCTGACCGCTCCTAACTCCGTCACCATCGCACACTTACCACGTCGCGATCGCACATTCCCTTGTCGGTCTTTCCGCTGTCGGCAAATCACCCTGTCGGTACACTTACCTGTCGGTCATCTGGCGTCGGTGAGTTTTCTGTCGGGAAATCGTCGTTTCGGGCATTAGTAGTAGACCCATATATATATATATATATATATATATATATATATATATATATATATTCCATGTGACAGCATGTATTACATTACATCAATCAGTTAAATTATTCTTAATTTTACACTAAGCAAGTAGTGGGATTTTATATCAAAATTAGATCTTTACTCACATTCAGTAGACATTACAATAAATGCATTTTTTCATTCTTTTTTGTCATGTTGTACTCTCCAACTATTCATATGCTAAGCTTGTTTCTTGATCTCATCTTATATTGGATAGCAGTGTGAGTAAAACTATTGCTACTTCAGAGTACTTGTTTCTCTAGTCTGATCCTTGGCTGGGGTATTTTCTGTGTGGAGTCTGCATAAACTGCTCTGTGTCCGTATCTTTTTTTTCCCCATGTGTGCTCTATTTTCCACAGGCATCCTAAAGACATGTCACAGGCGAATTGGCGCTTGTCGAAGTTATCTGTAGTTGTATCTTGCAATATACGGGCATTCCTCCAGGATTAATTTCTCTGCCGTGTGCCGATTATGCTTAATAGAGAGCCTGGCTCCCCTCATACTGTGAACTGGAATAACATGTTAATCAGAGAATGAATCTTAATTTGAGGTTCTCTGCATTATCTAATCTGATCTACTAATTATCAGAATCTCAAGAACGAGTCAGTAACTTTTTATTTCACTGACTTGTTTGTTCTCCTTTCCATTTTGTATGCATGCTGTAATGTGTCTTTTCTTCTCTTACATACTGTGCATCTGTTAAGCTATTGTAATGGTTTATCCTGACTTGTAGAAAATACATTTGCTTATTTTTCCGTTGCTCGAGATGTATTTGTTTCTTCATGTCAGTTGTTGGAGCACTACTTATTGTGGTGATCTGTAAAGGCTTAAAGTAATGTTACTAATTGTATTCTGTAGTCAGAGGGCAGTAGAGAAAGAGTGATTACTATTTAAATGGCTTAATAATGGTTATTTTTTCTCCAAGCTGTAGCAGCCTCCGAATAAGAATATATAAATATAATGAGTGCAGCTATACCCCATACAAAAATGCTTATTTTTAACTGTTGCACAGGAGTGAGTTTCTGATGTGCCCAAGTATATAATTTAGTGCTTATCTATACTCACTTTAATTGGTTTCATCCTGCACTGTATGAACTATTGCATTTAGAGCACATTTATTTTGATATAACATAGTTGGGCCTTTTCTGGTTTACACTGAATGATTTAGCTGAAAATAGTCCTCCTTCATTCATTCCCTTTGTCAGCCAGTGATGCCAAGATTCCTGACATTGTATCCACAACTACTTTCTTAGCTTTTACTGACACCACATAGTAATACAGATTTGAATCATAGTGATTCAGTGGGCTTTTGATATCTGTAAGAGGAGCAAAACCATGACTATAATTATCTTGTTATGTGGCTGTTTTTTATGGGCTAAAAATCATAAATGTACTTGGTAATGCCATGTAATAGTCAGAGAGATGCATTTCTAAAAACAGTTTCATAAGGTTTCATGTAAATCCAGTATGATATTTTCCAAGGTAGCTGAATAACACTGAAATGGAGAGCTGTTGCCTCATTAAATGGTCAAGACAGCATTCTTTGAGACTGAGCCTATTTCTCCTGCAGTATACTACTCTCAGAGTTCATTTATATAAATAAGGGGATAGAGGACTTCATACAACTGTAAGCTATTGATAAATGACTCTTGGATGTTTTAGATAATCGACAAGTTGTTGGATGATATTTAGTCAACTAGGCAGAAGTTGTTTGGTATGGTGACATAAAACTTAATAAAGCCCATATCGGAGATATTCACTACCTTGGTTGTTGACCTTACTGTCTACCCACAACCATATTTTTTTATTTTATTTATCTGTTAGCTATGTAAGCACACTGAACATATGCCTCTTTGCGCTGGTGACTGGGGAGTATTGTGCTGTTAAATTACTTCTTCAGATTCGCACAGTAGCTAAAAGTAGGTCAATAGAATAAAGCCCGAGACTACAGAAAGCAGTTTATTAAAAGCTCACAGCCTTAATCCTCTATGCTAACTGCTAGACTTCCACCAAAGCAGTTGTTATTTCCCTCTCCCTCCTAAACCTGGGTGTGGGTACTTGCCAGTTTACTGTTGGAAGGTGATGGTATGCCATGAGTCTGGTTCTTCATTTCTTTAGATATCCTTCTCTCAGATTATTATCATTACTTTTTCTGGTGGCCTCTGTACTGCAGTTATATGCAACAGCATATTCTTTCCTGTCTAACCTCACTCCTTTCTCATTGTCACCCACAGTATCATCCATGATGCCCATAGTTATGCACAACTACATCTGATTCCCTGTCTGGCCTCAAAGTTAGTGTGTGAGACATCACTTTCTTCTTGTGGCCACCATCAGCACAAGTATTATCTATGCACAATGACATCTGCTTCCCTATCCAGTTTCCAAGTCAGTGTGTCAGTTTCCACTTCCTTTTCACTATTATCGTCACTATCAGCTATGATGCCTTTTAACCACACCTTCGCATGTGTTTCTTCTGTCTGGTATACATCCTGAAATGAGGTATCACTCACCTGCTTCAGTGGTATCAACTCTCACTCGCCCACAAACTAGTAAACCATCCACTAAATGTCCCATCCCTCCAGAATCTACTCCAACCCTATCGCACCACCAGACCACTAAGATCCAGCAACAAAAATCACTTGCAGATCACTAAAGCCAATAACTCTGCTGGTGAAGCACTATTCTCTTGCACCATAGCCAAATTATGGAACTCACTCCCACCCACAATTACCTCCGTACCATCATGCACCAACTTCAAAACTTTATTAAAAGTGCACCTAAAACATGCTGGCTATGCCCTTGCAACTCCCACTCTAATATCATCCACCCCATCCAACTACTACCTTTCTTTCACCTCCACTAACTACCTTGATGATAGCAAGCTCAGATGCTCATAAGCCTAGTACTTATTATACAGCAGGAACTTCTCATTGTTACATTTGTTAATGCCTGTTATGTACTTCACAGATAAAGATTCTAGTTGTCTACTGATGTACTATGTTCTTCATCTGTAAATATGTTGTAAGTAATTTCTATGTTAAATTGTTAATCGCTAAGTAATCCAATGTAACTACTGTCTGTTTATTTTACTGTGGAGCTTTTCTCCCCAGGCCTCCGCTGAAAATGGACCCACGTCCAGTCGGACACTCCCGGTCAACAAATTTAAATAAATAAATAAATAATAATAAATAAATAAAATCACTACATCAAAGTATTTTTTAATTCTCACCAATATTGTGGTCATGCCAGCATTCTCCACATTGTAAAGTTCTACATGCATCTGATTAATTTTCTTACCCAGATTTCTAGTATTACATAAAATCATCCTCCACCCATTACATCTTTCCCTTGTTCCCTTCATTTTCTCCTGGAATGTAATCCCACTTCCTCTATCCCTTGCAGCTTCAGTTTGTCAGAAGTAATGTTACTCATAACCCCTTGCACAAATTACAGTTTAAATGGACCATCATTTCCACATATTTCTCGAACTCAGCTTTGGAGAATGTCCTTCCCAGGTAGGTTCAGACATAAGAAATGCACTTTGTATTGCATTCTGGTCAAGAGCACAGTTCTTAAAAATGTTCAGAAAGTTAGGGGTGCACATAGCATTTTTTTTGTTTATTTTATTTTTGTTTACTTGAATTTGCCAACCAGCCAGGTAGGCTAGTATGAGGACCATTTTTAGCCAAAACCCAGGCCAAAGGCAAACATACAGTATAAAACATAGTATATGCATTAAATTTTTCTTTTATTGCAAAAAAACTAACAAACTGTATGCAAGAGATTTAAAAATAATATATATTTATTTTTCCTTTTTTGACCAGATTAGTCCCACTAGGCTAGTAGCCTGTTTTCAGGGGAGACCTGCAGTGGTATTTATACTACCAGGGGAAATTTGGCTGGGCGTTGGGGATCTTACCCCACTCTTTTCAGTAGGTGCTATGGGATCTTTTGCATCTATCTGAGCTACCACCAACTCAAGCAGATGGGACCTTGGTTTAACATCTCATCCAAAGGATGACACACTCAGAAATGCAGCATCCCCACTTTGCTGAAATGCAGTGTCAGAGATTGAGCTAACAGGTGTGGGAATAGAACCCACACTGTTCTGGACCAAACAGAAGTGTGCTACCTGTTGTGCCACTGACACTGATATCACATAGTTGGTAGACAAAGCTATAATAGAAATAAGCATCGTTGACATAAATAAAATATATATTTGTGTAGTTAAGGGGGTATTCACATGGGATTTGAGGGATAGAAATAAGAAACGGGGGTAAGAGGAATTGAAAATGGTTGAAAAAAGACTGATAGGAACAACACAGAGTTAGAAGAATGTAAAAATAAGAAAAGAGGTAGAGTGAGGAATATAAGTAAGAAGTGTGGAGTTTAGGGCAAGGAGTATAGCGTGGAAAGGGGTACAAAGGTTAGAATATACATTTCTCGACTAACAGTTCAGTGAGCGGTAATAATCCAAGATTGCAGAAAGCAGCTCATTAAATATACAGTAATATAGGTAAGCAGGACCGTACTGGGAGAGGAAGTCTTCAAATTTGTCAAATATAGTGTCTAAAAATGTTAGCTGTTACACGTTTTGTAAGAAGTAGTAGCCTTACTACTATTATTGTGGAATGTAAATTTTCAGTTGTAATCCACTGTTAATGACTCTTAGACTGTACATTTGCTGGATTTTATTATTATCGTAGAATGTAGATTTTTTTTACTGTAGAATACTGCAAAAAAGAGACTTCCGCAGTGGTGCAGCGGTAGCGTTGTTGCCTCACAGCAAGAGGTTCTCCCGTTTGATTCTCAGCTGGAGTGCGGGGAGTGCCTTCTGTGTGGAGTCTGCATGTCCTCCCCACGGTTGGGTGGGCATTCAAACAACATGCGTAAATGGGCGTGCCTTCGTTGAAGGCTGAACATCCAGCTGGCACCTCGGCATTCGTGAAAATCTACTGCCAATCATTACTGGACCGGAGTTCTGCTTTGGCGACCCCTAACCGGGAAAAGCCGAAAGACAACAACAGAATACTGCAAAAAAGCAGTATGACTTCTTTGCTTTGCATGTGTATATGCTAATATGTTTTAATTTTTACTGGAACTTTTCTTCCCGGTCCTCCACTGAAAATGTGCTCTTTTTAGGTCCAGTGGACATCCCCAGTCATCAAACTGAAATAAATAAATAAATAAATAAATAAATAAATAATAAATAATCTCCAACTTAAAGTTTTATAACATTGCCTGCCACTGTGGAAATCTGGTAAGAATGGAGGGTAAGAAAGTCAGGCAATATTCCTGAAAGACTTATGGCTGTGGGCTTCTTGAAAGTACTCTTTTAGTTTTGCTCTAAGTATCTTGTAGTTTAATTAATTCCTTAGTTCTTTAGATAGTTTGCTTCACATTGTTGTTATGGATTTTTATTAGGATATTTTGAAATGTGGTCTGACTGAAGTAGTAGCATCAGAGGATGTATCCCTTAGGTCTTAGGGGGACAATTTTACTTGACATCTGGAGGGAGAGAGAGAGAGAGAGAGAGAGAGAGAGACGCTCTTATACTTACCGGGAGGCAACTGGAGTTCTGTAAGGAGTTACAGCCAGTAATGAGAGAGATGAATGAAAGTAAAGGTTTAAGGCTTTGTATAATATGTTTGTGGTGGAAGTGTAGTTTAACATACGTAGGGGAAGACCGCACTCTAACCTAGGAATGAGAAGACTTTTAGCTAATGCAGATATGGCAGATGGTTGGAAATTGAGTAGCATTCTTTAAGTTGCTTTTCTACGGCGTTTTCAGTGTGTAGTGAGAAAGCCAGAGAAGCCTCAAGCTGCAGCCCTAGATATCAGTACCTCAGATATTTTGAAGAGAGAATAATACTTTCTCATACTTTTGAAAAAGGTTAGTGATGTCAGCAAGCATTCCTTGCTCTCTTCTACAGGTTTAACAGCACACTGTGTGGAAATTCTATTTGTGTGTGGCTAGTGTTTGTGCAACTCAGTGTCCTGAGCAGCATGTTCTCAAAGGTAGGTGTGATCACAGAGTTGAATTTAGAAGTAGTTTGGATGAGCTACTTACACACCATGTAGAAACTGTGTGCAGCCGCTGTAAGCGCTGCTACAGACATGCTGTTTGCTGATTTAACTTGTAGAAATCGATTACAACTGGTGCGCCATGCAGTTTGCTTATTGTCAATTCATCTATGATGTGCCTGGGCTGCAGGCAGTGTGACAGATATATATTTATGACAGTAGGCAATTTACTTTATGAGTTAACTACTTTGCTATTGACAGTGTTGGGAGAAGCAGTTGGATGTGATTTGGTATCTGTGTGGGAAGAAGGTAGTTTAATGTGGGCGTTGATTAGGTTGCTATTGACACTGTTGATAGAAGGTGATCTGATCTGTGGTTTTGGAAACAGAAAAAACACTAGTGCATGAGATGACTAGTTTTCAAGTGACACTTTTTGGAGAAGGTGCACTGGTTTACTGTGTTTAAGGTGTTATTTTTGGGGGAACAGCAAGGATGCTAGTATAATCATCTTATATAGATATATGAAAAGTTCATGCTATGTAGAATAAAAAAGAAGAGTTGTTGTGGTCTGAGAATCAACTAGTTTGTAAATGAAAATGTTACAGTAAGGCTAATTTGTTCCGAAAGTGGAGGACTCATTTGCTACAACTGATGTTGGGAGATAGCGGTCTGTTTTAGTGTATTTGATATGGTATTGTCAGTACTGGCTTATATGCAGATGTAGAGAGTATGTGGGTCAATATTAATGCACAGACAGTAGTAAGGAGAGAAAGTACATTTCTCTTTAGTAAATTTACCACAACACAAGATGTTTGAATGACCACTGCTGCAGTAGCTTTAGCTGTATGGGATATATCCTGCCAATGATATTACAAGCTTCCAAAGCTTCAGTACACCGCAAATGCTCAAACCATTAGGCAGCTCAAGCTGAGCTGCAACACAGGTTTGAGTGCCAAGCCCTTCAAAACTTCCATGCCAATTGACTGAAGGAGGCGGAGCCCTGACAGGACACATCTAGGAGTAAAAATACATACATATATACACACCTTCACATAATCAAAAAGGGGTGCTGGAGGGAGGGAGGGAGTGACTACTGCAGCAATGATCATTCAAACATATGCTGTTATAGTAAGTTAACTTACACAACTGTACCATGTTCATCATATTGATCTCTGCTTCAGTAGCCTTAGGTCTGTGGGTAGATGACCCTATTTTACAATTATTGGGAGGTAGAAGGGGAAGGGTCCAGGAGCCAGGAGCCTCTGAAGAATGGTCCTAGAAAAGCCTGATCTATACCTAGAGAAAGAATCAAGCTTGAAGTGCTTTGTAAAAGTATGTGCAAAAGACCAAGTCGCTGCTTCTAAAATGCTTCTAGAATCCAATCCTTTTCAAAAAGCTGTAGATGAAGCCAAGACCCTGGAAGAGTGGGCCTTGACCCTGCTGGAATATTTTTGTTGTGGTGAGAATAACAAAAGGCAATAGCTTGAGATAACAATTTGGAAATAGTCTGTTTTGACACAGGTTGTCCCATCTTCTTACCTTCACAAGAAATGAACAACTGATCCAAAGATATAAAAGATTTTGTTCTGTCAAGATAGCACCCGAGTTGTCTGTGGACATCTAAGTTATAGAACTTGCTTTCTTCCAGATTTTTAGTTTCAGGAAAGAAAACAGTGAGATGGATAGTTTGGCTTAAAGTAAACTCTGATGCCACTTTAGATGAAAAAAAAGGTTAGTTCTCAAAGAAACCATGTCCTTGTGGAAAATGAGGGAGGGTTGACTCACCATAAGAGCTTGTAACTCAGATACCCTTCTTGCAGAGGTCAGAGCAGTCAGTAAAACCATTTCCCATGTTATGAACGTCAAGTCAGCTTGAAGAAATGTTTCAAATGGAGCATACATTAGCTTCTCTTAATGCAATATTAAGATCCCAAGGAAAAGCCACTGTGTTTTATTTATTTATTTGCATTTGTTGACCGGGAGTGTCCGACTGGACGTAGGTCCATTTTCAGTGGATGCCCGGGGAGAAAAGCTCCACAATTAAAATATACAGACAGTAGTTACATTGGATTACATAGTGATTAACAATTTAACATAGCAATTACTTACAACATATTTACAGATGAAGAACATAGTACATCAGTAGACAACTAGAATCTTTATCTGTGAAGTACATAACAGACATCAACAAATGTTACAATAAGAAGTGTCTGCTGTATAATAAGTACTAGGCTTATGAGCATCTGAGCTTGCTATAATCAAGGTAGTTAGTGGTGTGGAAAGAAAGGTAGTGGTTGGATGGGGTGGGTGATATTAGAGTGGGAGTTGCAAGGGCATAGCCAGCATGTTTTTAGGTGCGCTTTTAGTAAAGTTTTGAAGTGGGTGCATGATGGTATGGAGGTAATTGTGGGTGGGAGGGAGTTCCATAATTTGGCTATGGTGCAAGAGAATAGTGCTTCACCAGCAGAGTTATTGGCTTTAGTGATCTGCAAGTGACTTTTGTTGCTGGATCTTAGTGGTCTGGTGGTGCGATAGGGTTGGAGTAGATTTTGGAGGGATGGGACATTTAGAGGATGGTTTACTAGTTTGTGGGCGAGTGAGAGTTGATACCACTGAAGGAGGTTAGGGAGTTCAAGCCAGCCCAGTTCAGCAAGTGAGAGACAGTGGTGACTACGGTAGGATGCCCCGTGGCGAATTTGGCGATTTTGTTGTAGCAGGTCTCTAGCTTGTTTAGATCGCATTGCCTTAGGTTGGTATATATTGGGGAGGCATAAAGTAGGGTGGAGATAAGGTGGGAATTTGCTATTGAAATCTTTGCTGCTTTGGTGAGAACTTGCTTATTTCTGTATAATGCTCCTAGTTCTTTGTGGACTTTTTTTATGGTCATGGATATGCGAAAGTCAAATTTTAGTTTATTGTCTCTTTCCACTCCTAGCAATTTGGTGTGTTCAGTTGGGTATATAGTGGTGTTGTCTTTTGCTGTGATGTTGAAGTGAGAGTTGTTTTGAGTATGTTTGGTGGATTGGAAGATGAGTAGTTTAGTTTTGTTTGGGTTGAGTATTAATTGGGCATCGGATAACCAAGTTTCAACAGAGGAAAAGGCTTCCTGTGTGACTTTTTGCAGTTTGGGTAGGGACTGGGCTGAGCAGATGATGGTTGAGTCATCTGTGTATTGTATGAGTGTGCCATGTTTGGTGGCAGAGGCTAGATTATTGGTGTAAACAGAGAAGAGTAGGGGTCCAAGGATGGATCCTTGGGGAACCCCTATGGAGACAGGTAGTTGGGGAGATATGTCATTCTGCCATACAACGGATTGTTGGCGGTCAGACAGGTAACTCTGAAACCAGTTGGTGACTGATTGAGAGAAGGATAGGTTATTGAGAACAGAGATAAGTTGTTTGTGTGGGACCACGTAAATGCTTTAGATAGGTCTAGGAAAGTAGCAGAGGAGAGATAGCCATTGTTTTTATGCTGAAGGATAGTGTTAGTAAAGGAGAGTAAGGCAGTGGTGGTGGTGCTTGGAAACCATGCTGAGTACTGTAAAGGAGGTTGTTAGTAAGGAGGTAGTCTGAGACCTGAGAGTGTATGCATCTCTCTAGTATTTTGGAGAGTGGAGAGAGAATAGCTATGGGGCGGTAATTGGTTAGTTCTGTGGAGGGTCCGCCTTTGTGGAGGGGAATTATATGTGATACTTTCCACAGTATGGGAACGTAACTTTCTGACAGAGATCGGTTAATCAAGATGGATACTGGGTAGGCCAGAGCATCAGCTACAATTTGTAGGTATTCACTTGGGAGGCTGTCTGCTACTAATTTGGTGGGTTTAAGTTTAGTTAAGAGTTTTTTTATGTTGGAGGTAGGTACAGGAGAAAAAGAGAAGGCAGTGGGGAGATTACTAGTTGAAGGTGTGGGTTGAAGGAGAGGGGGGTTGTGTTGTTTAGCTAGTGATAGTATGGTTTGGGTGAAGTGTGTGTTGAATGAGGTAGCACTATTTTCTGAGGAGTGAGGGATGTTAGGAGGAGGGGTACTGACTTTTCCTGGGTGGAGGATGGAGTTTTTGGAGGACCAGAATTGTTTGGGGCTGTGTTGTGAGGAGTCTAGGGCAGACTGGTAGTATTGGAATTTGTCCTGTTTTATTAGCTTGTTGACTGTATTGCGTAGTTCTAGGAATTTCTGTCTAGTTGAGGGGGTTTTAGTTTTGTGCCAGTGCTCCCAGGCTTTATCCCTGTTTTTCATTTCTGACAGTAGTTTTCTGTAGTCATGGGGAGGGTTGTGCTTTGGTTCTGGAAAGTCTTATGGGGGTATAGTAATTAAGGATGCTCAGGAAGGTAATATTAAAAAATTCAACGGTGTCATCAAGACTGAGGTACTTTAGAGGATGCCAGTTACATTCTTTGAGGGATGAGATGAATGTGAGTGGGTTAAAGTTTAGTTTTTTAAGTATTTGACGGTAGATGACAGGTTTAGCTTGGTATAGGTATTTTTTGAGTAGGAATGTTGGGGAGTGATCACTGAGGCTATCTGATAAGCAGCCTGTTATATATGACTGGGGGCTCTTACTGACTAGTATACACACATATATATATATATATATATATATATATATATATATATATATATATAGTATACTGACTAGTATTTTCTTGGAAGTCTGTTATGCAAAACCCCTCCCAAAAACATTTTGACATGAGAATGCCTTGAAAGAGGATTCATGAGCAGGCATGCTGAAATAACTTCTAAATGAACCTTGATGGAGGAGTAATAAAGGCCATAGGCTAGTACCTCACACAAATATTGTAAAACCAGAGAAACACTAGCCCTGAACTGGTGCTGGTTATTTTGTTGGTACCAACTAGAGAACCTTTTCCATTTGCTAATATATGATTTTCTAGTAGCAGGTCTTTCTTGCCTCCATTAGTACCTGCTGCATGTCCTCAGTAAACAGATGTCTAAAGGGCACTAAAACCCTATCATCCAGTCAGCCAATTGAGGTTGAATGGAGTCGGGGTATATCAAACACCCTTGTTCTTGTGTGAGTAGATACATTCTATGTGAAAGCTTTGTGGTAATTGCCCTTGGCCATTTTCAATAGAAAGGAGAACCACTGTTGCCTGGGCTAGAAGGAAGTTGCACAGTGATACTGGGGAATAACTTCTGAATCTTCAAAAGTACCCTAGATATCAGTGGAGTGAGTGGAAAAGCATACAGGATTATTCATATGCTAGGAAAGGAAAAGGCATCCAGGCCTTCTTGCATGAAGTCCTAGATCGGTATACAGCCAGCTGATTTTTCAGACAGGAGGCAAGAAGATCTAATTGAGGAACTTCCAACAGATGGATCAAACCTTGGAAGACCTCCGATATAGTTTCCATTTTTGAAGGTCTGCCTTTGTCCTGTAAAAAAAAAAACAAAAAAAAAAACTTCTGAATGTTCTCCAGGAATACCAAGTTGTGTAAGAGATCTCTCACTCAAGTTAGAGATTCCAGACACTTTAAAAAAGACACTGCAAAGATAACCAAGTCGTCTAAATATGGAAAAATGTGGATATCCTTTAGCCTGCAATGAGCTATAGCTGGAGCTAAACACACTGTGATCACTGCTGGTGCAGTGAATAGACCAAAGGTTAAGGCAGATAACTGATAATGTGATCCAGATACATAAAACCTTAAAAAAACACCTGAACTCTGGATGAATAGAGATGTGATGATAAGCATCTTTTAAATTTAGTTTTACCAGGAAAATTAACTGAGGATGAAGGGATAACAGGTTGTGAAGTGACAGCATTTTGAACTTGGGCACTAGCACAAATAGCTTTAGGAAAGAAAGTTCCAGAACTGGTCTCCAAGTATTTCCTTTTTTCCTAGCAAGAAGCAGTCTTGAGTAAAAACCTTTACCAAACTGGAAAGGTAGAACTAGTTCTATCACCCCCAGGGACAACATGTGATGAAGGACAGGTGGAAATAAAAGAGTCTGGTCTGGTGAATGATAAATTACCCCCTGTAAAGAAGGAAATACCTCCCATTGCCATCTGTAACCTTGATGTATGATTTTCAGAACTCATTTGTCTGAAAATTATCTGTAGCCAAAGAGAAGTGGAGATTCAGACTTTTTGAAAGGGAAAAGGAACTGCCATGGTGAGTGTGTGTATGTGTGTCGGGGGGACAAGGTCCCTTAAATAGTCATTCAGACTTGTTGGACTGTTCTGCGGTTTGGGGACTTCCTGTTGGACTGTCCTTTGTCCACAAGTTCATAGCTGTGTACTAGGCTAATGACCCTGGAGCCTTTACAAGCCTAGTCCATAGGATTACCCTGGCATCATGCCACGTGACCTTAGTTCCCAGCTCCTCTGTCGAGTAGAGGCACTGGAGTGATCCCAGTGGTGAATTTTCTATTTCCCATCCACTCATCAAGATTTCTCTTGAAGAGGGCCAGTGAGGTGCTCTGTTTGACATGCATGGGAAGTCTATTCCATGGGCAGTCTCTGGGTTATGAACCTGTCCCTCCAACATGTTCTGTTGATTGTGGTAATGAGGTTGAGGTCTCTGGACCATGTGGTGTGGGGGGATTCGGATTTCTTTAGATGTAGCATTTCTAGCAGAGCTGGGTCAGACATGGCTTTGTAAGTCAAGCAGAGATCGCCTCTAAGGAGGCGATATGAGACAGAGAATAGTTGTAGTTTTTTGAGTCTGTCCATATAGGACAAGTGTTTAAGGCCTAGGATCCTCTTTGTGGGTACTTTTGCAGCCTCTCCAGTTGTTGCAGGTGTCTAGTGAGGCACATGCCAAATGGGGCATTGTACTCGATGATTGGCCTAATGAGGGAAGAGTAGAAGGAGACAATGACCTCCTTCTTCCTGGATACAAAACCCTTAGTAATGAGATGTGCCACATAGAAGGACGTTCTGATCACAGTGGCAATGTGTTGGTGAAGAGAGGTTGCTGTCAACCTGTGTTCCCAGATCTCTTATAACACCTTCTGTGTTCAGTGGACTACCATTGATGTGGTAATTCATGGGAACTGGGTTTTTTCCCAAAGGTGGTGACGACACATTTTTTGGCATTGAGCTTAAGGCCATGGTTCTGACACCAGTTGTTGGTCTCAGTGAGGCATTTCTGTAGGATGTCAACATCACTTGGAAAGTTAATTATAGCTCCCAGCTTGCAATCATCTGCAAACGTTGTCAGCCAGAGTCCCTTTGTGTTGGCCTGGACTTCAGAGAAGTAGATACCAAACAGGAAAGGACCCAGGACCAAACCCTGTGGGACTCCACTTGTGAGTGGTCGGCAATCTGACTTGGAGTCAGCTACTTTCACACTGTGGGTTCTATCTGTGAGACAGTTTGCAACCCACCTAGTGATCTAGGTGTTGATGCCTAGCTTAGTGAGGTTTTCTATGATTCCTGAGTGGGGAATGGTAACAAAGGCCTTGGCCAGATCAAGGTAGGCTGTATGAACCACCTTGCCTTCATCCACAGATCTGGTGACTGACTCAAAGAAGTCAACCAGGTTGAGCAGGCATGATCTATACTTCACAAAACCAAACTGTGTGGGATCCAGAATTTGGAGATTCCCTATATCCTTGTTTATTAGGCTCATAATGATGTGTTCCATAGCTTTGCATGTTAGACTTGTCAGGCTAATGGGGCAATAGTTCCCAGGGTCTATAGTCACTCCTCCTTTGTGGAGAGGGATGACTTTAGCAGTGCGCCATTCAGTAGGGACAAAGCCTGAGGGTGAGGCTGTGATTGAACAGGGCACACAGGTGAGGTGCCAGTTCACTCTGTAGTTCATGCAGAACACAGCCAGGGATATTGTCAGGTCCCATAGAAGCTGTATTCTTGGCCTTGGACAGTGTTGTTTTAACCTGTGCAGCAGTAATACTGGGTGCCTGGCAATCTACTGGTATTGTGATTGGTCCTGGGGGGGTAAAGCTGGCACTGAATCTTTCGGCCAGTATATTGGAAATATATGTTGGCTTGGTATAGGAGGTACCATTTTGCAGTAGTTCAGAGCAAATCTGGGTATTGCCATGGAGAGTCTTTACATAACTGTAGAAGGCCTTTTGGTTGTCTTTACTATCTGCTGCAATGCTGTTTTTATAGCTAGCTTTAGAGGATTTGATGAGGGATCTCAACTTTTCATTTAGGCTGATAAGGGAGTTTTTCCAGTCTTGGGACTTCACCTTATTCTGCATCAGTTTCCTCCTTCTATTGTAGAGTTTGTTTATGGCAGGGGACCACCAGATTTTCTTCCTTTTTTTGGAGGAGAGCATCTTGGCTCTATTGGGTATGGCGAGATCCATACATTTGTGTATGTGTTTGTACAGTGCATTGGTGTATGATTTGGCGGTCAAGCAACTATTCTCCATTTGCATGGGTGCTGTGACGTTAGCCACCTCTGTTTTTAGGAGCCCAAAGTTAGCTTTGGAGAAGTTTTTCATGGTGGTTACCTTTGCGGGGGAGGGGGGTGGCTTTAAAAGGTGATTAGTTTGTGATCGGATATAACCAGTGAGGAGTTGACTATTGGTGTACAGCAATGGTCACCATATTAGTATTGACCAGGTCAAGGCTGTTGCTACCTCTAGTGGGGTTAAGAACGAGCTGGTCCAGTGCATTGGAATTAATGAATTCCAGGAAATGTTGGGGAATTGTATTGGTACATGAGTAGTTTTCCCAGTTAATGGAGGGGTAGCTGAAGTTGCCCAGTATGAGTGTGTTAGGTTGGACCCTAATATTCTCCAGGGTGCTTAGGAACATGGAGTGTGAGTCTAGGCACATGGTTGCCGACCTATAGGAGGTATGACCTGAATTGCTGTCTTACCCAATGTTAGCTGCACCTGAAGTATTTCTGATGCATTATGTTGGGCTACCAGTCTGGAGGTGTGCACATCCTTTATGAATATGGAAACACCACTGCCTTTGGAGCTTCGGTCCAAGTTCTGGGGCCGAAAGGTGTGGAATGAGTTATAGCCTGGTAGTGCAGGGGTGCGTTCTGCTTTCTTGAACCAAGTCTCTGTTACAGCACAAATGTCGATGATCTCCATTTTAAGGAGTGCTTTGAGCGAATGCATTTTGAGAATTAGACTTTAGAGTTGAGCAACATGACCGTCAGATTGCATTTGTTTGTAGCTGTTACAGTGGTAATTTGGTCTTTGAAACACCAACTAAAAAAGGCACTATGGGGATGGCAAGAGCCTTGGCCAGTATCTGGAAACCCATGGGTGACAGATGCAGGCCATCTCTGGCAAAACATCAAGGTCTGTCAGTCATATCATCCCAGGCAGACAGATACTGGATCCCCTTAGAATGATACCAGAAACCCAGCCAGTTGTTGAAATCAATCATTTTCTGCTTGTACTGTGGCATAATTCTTGGTGATGGTAGGATGCTGCTCAGGGCTAGGGTCATACCCGCCTGGGCTACATAATCCGAGAGCTCCTCCATGTCTCTTTTCATGTAGTTCAGGCAGGCATGCTTCAGGTCATTCACACCCACATGTACAATGACAGAGTCATATTTCTACCTGTTGTTGAGGGACCTGAGTGCATGTGTTATATGGTGGATCCTGGCACCTGACAGGCAGCTGACTGTTACCTTCTCCTTATTCAACCTAGTGAGTGGGACATCAGTGTGCCTCACTATCAAGCCACCTATGACTAGTGTGTTGGGTATGCTGTTTTGCCTTAGGGGCTTTGGTTGAATGGCACACTGTTTAGGAGAGTTATGTGTCTCGTGATTAGTGGTGTGTTGTGGTGGTCAAGTAGTTTCTGCCTTGGAGGTCTCTGCTGTTTGGGTAGATTTTTATTGAGAGCCTCTGTGAAGGTGGGTGTGTTGTTTGTGTTTTATGTGAAGGCAGTGCTTGTGTGTGTTCTTGAGGGCTGTGTGTTCCATTTGGTGTGGTGCAAGTGTTGACCTTCTCCTCTTGACCAGCAATTCCGGTCTTGGCTGGAGAGTGCATGGCTTCCAATTTGGATATATAAGTGCATCTCTTGCAAGTCTGAGTGTTGGGAGGTAAGAGGAGAAGGTTGTCAGTGTACATGAGGTAGTTGCTACATTGCCTCAGGATGCCCAAGTTCACTAGATTAATAGGAGAAAGCACAGGAAACTGACCTTTAGACATGCCTGGAGGGGTGGGAATTATAAGTACTGGAGCTGTTTCCTTGTAGAATGTTTAGTGCTGGTAGCAATTTTGTGTGCTACAATAATTGTTACAAGAAGTCTGGTAAAGTGCTAGACTAATAAGCTAGTAAAAGTGCAGAAGAGGAGAGAACTAGCAGATCTAAGGGAAAAATTGAAGAGCAGACTATTTGGCACCACTAAAAGCTTACAAACAGTCCTGGATACAGCAAATCTGTATCTGGACTAGACTAGTTACAGGAAAGGTGGGAAACAAGCACAAACACGGGCTTTTAAACCAGAAAGTTGAAAGAGATGAAAAAACTGCCCAAACAACCAATAAACTACAATTTCTGGGCCAAAAGCCACTGCTCTTGTGGTAGATATGCTACCTAGTGCTTACCACTCCTACTGATAAGCTAGAAGGCTTCCCTCCAACACAGAAAGGCTTGGGGGGCTCAGAAGCTTACAAACAGTCCTAGATACAGCAAATCTGTATCTGGACAAGACTAGTTACAGGAAAGGTGGGAAACAAAAGCAAAAATGGGCTTTTAAACCAGAAAGTTGAAAGATATGGAAAAAACTGCCCAAACAGCCAAAAAACTACAATTTCTGGGCCAGAAACCACTCCTCTTGTGGTAGATAGGCTACCTAGTGCTTACCACTCTCACTGATACGTTAGAAAGCTTCCCTCCAACACAGAAAGGCTTGGGAGTCTCAGAAGCTTACACACAGTCATGGATACAGCAAAGTACCTTGCTAAGGTAAGGGAAAACAGCTCCTGTACTTTAAAAAAAAGCACCAAACCAGGCATGTCCAAGGGTCAGCTTCCATTGATTTCTCCTGTCCACCTGGTGAATCTAGGCATACAGGGGGAATGCAGCAATAGCCTAATGTACACAGACAACCCTCTCCTCCTACCACCCAACACTACAGCCTGTGAGAGATGCACTTACACAGCCAAACTGGAAGCAAAGCTCTCTCTGCCCAAGATTGTGCTAGACAGTCAAGAGGAGAAGGTTAACACCTGCACTACACCTCAAGCAACACATAGCCTTTCTAAACTCACACCACCAACACCCACACATAGCAACACTAAGTCCACATATGCGGAGGCCCTTAACTGTAACCTGCCCAAGCAACAAGGACCTCCAAAGCTGAAATGCAAAAAAACACCAATCACAACCAAAGTGTCACATAGCTCACAGCACCAATGTGCCACCCAGCAACAGCACCTAAGGCAAGACAATGTACCTAACACTTTAGTCATAGGTGACTCTATAGTCAGGCACACTGATGTCCCACTCACTAGGCTGAACAAGGAGAAAATTACAGTGAGCTGCCTGTCAGGTGCCAGGATCCGCCATATAACTCATGCACTCAAGTCACTCCACAACAAGTACAAATATGACTCTGTCATTGTCCATGTTGGAGTGAATGACTTGAGACGTACCTCCCTGGACAACATGAAAAGAGACATGGAAGAGCTCTTGGATCATGTGGTGAGGCAGGTATGACCTTAGTCCCTGAGTAGTATCCTGCCTTCGCCCAGAATGATACCACAATATGAGGACAAAATGATTGACTTCAACAATGAGCTAAGCTTCTGGTGTCATTCAAAGGGGATCCAGTATCTGTCTGCCTGGGACTACATGATCGAAAGACCACAATGCTTTGCCAGAGATGGTCTGCACCTGTCGCCCCTGGGATTCAGGTTACTGGCTAAGGCTCTTGCCACCCCTATAGTGCCTTTTTTAGGCAAAGTTCAAAGGACAAAACCACCACCGTAACAGGTACAAGCATGCAAAATCTGAAGATAATGCTACTCAATGCTAGAAGTCTAAACCTCAAAATGCACTCTCTCGAGGCAGTCTTAAAAATGGAGAACATCGATATATGTGCAGTAACTGAGACCTGGTTCAAGGCTCCAGAGAGCACCCCTGCAATACCAGGCTCCAACTCTTACCACACTTTTCGGCCACCAAACCAGATTCGAAACACTAAAGGTGGAGGAGTGTCCATATTCACCAAGGATATTCACACCACCAGGTTAGTTGCCCAACACAATGCGTCTGAAATTCTCCGGGTGCAACTAACACTAGGTAAGACTGCAATCCAAATTATAGCTTGCTATAGATCCCCCACCATGCCCCAAGATTTTCACTACACCTTTCTAAACATACTGGAAAATATTAATATACAACCAAACACCCTAATACTGGGTGATTTCAACTACCCTGCCATTAACTGGGAAAAATATTCATGTACCAACACCTCTGCCCAACGGTTCTTGGAATTCATAAATTCCAATGCCCTGGATCAACTAATCTATAGTCCCACCGGGGCCTCCAATATCCTAGACCTGGTCATTACCAACATGGAAAATCGATGCTCCACACCTATGGTGACCCCCTCATTGGTCAGGTCAGACCATAAGCTAATCATCCTTAACATCCACATCCCACCCCCACCCCCCAGTAAGGAAACCTCCATAAAAAACTTCTCCAAAGCCAACTTCATGCTACTCAAGTCAGAAGTTACAAACTTCATGACACCCATGCAGACGGGAACTGAAAGTTCAACTGCTGAGTCCTACATTAAGGCACTGTACAAGCACATCCACTCATGCATGATTCGTGCCATCCCAAATAGAACCAAGATGCTCTCTTCCAAAAAAAAAAGGAAGCCAATCTCGTGGTCCCCTGCCATAAACAAACTTTACAACAAAAGGTAGAAACTGATGCAGAAAAGAGGAAAATCCCAGGATGCAAAAAACTCTCTTAACAGCCTCAGTAAGAAGCTGAGATCCCTCATAAAATCCTCCAAAGTTAGTTACAAAAATAATATTGCCAAAGATTCCAAAGACAACCACAGGGCATTCTATAACTATGTCAAGAATCTAAATGGTAATGCTCAGATCTGCTCTGAGCTACAACAGAATGGCATTAAATATACTGATCCCAAGGATATTGCCAATATCCTGGCAGATCGATTCAGTGCCAACTTCACCCCCCTCTCACCCCCTAAATGGAACATCTCAATACTGGAAGATTGCCAAATTCCAGTAATAATGACCACACAAGTAAAAACGCACTCTACAAAGCTAAGAATACAATAATGAACTACAAAATGAACTGGCACATCACCTAAGTGTCATGTTTAATCATACTCTCACCTCAGGCTTCGTGCCCACTGAGTGGCACACAGCTACAGTTATCCCACTCCACAAGGGGGGATCCATTTTGGATCCCAGGAACTACTGTCCCAATCAGTCTGACGAGCCTGATCTGCAAGGCCATGGAATGTATTATCGTGGAACTTATAAACAAAGACATTGGCAACCTTAAAACCCTGGACACCACTCAGTTTGGGCTCGTAAAGGGACAATCTTGTCTTCTGAACCTGATTGACTTCTTCTAATCAGTCTCCAGAGCTGTGGACGAGGGTAAGGCAGTCCACACAGCCTATCTGAACCTCGCCAAGGCCTTTGACACCATCCCCCACTCTGGAATCATAGATAAACTTACTAAGCTGGGCATTAATCCCTACGTCACTCGATGGGTTGCCAACTGGCTTACTGACAGAACTCACACTGTAAAAGAGGCTGACTCCAAATCCAGCTCCAGACAAGTGACAAGTGGTTCAGTCCTGGGACCTCTCTTGTTTGGCATCTACTTCTCTGGCTAACAAAGTTCGCAGATGACTGCAAACTGGGAGCCATTATTGAATCCCCAAATGATGTGGATATACTACAAAAGGGCCTTACAGAAACAGATGCTTGGTGCCAGTGCCATGGGCTCAAGCTCAATGCCAAGAAATGTACAGATGTAATGTGGTCCTATCTCGCCTACATTCATTACTTGGCCACTCGGCCGCTATAATTAGCACAAAGTCTCTAACTGGCTGGGCTAAGCCTGTATCCCAGGATGCACCACGCCCAGACCCCCAGATCTCGTTTGCCGCTCGTAGAGTGAAGACGTGGTCTCGAGCTTGGCTGTGGCTAAGTACTTTATTGAACTTTTACTTAGTTTTCTGTGAAATATTTTCCAACCAAAAGCTATTTTAATAGCTACATTTTGTGTCTGGGTGTTTTTTTGTGACCTTTTTGATAATTGTAGTTGTGGCATACTTGTGTTTGGTGTGCTAGGCCCATTTAAGTTAGAGGGCCTTAGCCCATTTGGTGTGTCTCCTTGGTTGTTTTTTTAGGGGTGTTTGACTTAGAGTCCCTTCTCCTCCCTTCGTGTTGGTGTCATTTTTTTTTTCTGTCGCTTTAAAACTGTCAGGCAAAGATCAGAAGGAACATAGGCCTTCTGGGTTCAAAAAGTGCGCCAAATGTTCGTATAAGATGTCTTTAACTGATGGCCATGCCATCTGTGTATACTGTTTGAAGGCTATACACTTGCAAGAGTCCTGCAGTGTGTGTCATTTGTTTAGTTCCAGGGTCTTGCAAGAGAGAAAAAATAAGTTGATTCTCAAGGGCCTGTTAAAACCTGCCTTGGAAGAAGCTTTGGCTTCTTCTTCCCCTAGTGGGAAATCTAAAACAAAAAAGAGATCTCCGTCTCCGTCCAGTTCGTCGGAGCCATCGAAGAAAAGATCTAAGACTGTTTCACCTTCCTTGGCTCCATTGGTCTCGGAGCCACAGGAGATGTTGTCGGTATCGAAGACGGCTTCTTCAGTTCCACTGCCTTCGGAGCCAAAGGAGGTTTCTGTTGTGTTGGAGCCGACCTCGGCTCCAATTGTCTTGGAACCAATTCGGAGCCATTCTCCTAGCTTTGCATTGGATCCTTTAGAGAAGACTTCTCGACCCCCTTCTGTGTCCTCCAAGTCTTCCAGGTTGTCTGATTCAGATTTGGATAGGGTGGTGCAGAGGCTCCTCCAGTCACCAGTGTTAACGAAATTATTCTCGGCTCCAGCCCAGTCGGCTGTGGAGCCTGTCCTTGTGTCGGTTCCAATAATTCCTCCTCCAACCACCTCTGTGCCATCGGAGCCGGAGTGTTCTGAGTCGAGTGAGGTCCTTGGGTCGGCTCTGAAACCCCCTTTGAGTTTTTCGGCTCTAACCTCGGCTCCAACCCTTTCGGTCCTATCTGATGGTTTCAGCACTCGGGTTTCATCGGTCGGACCTGAGGGGGATACATCAGGGCTCCAGACTTCGGCTCCGAGTCTCCCTCTTGGTGCTTTGGCCGGGGGAACCTCTGTTCCGATCGTGGTCTCGGAGACGGGTCACTCCTTGGATTCAGGTGGACCCGCCTTCGAGGCCATGAGGAGCGCACTGGCCAGGTCTTCGGTGACATCACTTGAGTCAACGACTCCTTTCCCGGACACTGCGACTAGAGCCTCTGATGCCCCCCTATCTGCAGGCAGCGGGGCTCGAAGGCCTGAGGATACCCCCATGCATGGTCCCCTGCTTTCTGAGGGCCCTTCAGAGTCCTTGCCTGAAGAGCCTCCCAGAAAGAAGCTGTGTAAGTGGAAGCACATAGACTCCCCAGATGAGTCTGTCACCTCAGACACTGACCTCAGTGATGCAGAGGGGTCCCCAAATTTGTCCTCTGACAATGTTCATTCTCCGACATCCTGGAGATTTTGAGACAGAGAGGCGACTGGCCCTCCAAAACCCCCTCTGAGGAGGAGTCTTCCTCAAGGCCTTCGGAGCCCGACCTTCCTCCTCCTGGGTGTCTCCCCCTTTCGATGAACTGTTGGACCTTATTTGTCGAAGGGTGTGGGAACACCCTGACTCCGTGGAACTGGTTCCCAGCTGCCCCAACAAGTTTTTGTCTGCACCTCCTGGGAAAGAATTTTTGACAAAAGGAGTTCCTGTAGATGCCATGGTGGTGGCGTCTGCCACTCAGCAAGAAGTTGCAGAGCCTTCTGCTTCCATTCATCTTCCTAACAAGGAGTCTAGGAGTATGGATTGGTATGGAAAGTGTACCCTGTCCTCAGAGACCTTTACTTTGCGGTCGCTGAATTATCTGTGTCATTTTATGAGGCTCCAAAGAGATCTCCTCAAGGAGTTGGGAGATACTCTGTTGGGTAACTTGCCTGAGGTGGTGAACCAGACTGTCAATGCCCAGCTGTCTACCCTGTCTTCTATTGTTAACTTGTCCATGAGGCTCATATACTATGCAGCCGAGGGGGTGGGTAGGGCAGCTAGCTCAGGCGTAGCCCTTAGGAGGCAAGCCTGGATGCACCTGTGTCACTTCACGGAGGCCTTCAAGTCTTCCTTCATGGATGCTCCCTTTGACGGGTCCTCCCTCTTTGGACCTAAAGTGAAAGACACTCTCACCAGATGTGAGCAAGAGGGTAAGACTTTGTCTGCCATTGGGGCCAGTTTTTCGCTTCCCTCTAGACCTTATCCCAAGGCGCAGAGGGGAGGAAAGATGTGGTTCAGGAAGTCTCAGAAGTCTTATCCCGACCATCATGGTGACCCCCCCCTCCAGAGGCAGAGGAGGGGGGAATTACTCTGGAAGGCATTGCCCTAGGGGTGGGGGAGGCCCCCGCAACTCAGGAGACCGCGAATCCTTTTGTGGTTCCTCCTACCAACGTCCCTGTGGGACTGCCCGACTGTGCCTCTCCGGAGCCAGTCGGGGGTCATTTCTCAAAGCATCTGCAAGCCTGGGAAAACATCGCTCAGGATCACTGGGTGCTTCGAATTATTGCCGGAGGTTACACCATTCCCTTTATCTCACCCTCTCCACCACCCAAGAGAGTCCCAGACGTTCCACCCAGTCAAAGGGACCAAGCAGCGTTAGAAGTCTCAAAACTGCTGGAAAAAGGAGTCATCCAACCAGTCCCCTCAGACCAGATCGGATCAGGAACTTACTCAAGGTTATTTTTGGTGCCCAAAAGAACAGGGGACTTGAGGCCCATCCTGGATCTCAGCCATTTAAACTGCTTCGTCAGGAAGTCCAAGTTCCGAATGGTCACTCTTCAAACCATTTTTCCCTTGTTGGGAAAAGGAGTATGGATGTGCTCCATCGATCTCAAGAACGCCTATTATCACATCAAGATAAACAAGGCCTCCAGGAATCACTTACACTTCCGGCTGGGAGCCAGTCATTTCCAATTTCGAGCCCTGCCCTTTGGTCTCACCACAGCCCACAGGGTGTTTACTAAATGTCTGGCAGTGGTGACTGCTCACCTGAGACGTCTAGGATTCCAGGTGTTTCCTTACCTAGATGACTGGCTTCTCACCGCCCCAACCAGGCATCTACTTGTTCGAGCCACGGAGGCCACCATCAACTTGGGTCGACTCCTAGGGATTACTTTCAACTAGCAAAAATCTTTCTGCCATCACAACATGTTGCATTTATCGGCGCAGAGCTAGATTCCGTAGAAGTGAGGGCTTTCCTTCCTACAGAAAGAATAAAAGTGCTACAGGCTCAAGTTTTGGCCTTATTACCTCTGAAAAAGGTCCAAGCCAGACTAGTTCTTCAGTTACTAGGTTCCATGGCGGCCACCATCCTACTAGTACCCCTGGCCAGGCTACATATGCAGACACTACAGTGGCTTCTTTCGGTTCAGTGGTCCTTTCAAGAGCTCCTTCTGTCTCATCTGATTCTTATAAAGGAACAATGCCAACAGGATCTGTGTTGGTGGCTTCATTCACCCAATCTGAACACAGGGAGATCCCTGAATCCTCCACCCCCTACTGCCACAGTGACCACGGATGCCTCCCAGACAGGGTGGGGGGGGGCATTATCTGGGCAGAATGGTCCAAGGCATGTGGCAGGAACATGAGGTACACTTGCATATAAATGTTCTGGAGATGAGAGCAGTGCTACTAGTGTTGCAAACACTTCACAGCTCTCTTCCCAAGGGCACTATCTCAATTTTTTCCGACAGCATGTCAGTCGTGTGGTACCTGAACAAACAGGGGGGAACCAAGTCCTATCCCCTTTGCAGAGAGGCCATGGGAGTGTGGAATTGGGCGGTGTCTTCCCAACTTTTTCTAGTGGCAACGCACATTCCGGGGAAGTCCAATGTGATAGCAGACAGGCTAAGCAGAGCTATTCTGATGCCTCACGAGTGGTCCCTGAATGATCGAGTTGCGGCTCAGATCTTCTCCAGGTGGGGTCTACCTTGCTGCGACCTATTTGCCAGTCCCCTCAATGCCAAGTGCAGCAATCACTTCACTCTGATCCCCCCTCAGGGGGAGTCACCCAGGGACGCTCTAGTCCACGATTGGCCCCCCTGGTCTGCTCTATGCCTTCCCTCCATTTCCTCTGCTGCCAAGAGTGATTCAGAAGGCAATTTCCTTGGGAAGCAAAATGATCTTGATCGCACCACACTGGCCCCGTCAAGTCTGGTTCCCCTTTCTCCGGAGATATACTATGGACGGTCCTTGGATTCTGGACCCAGTTCCAGACCTATTGACTCATCTGTCAGGGCAGTTCCACCCATCGTTGCGTACCCTCAGGCTCACTGTCTGGCTTCTCCACTTCCGTCCTTAGTCAGACAGCTTTCCTTTACACTGGAAGTGGTACATATCCTTTCTTCTTCCCACAAGCCTTCCACTAAGAAGATATACTCCAGTAAATGGAAAAGATTTGCTATCTGGGCCCAGTCACATAACCTAGATCCCTTCACAGTCCCTGTGACGGCAGTTTTAGAATTTTTGGCTACTCTTTTCAGACAAGGTTCCGCTGCCTCCACTATTAAGGTACAGCTGGCGGCAATTTCTAATTTTCACCTTTCATATGAGCCTTCCCTCATGGGCCATAAACTGTGTAAAGCATTCCTAAAAGGAGCCTGGTTACTTCGTCCCCCAGTTTCACAGCCAGTTTTGCTATGGGATTTAAACTTGGTGCTTAGGGCCATAACTTCTTCTCCCTTTGAGCCTGCAGCCACTTGTGAATTAAAATATTTGTCTTGGAAGACAGCCTTTCTGGTGGCCATTACTTCAGCCAGAAGGGTATCAGAGCTTCAAGCCCTTTCTGTCAAACCTCCTTATTTGATTTTTCATAAGGATAGAGTATCCTTGAGACTCAACCCTTCCTTTCTTCCTAAGGTTTCTTCTACCTTCTGTCTTCACCAATCCATTGAGTTACCGGTGTTTTTCCCACACTTTTCAAACAAGGCAGAATTCAAATTTCACCAATTGGATGTACATAGACAACTGAGGTTTTATTTGCACAGGACAAAACAAGGGAGGAAATCAGATCAGTTGTTTGTGTCATTTTCAGAGAACAGGATTGGTAGCCCTGTGACAAAAGGCACTATTGCAAAGTGGATTAAGGACTGTATCTCATTTATTTACACATCGGTAGATAGAGATCTACCTTTCCCAGTTAAGGCGCATTCTACCAGGGCTATGTCTACCTCAGTGGCTTTTCATGCTAGGCTCTCTTTGGATGAAATCTGTGCGGCAGCCACCTGGGCTTCCCCACACACCTTTATTTCTCATTATAAGCTGGACCGGGCTTCCTTTGGTTCCACGGTGCTCAGGAGTGTTTTCTCATGAGCCTCCCAGGATATAGGTGCTAGGGATGCTGTCCCGTCAATAATGAATGTAGGCGAGATAGGACCAC
The DNA here is from genome assembly GCF_019279795.1 of Protopterus annectens. Lineage (NCBI taxonomy): Eukaryota > Metazoa > Chordata > Ceratodontiformes > Protopteridae > Protopterus > Protopterus annectens. The sequence goes on along the minus strand of NC_056748.1, from coordinate 540,249,756 downwards.
ATTACATCAATTAGTTATGTACTCACTATAACGATAGATGTATGTGGTCCATCTCACCTACATTCTTATGCATCCACCCACCTTCCGTCTTCCTGGTGGACTTGGAGGAAATTTATATTCTTAGACCCTTCTGAGGATATTATTTTTTCTCTCTTCTTGCTGTGTGTTACTGTGGGGTTATGTATGTGTAATGATTATATTGTGGCAAACAAGATCTGGGGGTTTGGGCATGGTGCATCCTGGGATACAGGCTTAGCCCAGCCAATTAGAGACTTCGTGCTAGTTATAGCGGCCGAGTCGGAGCCGATTCTCAGCTCCAAGCCCATCAGTAATGAATGTAGGCGAGATGGACCACATACATCTATCGTTATGGTGAGTACATAACTAATTGTTATCCCCTTTGGGAAAAAAACATGTACCCATGAATTACCACATAGGTGGCAGTACACTAAACACCAAAAGTGTGATAAGAGACTTAGGGACACAGGTGGACAGTGGTCTCACCTTCAATAACTACATCACCACAACAATCAGGAAATCCTTCTATGTGGCACACCTCATCACTAAGGGATTTTCATCTAGAAAAAAGGAGGTCATTCTCTCCCTGTACTCATCCCTCATTAGACCCATTATAGAATACAATGCCCCATTTGGTATGTACCTCTCACGTCATCTGAAACAACTAGAAAGGCCACAGAAATACCTTACTAAAAGAATCACAGGCCTAAAGCAGATTCCCTATGCTGACTGCCTTAAAAAAACTCCAGCCATACTCTGTCGCATGTCGTCTACTGCGAGGCGATCTCTGCTTAACATACAAGGCCATGTCAAACCCAGAGCTGTTGGACATGCTACACTTAAAGAAATCCCAATCCCTCAGAGCCATACGCTCCAGGGATCTAAACCTTGTCATCACAATAAACAAAACATGCTGGAGAGATAGGTTCCTGACCCAGAGACTCCCCAGACTCTGGAATAGACTGCCTATACATGTCAAGCAGAGTGCCTCTTTGGCCCTCTTCAAAAGGAACCTCGATGACTGAATGGGAGAAAGGAAATTCACCCCGGGGATCACGTCAGTCACCCTGCTAGACAGGGGTCCAGGGAAGTAAACAGTGTGAGAAGAAATAGCCAAGGAATTGTTATGGCTAGGCTTGTAGTGTAGGGACGATAGCCTAGTACCAACCTATGAACCTATGAAATTTGTATCTGGACTAGACTAGTTACAGAAAATGTGGGAAACAAACACAAACGCAGGCCTTTAGACCAGAAAGTTGAAAGAGATGGAAAGACTGACCAAATGGCCAATAAACTACAATTTCTGGGCCAGATACCACTCCTCTTTTGCAATTTTTTTCAAACTGTATTCTGAACTTAATTTAATTATTGTTTTTTTCAACTCTGAACAGTTAAAAAGTGCTGCAAAATATACTTATCAGGTCTAAATTTCCAGATTGTTTGAGAAGCACACTCAGCTATTACAGCTACCAGCTAAAGTATTTTAGGCAGAAAATACTACATAAATGTTTATCAAGCAAATAAATAGCACTACAGTTTTGTTAACTATCAGGAAAACAGAAAACAAAATGCAGACACCAAGAAAAGCAATCTCAAGCAAATTAATAAATGCAGAAGTTTTATTGACTATCACTGATAACAGATTAAGTACCAAGAAATATACTTATATGCTTTCTGTATCCAGATGTCTATTGAATCAATCACAGTTAGGCCACAAAGAGCAGCTAAAGATACTGATACTGTCTCATAGAATTGTAACTCCTTATACAGTAGTATAAAGGAAAACTTAAGAGCCTCAGCAAATCAGATAACACAAAAAGCTGTGCTCACACCTTGGATAGGCTGGCTTCAAAATAAGGTAGACAACCCCCACTATGAAACCAGCTGAACAGGATCTAGACAGTGACCAGAATTTTTTTTTTTGGGGGGGGGTACTTCCTGTTTTCTTTTTGGAATTTCCTTGGCATTTCTTCTTAAATGTCTATCAGCATTTTGCTGAGACTTTTTGTCTTTCTTGCCAAAATCAGATTGGGAGTAAGAGAATCCCTTAGAAAATGTGGAAAAAAGCTAAACTCTTAGAGATTCTGGGTATTACCTTACCCCTCTCATCAAACATTTGCATAACCTCTGCAGCAGACAAACCAAAAACTCTCTTTCCAAAGGAGAATTTAAAATCTAATTTTTTCACATTATCTTGGACATTTTGATAACACGATCAGGCAAACCTGTTCAAAACCATGCCTGTGGTCATAGCTGTTGACATACTTTAAACAATGAGTTGTGACCTGTAAGCTGGAAGAAACTAAACAATATAAAGTAGACTTTCTTCACAATAACTAACTGCAGACAAAACATTCCACATACTTTCTTAATTAGTCAGAATAAACTTTAACATATGAGTCTGACAATTCAAAATTCTGAAAATCAAAGTTGCAGAAGTATATCTTTTTTCTCATACTTAACAATATTTTCCCATCCTTTTCAGAAAGTAAAAATTTGGAATGAATTAAATGTTTAGCAGTAGTAGGATTAACTAAAGATTTAGCTGCTGGTCAGGTTTGGGATGAGTGTATAAAAACTTAAAAGACTGATGAAGTCTGTACAATATATCTGCCCTTTTGGGGAAAGCAGACTGACTATCAGGAAAATTGCAGGTAGTGACAAAAACATCCTCTAATGCTGACAGCACTGGAGAAATGGGTGAAGGTTCTGGAAATTCTGTTTGTAACAGCTCGTAGTATTTTTTGAGGGACTGAGAAACCTCAGTGTTCTCCCTCTGAAAACACGGGCAATTTCTGGAAATAGTCTCAGAGAAAGAGAAACCCCCACAGGAAGAATCAGATAACAAGCTCTCCTCTGAATCTGAATCAGACATCTGAGGAGAAAATTCTGCATTTGTCCCTTGATCTTCACATCTAGAGTCAGAATTTTGAATCTCTTGCATCCATTTTTCTTTTACCAGATACCACCTTATAAGAAAAATAAATAGTCTGAATTAAACCCTGAGCCAGATCTAGTAAACTACTGCTGTTCAGGGAAATTTGAGTAGGAGCAGTTACATGATTAGTTTTCTATTTCTATTTAACAGGTAAATTGAGATTAACAGAGTTGTTAATGGCAGCGGCAGCAGCTTCCCCAGGGAACAAGGCAACATTCTGACTAAACAGGGAAGACTGTCCTGTTCCACCTCGCAGAACTGACAGGAGTGGCTCTTCCTTGCAAATGGAGGCATTCCCAACAACTGGATGGGATGTGGCTAACCTCCTGTCCATAGTGGCTGTAGGTGCTACACCAGAGGGATCCAGGATAAAAGATGAGTGGTCTGTGGAACCAGCATTGGCCACAGCAGAATCACCCACCTGAGGCTGAGACAAACAGCCTACTGTGGTGGCAAAGGCTGTTTGCTTAACCTTTTATTTTTGTGGCTTGAAGAAGGACCAACCACTGGGAGTTTTTTCTATGGTCAGTCTGAAATTGGTGTCTCTTTTCCAGGAAAAACAAGCAGAATAAGCTGGCAAAAAATAAAAAGTTAAAAGTTAATTTCCCTTTACAAAAACACAGTAAAAAGCACTTTAATATAGTTTCTCAGCCCCCAAAAGTAAAATAAATAAATACAGTTTCTCTACAGAAAAAATGGTTTTCAACTACTTTTAGTTACTATTAACCTATTGTGAAAAAGTGCACTCCCATTTAAAAGTAAAGTTAAGTCATGTAAGAGTCCATTAAAAACAAGTGTCTAGATAATGAAAAAAAAAAAAAAGAAAAAAACTTTCCTCATCAGGATGGTACATTTAAAAAATACATTTAAAATTTGGAAAGTTTTTTTTTTCCAAAGGGAACTCATCCAGCAAAGGAACAGCATAAGCCGACCCTTGATCCACAAAAGCCCACAAACGAATGCTCTCTTTGGTGGGAGGAAAGCTCTGAATGGCTTGGCACTGAAACCTGTGTTTCTAACTTCAGAAGCTGGTCAGTTGTTATATGGTTGGCAGGATATAACCCAATGCATATTGCTAAGGCTACTGTAGCAGTGGTGAATATGATGAACACATATTGGAGTTCCTTTTGTATGAAGACATGCACTGTTGCAAATAACATGTAGACTTACCAATGGGCTTATTCATTGAGTGTGTCACATCAATTCCTTTTTTCAGTGAGTGGTTCATTGAAAGGATGGCTCATAGGTTCATAGGTTCATAGGTAGGTACTAGACTATTGGCCCTAGGGCCTATATAAGCCTAGCCATAAAGGTACCCTGGCTTTCGCCACCCAAGAAAGTTATTTTCCTGTACCCCTGTCAAGCAGAGCAACAGAAGTGATCCCCGGGATGAATTTCCAATCTCCCATCCAACCATCAAGATTTTTCTTGAAGAGTGCTAATGAGGAGCTTATTTGTTTGATATAGATAGGTAGTTTGTTCCAGAGTATGGGAAGTCTCTGGGCAGGAATCTATACCTCCAGTATGTTCTGTTTATTGTGATGATAAGGTTTAGGTCCCTAGAGTGTATAGCTCAGAGGGATTGGGATTTCTTTAAGTGGAGCATGCCCAACAGCTCTGGGTTTGACATAGCTTTGTATGTTAGGCAGAGATCACCCCTGAGTAGGCAATATGCAACGGAGTAAAGCTGGAGTTTTTTGAGACAGTCTGTGTAGAGCATCTGTTTGAGGCCAGTAATCCTCTTTGTGAGGTATTTCTGTGGCCTTCCTAGTTGTTGTAGATGTCTTGTGAGTTACATACCAAAAGGGGTGTTGTACACTATAATGGGTCTAATGAGTGACGAGTAGAGGGGAACAATGACCTCTTTTTGCCTGGATGAGAAACCTTTTGTGATCAAGTGTGCCATGTAGAAGGACTTCCTGACTACTGTGGTGATGTCATTATCAAAGGAGAGACTACTGTCCACCTGTGTCCCAAGGACTCTTATCACACTTTTGGTGTTAAGTGGACTACCACCTATGTGGTAATTCATGGGTACAGAGTTTTTATCAAAAGGGATGACAATGCACTTTTTGGCATTGAGCTTGAGGCCATGGCTTTGACACCAGGTATCTGTCTCAGTGAGGCCCTTTTGTAGGATGTCCACATTGTTAGGAGTTTTGATTATGGCTCCTAGTTTGCAGTCATCTGTGAACTTCATTAGACAAAGACCTTCTGTGTTAGCCTGTACTTCTGAGAAGTAGATACCAAACAAGAGAGGACCCAGGACTGAACCCTGTGGTACTCTACTTCTCACTGGTCTGAAGTCGGATTTGGAGTCTGCTACTTTCACAGTGTGGGTTCTGTCAATGAGCCAGTTGGCAACCCATCTTGTGACATAGGGATTTATACCTAGTTTAGTGAGTTTATCTATAATTCCAGAGTGGGGGATGGTGTTGAAAGCCTTGGCGAGATCTAGATAGACTGTGTGAATCACCTTACCCTCATCTATGGCTTTGGTGACCGCTTCAAAGAAGTCATAGGTTTAGGAGACATGATCTGCCTTTTACAAACCTGAACTGGGTGGGGTCCAGAGTTTGGAGATTACCAATGTCATTGTTTATAAGCTCCATGATGATACGTTCCACAGCCTTGCAGACCAAGTTTGTCAGGCTAATGGGGCAGTAGTTCCCGGAGTCCGTGGTGGCTCCCCCTTTGTCAAGTGGGATAACCATCGCTGTGCACCATTCAGTGGGCACAAAGCCTGAGGTGAGGCTATGATTGAACATGGTACTTAGGTGGGGTGCCAGTTCATTCTGTAGTTCATGTAGAATGCAGCCTGTGATGTTGTCAGGTCCCATAGATGCTGTGTTCTTGGCTTTGGAGAGTGTAGTTTTTACCTGTGCAGCCATGATTACAGGAACATTGCATTCTTTGGTATAGAGATGGGCCCTTTAGGGGGTGAGAGGGGGTAAAGGTAGCACTGAACCTATCTGGCAGGATGTTGGCAATATCAGTTGGTTCTGTATATTTAGTAACTGTATATTTGTGCTGTAACTCAGGGCAGATCTGAGTGTTGCCATTGAGATTCCTGGCATAGCTATAGAATGCTTTATGGTTGTCTTTAGAAGCAGTGGTGATTTTGTTTTCGTAACATATAGCCTCTACAAAAAACTAGGCCCAAAACACAAGCCTGAATATGGACAATGCTAAAACTACCCACACTATTTAGGTAGAAAAAAACTGCAGAAATGTTTATCACAGCAGAAAAGCAGCAGTGAGCCTTTAAATGAAAGTTTTAAACAGATAAAGGAACAAGGATACTCTAGAGAATGCTTTTAACTACAAACAAATAAGTTATATGATACACTCCTTGGCAGGAAATCAGAACAAACAAACCCAAACAGGTGCTTAACAAATGTAGAAAATTTCCAGTTAATACCTCTTACACAGTGAAACTAGATAGAAAAGTATGTAGCAGACAATAAAAGTGCTATAAATAACTAGTAAATATAAGCAAAAAACAGGATAATTAATGCTATATATTGCAGATCAGGGTTTGCTCAGTGCCCTTCCTCCGATTAGCTCAGTGTGAAATGGCAGAAACATTCACAAGTTAACTTCCTAAGTAACAGAAATTTGAAACCTGAAACAACTTTTAAAAAAGCTTAAAAGAACCAATGAGGTGCTTACTCCAAGCCATAGTCCAGGTAACCCCAATTAGCCAATAACCATAAACACTCCCCTCAGACTGAAATGCAAGAATGGCTTTGGCTAAACTAAAATGGCCTGGAACATGTGCTCAGACACCCAGCCTCTACAAACAAACAACTAGGCCCAAAACACAAGCTTGAATATGGAAAATGCTACAACTACTCACACTACTTAGGTAGGAAAAAACTGCAGAAATGTTTATCACAGCAGAAAAGCAGCAGTGAGCCTTTAAATGAAAGTTTTAAACAGATAAAAGAGCAAGGAGAATCTGGTGAATGTTTTTAACTGCAAACAAGTAAGGTATATGATGCACTCCTTGGCAGGACATCAGAACAAATAAACCCAAACAGGTGCGTAACAAATGTAGAAAATTTCCAGTTAATACCTCACACACAGTGAAACTAGCTAGAAAAGCATGCAGCAGACAATAAAAGTGCTTTAAATAACTCGTAAAAATAAGCAAAAAAACAGGATACTTAATGTTATATATCACAGATCAGGGCTTGCTCAGTGCCCTTCCTCCGATTAGTTCAGTGTGAAATGGTAGAAGCACTGTATAGCAGACTGAGATACCTAAACCAGTGCTCCTCATTGTACAGGGCACTTAGATTATGTTATTTTGTGGAGGGTACAGATGGATGAGTGCATTATCCAAGTATTAAGCTTTCAGTGGATACCCAAGCAGCTAGGGGACAGCATCCAGATTATAAAGTTATTATTTAATACAAGAGGGATGCCATTTAGGGTAACCACAAGAGCATTCAGGAGCTGGAAAAGGCTCCAAAAGGGCTGAAATCAGAAGGCACTAGTGGGTTATCTATTCCTGCTTTTGTTAGAGAAAAATATGCAGTGAAGATCTTCTTGAAGTACTCAAATAAATAGCAGGTCTAAGAACTCTTATTCACCAACCTTTGCTTGGATGCACTGTGTCTGCATAGTTATAAATATGTGTGTGCTTGTATATGGTCTTCAAGTCAAACAACACAAATTTAGACCTGAACACTGTAGAATGGTAGTCATTTTTTAACTCACAAAATATGTATTTCACAGTCTAGATCTGGGAATCATGACTCCAGCAGTGTTCACGAATTTCTCTAAATGATCTTATTCATGTGATCATCATCTCCTTTGAATGAAGCCATTTAACCTCAGATCCACATATGGTCTATTGTCTTAGAAGAACATCATTTGGCACAAAAAGAAGTTTTTAGAAACAAAAATAAATTAGCACTTCAGCATACGGCTTCAAGGTTCAAACGTTTTAAACACAGTAAAGCACTTAAATAGTTCATTAATTAGAACATTACTAAATGGAACAATAGAACAACAGAATGTACCAGCATGCACATGAATTTAAATGAAAACATACCGCAAAAATAATTCAGTTGAAACAAATGAGTTCATAGGATAACAATAATTATAATAATAATAATAATAATAAAAATAAGCCAGCTGAATACAAAAATACACATATCCTACCTTCTATGAAATGAGGTTTCAAGATACTTCCAAAGCTGTTGTAGTAAATATTTAATAATTAATTCATTATTAAGGCCTTTTGGTTGCAAAGTATCACTGGAGAAAATAAACCAAGCCTCCTTCTGTAATAGCATATCAGAAGGATCTAAATATAAATCAGAACATGTCAACACATACATTATAAAGAATCACAATGAATCCAAATCACCATTATGATATTTGAAAAAATGTGATGCTACAGGGCTGGTAGGAGAATTAGTTTTGGCATCTCGGATGTGTTCATGTATCCTCATCCTAAGTTGAAGCATGGTCTTACCAATGTAAAACTTGTTACAGGGGCAAAGTAACTCATAAATCACCATTTTCTGCTAAGAAATACTCCCGGAACTTTGAACAGCTTCTCATTAATGAAGTGTGTAGTTCCCCGATCCATGTAATTACAAGTAGTGTATCTCTTACACTGAGACTCCAAAACCTTACTACCCTTATGTATGTGTACAACTCTACTTGCTATGCTGAATGAATTTCTATATGAAATATTCAAGTTCAAATTCTTATATATCACATTCTTAGTTTAGTAAATCTTTTACAGTTTGAATCAAGGATTCTAGCTTTTCCCTTACCTGCATCGGCTCTGATATCCCACATGACTTAGGTCATAGTCCTTTCTAGTTTTTATTATTTACAGCATTACACTGGACCTTCTTAGTATAACACCAATTCACTTCATAGATAATTTAGTCTTTTTTCAGGCTGGTGTATGCCTTAAAATCGTCTCCACTTTTTGTATGACTTTGATCTCAATCAGTGCACAGGGGCAAGAATTATTAAAATATCCACAATGCTCACCATTACCATCAGTCTTAACATCTTCCAACTTATGAACTCAGCAAATAACTTTTTAAAAAGTTTATCAACTATTTCTCCATTACATTTTCTGTTGGTACATTCTAGGGCTCCACCTTGCTTCCACAGTGGCAGTTATTTAGATATTTCTTCTATCTTTTTTTCTTTCCCTTTCATTACTTCCCTTATCTTGTGGCTTTCACACTAGAAAGCTTGACAAAAGCTTTTAAAATATGAAAAATTGAGCATGCTTTTCCAGTGGGGAGTGTGAAGTCCCCTGGGCTCTCTATACACAATGCTTCCATCATTTCCCCTAGTTAATAAAATCCAAAACAGCTGTACCTTTAGATAAAGAAAATGTGATCACATTTTTGCCATTTGCAACAAAACCTGTTGCCGATGTTCAGAACTTTCACTTTGAGAAATTTAGATCTACTATCTTCTGAAGGTAAGAGCAGTTGGAAAAAAAAACAAATACTTATTTCCAAATGCCTGTTAAAGCAACCAAGTAAATATTAGAGCCATCAAACCCTTTAATTGTGCAATCATTTATACGTGTTAGTTTTATTAGTATAACCCTTCCTTCACAATAATGACGTCATTGCCCCATATGTGAGTGTATGCGTCATCACCTGCAGACCGTATGACTTCATAGCTCTCATCAAACATCTCACCAGTCTTTGTGCTTTAGTACATCTCCCTGTGGCCTTTAAACTCCATCTGCTGTCAGCTGCAATCCCCAAATTCTCTGCCAACAGTACGTCGTAAGTTCACAGTATTTTCATTTAAACTATTTTTTCTCTAAACCTTCCTGCTGTTACAACACATCTGCTTAAATTTAGGACTATCTGTTGGATCTAGACCCAGAGGCACTCATCCATGTGTCATATATCGATTTCTCCATTTCACATAATTTTTATACTTCTTGCATCATATATAATTTTCAAATACCATGTCCCTTGTAAAGAAAGTTTGCTTAATTAAAAATCAGAATAAAATACACCACTGTACCAATCAGCTATGCCAATCTAGCCCTGGTTTGCTGGGAATAGTATTTCTTTTTGTCAGAGTACAGTGAGTTCTCTGACCACATCCTTTGGTATGTCTGGTTTGTGGATGATATTTTTCTACTGTGGAAAGGTAACAGTTATGAACTTGAGAACTTTGTGAGGTACATGCATACAACTACTGTTTTTTTAAAGTTCTCTTATCAATGTTCCACAACCGAAATCATTTTTTTGGATGTGTTAGTTAAGAAGTCAGATGTTAATGAGTTAACCAGTAGTATTTATAGAAAACCCACGAGGAAAAATGCCCTATTACATAAAACAAGCATTCACCCTAGGCATATTCCTAGGAATGTTGTGAAAGGACAAGTATATAGGGTACTTAGATTGCACAATGATGATACAGAAGCACAAGTAGCACTTAGCATTCTCAAGAAGGAATTCTAGGATACTGGTTATTCTAAGGAAGAGATTAGCATGGCTATTGATGAGGCCTGGACACAAAGGAATAATAGATGTATGCCTTACTTTAGTAGAGCCCCACAGGGTGACTGCAGTAGTGAACCTGCACATACTGCTGATAAGTTTAGGGTTACTCTCCAATATTCCAGTGATGTGAATGAATATGTCTCTCTGTCATCAAGAAACATTGGAACATTTTTTATGAAATAATGTAATAATGGAAAATATTGTGAGCACCCCTTCATTTTCTTTTAGGAACAATAGTTCCCTAAAACAATACCTTTGCAACAAAGCGAGTGCTAAACATTTAAATGTTTCTACACGTGTTGGTACCTTTAAATGTAGACATTGTTCAGCTTGTCGGTTTATTTATACCAATACTAGTTATACACATTCTTTAGCATGTTTTACTATCAAAAGCCAGTGCTATGCCGACTGTCACACTTTAAACATGGTTTATTTTTCCTTCTGTCAGACCTGCCATGCATTCTATGTGGGTAAAACCAATAGAATGTTCAAGGACAGGATTCTGGAGCATATTAGAGACATTAATAAACAGAAAGAATGCAATGCCTTAGCCAACCATGTAAGACTTACAGATCATACACACACCTTTAAGTTTTTTTTGTAATTCAAGTGATACACCCCACCGCACAAGGGGGGGGTGACATTGAAAATCATACTGAGAGCATAGAACAAGAATGGATTATTTTATTAAATGCTGAGAGACTTCCATGTTTAAATGGACTTGTGTCTCTCAAACCATTCTTGAGTCATGTTGTTTAAAGCATTAATGAAGACTTGTTTTAAGTAGTATTTGTTGTTGAATATACAATATATTTAAGCAGATGTATATTTTATATGTATATATATATATATATATATATATATATATATATATATATATATATATATATTTATTTATTTTAATAGATGTCTTAATCATTGTGCACATAAACAGGCTCCTTTACAGATGCTGTTTTAGGATAATTTTAAATACTTTTACCTTGAATATATTTGGTTTTAACAGTTTCTGATTTTCAATGAGCTGCAGATGATTTGAATTGTAAGTGTCAGCTGACTTCTTTCAGTTCCTATTTAGATGCATTTGCTTTAGCATAAGTTGTCTGATGAAGCGACATTTTCAGTCGTGAAAGCACTTACTTTTTTTAATGCAATAAATGTTTTTGGTGAGTAAGGTTGGGTGCAGTTTGTTTTCTATTAAATTTAGGACTATCTGTTGGATCTAGACCCAGAGGCACTCATCCATGTGTCATATATCGATTTCTCCATTTCACATAATTTTTATACTTCTTGCATCATATATAATTTTCAAATACCATGTCCCTTGTAAAGAAAGTTTGCTTAATTAAAAAACAATAAAATACACCACTGTACCAATCAGCTATGCCAATCTAGCCCTGGTTTGCTGGAAATAGTGTTTCTTTTTGTCAGAGTACAGTGAGTTCTCTGACCACATCCTTTGGTATGTCTGGTTTGTGGACGATATTTTTCTACTGTGGAAAGGTAACAGTTATGAACTTGAGAACTTTGTGAGGTACATGCATACAACTACTGTTTTTTAAAGTTCTCTTATCAATGTTCCACAACCAAAATCATTTTTTGGATGTGTTAGTTAAGAAGTCAGATGTTAATGAGTTAACCAGTAGTATTTATAGAAAACCCACGAGGAAAAATGCCCTATTACATAAAACAAGCATTCACCCTAGGCATATTCCTAGGAATGTTGTGAAAGGACAAGTATATAGATTGCACAATGATAATACAGAAGCACAAGTAGCACTTAGCATTCTCAAGAAGGAATTCTAGGATACTGGTTATTCTAAGGAAGAGATTAGCATGGCTATTGATGAGGCCTGGACACAAAGGAATAATAGATGTATGCCTTACTTTAGTAGAGCCCCACAGGGTGACCGCAGTAGTGAACCTGCACATACTGTTGATAAGTTTAGGGTTACTCTCCAATATTCCAATGATGTGAATGAATATGTCTCTCTGTCATCAAGAAACATTGGAGCATTTTATATGAAACACCGGGTTTAATGGGAAATATTGTGAGTACCCCTTCATTTTCTTTTAGGAACAATAGTTCCCTAAAACAATACCTTTGCAACAAAGCGAGTGCTAAACATTTAAATGTTTCTACACGTGTTGGTACCTTTAAATGTAGACATTGTTCAGCTTGTCGGTTTATTTATACCAATACTAGTTATACACATTCTTTAGCATGTTTTACTATCAAAAGCCAGTGCTATGCCGACTGTCACACTTTAAACATGGTTTATTTTTCCTTCTGTCAGACCTGCCATACATTCTATGTGGGTAAAACCAATAGAATGTTCAAGGACAGGATTCTGGAGCATATTAGAGACATTAATAAACAGAAAGAATGCAATGCCTTAGCCAACCATGTAAGACGTACAGATCATACACACAACTTTAAGTTTTTTTGTAATTCAAGTAATACACCCCACCGCACAAGGGGGGTGACATTGAAAATCATACTGAGAGCATAGAACAAGAATGGATTCTTTTATTAAATGCTGAGAGACCTCCAGGTTTAAATGGACTTGTGTCTCTCAAACCATTCTTGAAGTCATGTTGTTTAAAGCATTAATGAAGACTTGTTTTAAGTAGTATTTGTTGTTGAATATACAATATATTTAAGCATATGTATATTTTATATGTGTATATATATATATATATATATATATATATATATATATATATATATATATATATATATATTTTTTAATAGATGTCTTAATCATTGTGCACATAAACAGGCTGCTTTACAGATGCTGTTTTAGGATAATTTTAAATACTTTTACCTTGAATATATTTGGTTTTAACAGTTTCTGATTTTTAATGAGCTGCAGATGATTTGAATTGTAAGTGTCAGCTGACTTCTTTCAGTTCCTATTTAGATGCATTTGCTTTAGCATAAGTTGTCTGATGAAGCGACATTTTCAGTCGTGAAAGCACTTACGTTTTTTAATGCAATAAACGTTTTTGGTGAGTAAGGTTGGGTGCAGTTTGTTTTCTATTAAATTTAGGACTATCTGTTGGATCTAGACCCAGAGGCACTCATCCATGTGTCATATACCGATTTCTCCATTTCACATAATTTTTTATACTTCCTGCATCATATATAATTTTCAAATACCATGTCCCTTGTAAAGAAAGTTTGCTTAATTCAAAAACAGAATAAAATACACCACTGTACCAATCAGCTTTAGCACATAAGTTTAAAGCTCAATAGGCGTCAGGCCTATCCAAAATATTGAATATAATTCTTGGCACATTCATTACAAACATGTTAAAATACTTCAAACTTTCCAAAAAATAGTAGCTCTGTTTATGCACACTGAGCACAAACAGATTGATCACTGCGTACTCCTATGCCAACTTGGATGGTTGCACCTGCCAACCAGAGCTGACTCACACTTATTCACAACTTGTATTTGCAGTGGTAACTTCTCAGAAAAAGAAAGTTGACTCCTAGACTACTCAAATGCCCTGTCTAACTCTGCTCTCAGTTTTGATGTACTTAAAAAAATGACTGACTCTGCATGGTTGTAGCTTCTTCCCATACTGCAACACACCATTGGACGCTGCTTTCCTCTAAATTAAGGGAACCCTCATCCTTTAGATACTGACTCATCAAAACAATGGCTTTATTTCTACTTCCAAGTATAGTCTGCCTAAAAATACTTCAGATAATAATAGGTTCATAGGTTCATAGGTTTATACTAGGCTATCTGCCCTAAGGCATTTATAAGCCTAGCCCAAAGTTTTGTGGCTTACGCCACCCCTTATATGAAAAAATACTGTACCCATAAGTTTGTTGTGCCTCTGTCCAGCAGTGACACAGAGATGATTCCCAGGGTAAACCTACGATCTCCCATCCACAGGTCAAGATTTCTCTTGAACAGAGCCTGCGAGGTGATCTGCCTCACATGGACTGGGATTTTATTCCACAGAATAGGGAGTCTCAGAGTGATAAATCTATCCTTCCAGCACGTCCTATTTATATCCGTGCTAAGGTTTAAGTCGCTTGCTCTAGTGGTTTTGGTGGATTTGGATTTTTGAGATGGAGCATGTCCATTAATTCCGGGTTGGACATGGCCTTGTATGTCAGGCACATGTCACCTCTGAGCAGACGGTATGCGACTGAATAGAGCTGGAGTTTCTTCAATCTGGCAGCATATGACAGATTTTGGAGTCCCTTTATCCTTTTGGTGAGGAACTTTTGGGGTCTCTCTAATTGCTGCAGATGTCGGGTGAGATACATCCCGAATGGGGCATTGTACTCGATCATTGGTCTGATAAGTGAAGAGTACAGGGGAACAATGACCTCACTAGATCTGGATGTGAATCCCTTCATGATCAGGTGGGCAATGTAGAAGGTCTTTCTAACCACTTTAGCAACGTGGGTGTCAAAAGAAAGGCCACTGTCAACCTGGGTCCCCAGGTCCCTGATAACCTCTTCTGTGCTTAGTGGATTGCCACCTATATGGTAGCTTGGGGTTACCTTGTTTTTCCCGAAGGGTATGACTATACATTTTTTGGCGTTTAACTTCAGGCCATGGCTACAAAGGTGTCTCTCATCACTAAATAAACAGACATTTATAATTCCCTACTGTAGGAAGGTAATCTGATATTAAAGGGATAAAACCTGTTTTAATTCCTGCATAAATGTAAGCCGTACATAGTTAGCTAACATATCTTCTACCTAAGTAAACATATAGAACCTTTTTCTTCTTTATACTATACTGGAAACAATCTGGTTCCTAGACCTCTTCAGGTCTTCATAGATAATTATAAATCTGTATAAGTACCTGTTGTAATCTAGTATATTCTCTCAAAATAGGTGAAATGGGATTAAAGTACATTTAAGTTACATATGGTTTAATTATGCATGCATGTCTTACGTTACTACCTGCCAGAGTGCATATTTTATCCACTGCTGAAAGCAGTAGCTAAATATTCTGACACAAGCAGAAATAAATATCATCCAGTGAAAAAGCTCAACAGTGCTGAATCCAGATGTGCCATATATTTTTTAGTGATACTTTATTAAAAGAAAATAGCTCAAATGCATGTCCCATTTTGTGTCAGATATTCCTCATTTAAAACTGCATTTATGTAAGAAACTCAGCTCAGCTACAGTTAGAATGATGCACTGGGGCTTCCAGTCTGCTCAGCTGATATGTATAGACAATTTTATATTACCAGATTGTGCTCTGCTATACAGTGCTTTGTCTGCTTACTTTTCATACACATAAAGATCAGTACCCTCTCCCTGGTGTATTTTAGCAATAGTCAGGAAGGCAATTACAAAGAAACTGGAAAAAGACCGTTCCTCGTGCAATTTTAAAATTTATCATATAACCATTCTGTTACGTGATAGAGAGATCAGCAGTGTTTTTAATGGAATAAAATGTGAAGTGATTTATTACAAACATTAGTCTAAATTAACTGTGCTGTTAAATATAGAAATAGTTGTTTTTATTACATCAGGAAATTAATTTCCACTTCTAGTCTGAGCAATTCGATTTTGATTATAGTGTTAAAATTTTCATTTTGTTAATATGAGCAAGACAAGTCTTGAACATAATGATATAGTTAGTTTTGGGTAGATCACCTTTAGTTTTATTATATAAAATGTATTATTAAGACCTCATATTATACTTAGTAAATGTATTACAAACACTCATTTTATTATAATGTTATGAATTAGTATGTCTGTACGTCTCATCTCCCAATTTAATTAAAAATGATACATAGGAATTTAGTTCCTGTTTCCTGTGCACTTCTGACTAACTTTCATCACTGTTTTTTTTTAGAAATAATGTAAGTTGTTGATGTACTTTGGCTATGTCCACTTACTCTGTTAGCTGACAATTAAATGCAAAGTTAAATGAAACTGGGTTTATGCAGGACTGACTTTGAACAAAAAAGACTTTACAATGACATGAGAAAAGGGAACATACATTATGTGCTGTAGAAACATACCAGTTTATATGAGAATCAAGCAGCAGTATATGTGAGAAAACAAGAAACAGACCAGTGTAAGACACATAACAACCATAGCACTGCTAGAGAAAGTGGATGTAGTTAAAACAAAATGCAATGAAAAAATATTTAAAAAGGTGATTCTCATACTGTACCTCAGTGTGTGTGCAGTAGCAAACTCTACCCACCACCATTCCATTTACCTCTTTCCCTGTAAAGATGCCTTACCTATAACATGAAAGTGGTATCAGTGGACCTGTAATGAAGCATGAAGTCAGACTGTATCAGGATTCAGAATATAGTATCTGTAATATTTAAATACTGCAACAGCATAACCATAAAACTAATTTTTGCAGAAAAACTGTGACCTGCTGCACCCCATTAATGGAGGGATTGTCTGAACACTCCTGATCTCTATACTTCATAGGTTCATAGATTCATAGGTGTGTACTAGGCTAATGGCCTTGGGCCTTTACAAGCCTAGCCCATTAGAAGTGCCTTGGCATTGTGCCGCCCGTCATTAGTTCCCAGTGCCTCTATCAAGTAGAGACACTGGAGTGATCCCCGGGGTGAACTTTCTATTTCCCATCCACTCGTCAAGATTTCTCTTGAAGAGGGCTAGTGAGGTGCGCTACTTGACATGTATGGGAAGTCTATTCCAGAGCATGGGTAGTCTCTGGGTTATGAACCTGTCCCACCAGCATGTTCTGTTGATTGTGGTAATGAGGTTGAAGTCTCTGGAGCGTGTGGTGCGGAGGGATTGGGATTTCTTTAGATGTAGCATTTCTAACAGAGCTGGGTCAGACATGGCTTTGTAAGCCAAGCAGAGATTGCCTCTTAATAGACGATATGAGACAGAGAATAGCTGGAGTTTTTTGAGTCTGTCCATGTAGGACATGTGTTTAAGGCCTAGGATCCTCTTCGTGAGGTACTTTTGTGGCCTCTCCAGCTGTTGCAGGTGTCTGTTGAGGTACATGCCAAATGGGGCATTATACTCTGTGATTGGTCTAATGAGAGAAGAGTAGAGACAAATGATGACCTCTTTCTTCCTGGATGCAAAACCCTTGGTAATGAGATGTGCCACTTAGAAGGACTTTCTGACCATAATGGCAATGTGGTGGTCGAAGGAGAGGTTGCTGTCAACCTGTGTTCCCAGATCCCTTATAATGCCTTCAGTGTTCAGTGGGCTCCAATCGATGTGGTAATTAGTGGGAAATTAGATTTTCCTAAAGGGGATGACAACGCATATTTTGGCATTAAGCTTAAGGTCATGGTTTCAACACCAGTCATCGGTCTCATTGAGGTCTTTCTGTAGGATGTTTGGAGTTAATAATGGCTTCCACCTTGCAGTCATCTGCAGATTTGGTCAGCCATAGTCCCTCCATGTTGGTCTGGACCTCTGAGAAGTAGATGCCAAATAGGAGAGGACCCAGGACTGATCCCTGTGGAACTCCACTCATGACTGGTTGGCATTTTGACTTGGAGTCTGCTACTTTCACACTGTGGGTTCTATCTTTGAGCAGATTTGCAACCCACCTAATGATATATAGGTTCATGCCTAGTTTGCTGAGTTTATAAATAATTCCTGAGTGAGGAATGGTATCAAAGGCCTTGGCCAGATCGAGGTAGGCTGTATGAACTCGCTCTGATCACTGACTTAAAAAAGTCAACCAGGTTGACCAGGCATGATCTACCTTTCACAAAACCAAATTGCATGGGATCTAATGTTTGGAGATTCTCCATATCCTTGTTAATTAGGTCCATGATGATGTGCTCCATAGCCTTACATAATAGACTCAATAATTTCCATGGACTGTAGTCACTCCTTCTTTATGGAGAGGGATGACTGTAGCAGTGCGCCATTCAGTAGAGGCAAAGCCTGAGGAGAGGCTGTGAGTGAACATAGCACACAGATGTGGTGCCAATTCACTTTGTAATTCATATAGAACTCAGCCAGGGATATTGTCAGGTCCCGTGAAAGCTGTATTCTTGGCCTTAGACAATGCAGCTTTAACCTGTGCTGCAGTAATTTTGGGTGCCTGGTATTTTTCTGGTATTGAGATTGGTCCTTTAGGTGGGCAAAGAGGGGTAAAGTTGGCACTGAATCTGTCGGCTAGTATGTTGGCTATATCTGTTGACTCAGTCTAGGAGGTACCATTGTGCAGTAACTCAGAGCAAATCTGGGTATTGCCATGGAGATTCTTGATATAACTATAGAAGGCTTTGTGCTTGTTTTTAGTGTCTGCCGCAATTCTGCCTTCTTAGCTGACTTTGGAGGTTTTGATGAGGGACCTCGACTTTTTGTTGAGGCTAATAAGGCAATTTTTCCAGTCTTGTAAGGGAATTCTTCTAATTTTGTAAGGGAATTTTTCTAGTCTCTGAAGTTACATAAAATTCAAAGAAGAAAAATAGAGCATTAGTAGAATAAAAGTCACCATTTCCCTTTACTCAGTGTTGCTAATATCAAAGAAAGCACTGACATCTATTGATGACAGTCCCATGGCTGAAGAATTAAGGATCAACAATGCAATAGTTTGTTTAAAATTAAATAGCGATTTTAATGTAGAGAAAATGAGATACACACCTAGGAGAGGATTTGCAAACAAATAGTACAATTCACAAGGCAAAACTGCAGAATGAGCTATTACTCACAGGGTGGGGTAATTCAGAGACACGAAGTGGTAACTCAAGGCCACAAGATATTGTGGCCAGTATGGTATACAAATGTTTGTATAATAAGATGGACATAAGCAACATTATGATAATGACCCCAGTAGTGAATGCAAACAAGGGTAAACAACATGGCAGAGTGATCTAGAAATGCAGAAAAAACTGTATAGGGACCCACAATGACAAGTGTAACTGTACTTCATAAAATCCTGGTGAACAGAGAAAGAGACCACACTGCAATGTTAGGGGCAGCAGCAAGATTTGCAGAAATGTACATGTTCGAGACTGTCCTCTTAGCCAGTAGTCATGAAGGTGCATGTTGTTGTCTTCTGCATCATCAAAGAATCCAGATGCTCCTAACAATTCCCTCCACAACTTGGAAATAGTGGACCACTACCATGTAGACAGACATACCACAAAGGGGTGCTACACATGTGTCACCACCACAAGTGAGCTTGTGGGTTTCATGAAGTACCCATCCCTATGAAAACCAAGGTATGTGCACTAACAATTCTTGCTACAGGGATCTTCTACTGCCTCACTGATGTTACATCAGTTTCTTGATGCGACTGCATGTGGAGGGGCATGTGTGTTTTCATGTAGTGCAGAGGACAGAAACAGTGCCACTGACTCCACCCACATCGCAATCAAGGCCTCATGGCACAGGGACAATGGTATATCAGCCATAAGGGATTCCAGTCCTTCAACTGCCTGGTGGTCTACAATGCACAGGGTAGAATACACAATGTGCCAGTGCAACACTCAGACAGTGGACATGATTCACTCATCTGCCACATGTGTGACTTATACTAATGATTACCACATTGTTATTTCACTCGGGGGCATCTTATTAGCA
The DNA here is from genome assembly GCF_019279795.1 of Protopterus annectens. Taxonomy (NCBI): domain Eukaryota; kingdom Metazoa; phylum Chordata; order Ceratodontiformes; family Protopteridae; genus Protopterus; species Protopterus annectens. Next base: position 540,229,748 of record NC_056748.1, on the reverse strand, counting down.
AAGCCAGGTATGTTCTAGAGCTATGGCTAATGTCATCTATACTAAATCCATACACAATGACAGAGAATACATATAAGTCAGCAGTGTTGCATACCCACAGCATCACGGACCATGTGTTTGGACTGATAGAGGCCCATTTCTGCTGCTTAGATGCCTCAAGTACACTACAGTATGCTCTGGAAACCTGCAGTAAGATATTTGCTGTGTTTGCAATGTTACACAACATAATGGTATACAGACAGATACAGCAGGGCATTGCCACTGGGGGAGAAGATTTACTGGAGCTAGTAATGAAGGAGAAGCCTGGTGAGTAATGTGTAAGGACATAGCTGCAGGGGCTGACTATGCAAGGTGGAGTGAGCACTGTGCATAATGGCACTGGATAAGAGGCAGCATGTGCTTCACAAGCATGGGCCAGATTAGACAGAACAAAGCATGGCAGTAATGCATGCAATACAACAATGAGGCTATGCTATATAGTGCATGGACTGGCAATAATGTGCATCTGGCACAAGCTATCCTGGCAACAGAGTTCAGAAGACAGGACACAGTTGTCATCATATGCATAGGTGGGGGGTGCCAGTGGTACACAAGGGTTATCAATGAGCATTACAGGGGCTAATAACATGGGTGTGCATGTATGTCATTGCCTGGTGAGTCTGGAGAATTTGGAAGGGTATACAGTGTGGTGTCTACAGTGTCAAGTAGGTGTTTAGATGTTGGTGGGGGTTAGCCAGATTGTGTGCAGGTGGACAATGCCCCTGCGGATGTTGCTATACTGTATATTTTTCATTGTGACAGGTCCAGGTGCTCACTCAATAGGTATGTATGCCAACCATCCATGAAGTCATCTATGGGGGCATCATCTCTGTTGAATGTCACTGACAGAGTCAGCAGCTATCACAGAGTATGATGTTCTTAGTGAGTGGGAACAGTGTCCATGCCATCTACACAGCCATGTGAATGCATCATCTCTGGCATGTGGCAGCACACAGGCCCCTCAAATTTATGTACTTCTCCCTGGCACATTCAAAAATACTACCTAGATAGGCAAATACTCTCTGATGAAACACATTCTGCACACTAGACTGATTATCACTGCATTGTCTTCAGTGGCATCAGCTTGTGCCTGTGTGACTACTCTGCACATCCACTATTTCAGCTAAGGAGAGACTCAGCTTGGGTGTGGGGAGGTAGCCAAGATTTTGATGGCCACCAGTATGCTACCCCCCCCCCCCATCTGCAGGCTCATTGAAGTCATGAGCTCTCACTGTTGCCTAGGGGTGGAGATGAAATTATGCCATGTGGTGTCAGCCAATTTCTGTCCTATAGTGAAATTGCTGCAACAGCTGTAAAAGAATATGCCATACAAAGGAAGTAAGCCCATGTACCTTGTGCAGACTCTTGTAAGAACTGAAGACATGAAACAGGGGTGATAGTACAATATTCACCATATTGAGAGGTGTGCACTACATGTATATATATATATATATATATATATATATATATATATATATATATATATATATATATATATGGGTCTATTTCAGTTGATCGAACTTTTACAAGTTCCAACCACATATGGCTGAGACCATATGTTCGAACTTGTAAAAGTTTGAAAACTGACGTAAAACCAGAAAAAAAAAAAAAAAACACAAAATTAAAGATCTATAGCAGGGGGGCTATGCCCCCATGCACCCCTCACATCCCCCTTACTTACATATACCAAATCCAAGATCGCACTACATTGTGGAAATGGGAGATCTTCCCTTTCCGCTCTGTATGAAGATCTCCACTCAGTCAGATCAGACTTTTACAAGTTCGAACATATGATCTCTGCCATATGTGGATCAAACTTATAAACGTTCACTCGACTGAAGGGGACCCATATATATATATATATATATATATATAATATATATATATATATATATATATATATATAGATATGTATGTATATAATATATCTATATTTATATATATATATGTGGGTTCACTACATATGACCGAAAGTTCATATGACCGAAGCCCATTTGACTGAAACCAAATGACCGAATGTTCATTTGACCGAAAACCCATATGACCGAAAACTCATTTGACCGAAAAACAGCACTGGCAGGTATGTGCCCTGTTACCCACTGTAGTGCGACCCTGGAGTGAGAATATAATGTTAGGGGGGTGTGGGGGGCACAGCCCCCCACATTGGGGGGTGTGGGGGATGTAGCCCCCCACATTTTGCAACCAGTTGTTACTGATGTATGTTTTAATGCATTTTTAATGGATACACATGTATATAATAGTGCATAAACTGCAATTATGTGGGGGGGCTATGCCCCCCACACCCACCCTAACAATATATTCTAACTCCAGGGTTGCACTACAATGGGGAACAGGGCATATACCTGCCAGTGCTGTTTTTCGGTCAAATGCGTTTTCGGTCATATGGGGTTTCGGTCAAATGAACTTTCGGTCATTTGGTCTCAGTCAAATGGGCTTCGGTCATATGAACTTTCGGTCATATGTAGTGAACTCATATATATATATACATATATATATATATATATATATATATATATATATATATATATATATATATATATATATATATATATATATATATGGGTCTACTTTGTGTGATAGAAAATACATTTCACTGAAATTCATTTTGTCGAAGCCTCATTTCACTGAAAATGAATTGCCTGAGCAGAGTTTACTGAAAGGTCACTTCACTAAAACTCATTTGACTGAAACTCATTTTGTCTAAACAGGTATATGCCCTTTCCCCCACTGTAGTACGATCCTGTAGTTAGTATATATAGTAATGGGGGTGTAGGGGGCACAGCCCTTCACAATGAGGGTTGTGTGTGTGTGTGTGTGTGTGTGTGTGTGTGTGTGTGTGTGTGTGTGTGTGTGTGTGTGTGTGTGTGTGTGTGTGTGTGTGTGTCTGTGTGTGTGTAATGTTATACCTATATGGGTCATTACCCACAGACTCCTAAGTTGGTGGGTGAAGTTCCACTTCAATGTCTAGTCATCTACCAGGTATGAGGGAGCAATATGTCATCCTAGACAGAGATGCCTGGAACTTCTTCATGTCCGAGAGTGATGTCTGTGTAGATGGACCACCACCAATGGCTGTCTTCTCACATGCAAGGGTGATTGCCTTTTTGCAGGCATGTGGAATCATGTCTGTAATCCTATAGTGCCCCTATTGTGCCAGTCTATAATTGCCAACAACAACATTTACATCCACAACAAGGTCCCACCATACACAGTGTTGGAAAATCCTCTATAAAAAGCTATGTTCATAGATGACCTCCTGTAGGACATCATTCTGTGCCTGGGATAACTTCTCCATTCTTTCTTTGCTATTTAGGAGCCATTTCTACCTGTACATGCGAATGTATATATGGTAGGCAGTCCGCAACTGATATCTGCCATAGCCACAGTACAGTTCCTCAAACCATAGTCCAAAGTAAGCATAAACTGTGTAATACCTGACCAAAACAATGGTAAAGACCACCTCCATAAGTCAGTGCCATGAGGCAACTACCTGTAGCTGGTTACAGGGGTGCCTCTGTCACAGTCAAAATGAATCAATAGTGGACAAGCTGCCAATGTAGCACTAGAATCAGAAAAAACTTGTAGCATGTAGTGCTGAAAATGTCTCCATATTGTATAAGTCTGGTAAGTCTATGTGTATGTGTGTGTGTATGTGTCTGACACTGTTATATTTCCATTATCTTTGCACATACCGTTCACAAGGCACATTGATTTTTTTTACCAGTAACAGTTGTCTGATGTTTCCTTTCCTTACTGTTTGTGCAGTCTTGGAGTATATATAAATAGCAAGGGGTGAGACAGTGCAGTCCCCCACATGGGGGGAGGGGGGGTGCCAAGGGGGTACAAGTTCCCATCAAAAACATTTATTAAGGTATTTTATCTTTACAGCTTTGGAAAATGTGTATTGCCTGTTAATTTTGAGAAGTCTTGATGTGTGGGACTGTTTCTTGTAACACAATAACTAGGATTTGAAGCATGTGTGTGGTCATTGGGAACCCAATTTGTGATATATACAGGTATGGTGATAACATGGCAAAGTGTCTTGTAACCTTTTGTGTTGATTTGAGTCTGTCTGCTAAAATGTTAAGTCTGCTGAGTAAAGAGAGATTACTTCATTAAAATGCAAAACAGATAAAAAAAACTACTTTATTAGCTATATGCATAAATAATTAAATGAACTTTGGTAGTGGGGGGTGCCATTAGCGAGTATAGTTGCAAAAGCAGTTTTTTTAAGTTCTTGGGGTACATTTTGTAAATGCTATTTTCTGAACAGTCATACAGGCAAATTAGAGTATTTGTGTTAGTAAACCACATAAAGAACCAGTGTATATTTTAGGAAAGGGATTTTTGAATGGATCTACTTTATTTTATAAACATTTATATTAACTTTGCTGACTTACTGTTAGCTTCTGTTAATGGTCTGTAAGTATAAGTCTGTTTATTCATTTGAACCTTGCGGAAAGAAGATGCTGACAACAACCTCCAGTCCTGTGTTGTCAGTATATTTGCTGAGGTGCAATAGCACAGTCATGCTTAATGTTCACCAAGCAACAGTTTTTGTGAAAAAAGGGAGTGCCCATTCTGACTGCCTGTCATCTGCCCCAGATTTTACAGAATGTTAATGATATTCACTCATAATTTTGCTGTCCCTTACTGAACTTTTGATTTTCTCTGGTAAATCACTGAGGATTATAGTCAATCAATAATGCCAGTCATTAGAATTTCATAGCTCTTATTGTTCAGAAAATGCATATTTATGCAACACCAGTTATTCTGGTAACTTTTTAAGTGAGATACAGTTGTCTGCCTTTTGTCTGTTCCCAGTTTTGCAGAACATATCTGATTTTGCTTTTTATTTTTACCCTTTCTTTCATTAAGTTCTTCATTTTTTTTTCTTTTGGTAAACCACCGAGGATTATAGTCAGTGGGTTATGCCAGTAATTATAGTTTTCATAGTTCTTATTGCACAGAAAATAAATGTCCATGCAACACCTGTTGTTCGGTTAACTTTAAAACTAGAGCTAAATTAGAGCTGTCTGGCAATTAAGGCTGTTACCTGTTAAACAACTGCTTCCTGCCATTAAATGTTTAGGGTTTGATTCCTTTCACATCCATTTGTCTATTGTGTGACTTTGAGCAAGTCAGTTAACAATATAGTGGTTCTGGGTTGCCCCTGAATACTGCTTTTGTCCTCTATTATTTTGGGCCTTGTCCAGAATTCTTGAGCAAAGAAGTTGAGAGGCATTTTGATCTTTTCCAAGGAAAATGTGTGTCTTTCTTGCAAACTGGTGTGCATTGCTGAAACTAAACAATGACAAGTATGGGTGACACAATGGTGCAGTGGATAGTGTTTTCACCTAACAGCTAGAGGTTTTCCAAGTCGATTCTTGGCTGGGGTGTTTTCTGCGTGGATTCTGCATGTTCTCCCTGTGTTTGATTGGGTTTTCTCATGGTGCTTCAGTTTACTCCCACACTCCAAAGACATGCATTAGTTGGACTGGACACTATAAATTGTGTGCAGATGTGAGTGGTATGGAAGAAGAACAGTGGGTAGGGCTAGCCACCAGTCAGTGGGAACCCTGGCTTTAAATGATTGTCACCATTGAAGTGACAGTCCATTTCCATGTTGTGGTCATGGATGAATGGATGTGAGCTTCAGATTTTTGCATCTTTTAGAAAATGCTTGTTAATACAACACTTGTTCTAGCAACTTGATAAGTTATACGAGAAATATTTAAAATCTGTTCCTGATTTTGTGTCGTTGTCTCTATTTGTGAGACAAGAAGTTGAGAAGAATAAGAGGGAGTTGCAGTGTGTTTTACTGTATAGTTCTTATAGCAGTGACTTGGGATACATTTTTGGACCATTATTAATGTAGTACATGGTTCTGATATCACTGAGTTGAGATACATTTCTGAGCCATTATATCTATATTTATTCATACACTTGATCTCAGGCATATTTATTTATTTGCCATTTGTTAACCGTGTTGGTCTGGCCGGGCAGGTGCCCTTTTTCAGCAGAGACCCGAGGAGAAAAGCTCCATAATAGCAAAGAATTTTTAAAGCCAATAAAGTATTTAAACATAAATAAATAATTAATTTAAACATACAGTCATGAGGAGATACGTGCAACAAAAAAAGATTAGTTTTTTTTACAATGTATGAAGAGGAGAAAAAATAAACATAGAAATATACTAGTGTGTGCCAATACATCATTTCGGATATCTGATGTGTACAGTCACACAAGAGGCTGTAACTAATGGTCACATCTGTGTGTGTGTGTGTGTGTGTGTGTGTGTGTGTGTGTGTGTGTGTGTGTGTGTGTGTGTGTGTATGTACGTACGTGAGTGCATGTATGTTTGTCTGTGTGTGTAAATACTTGATTCCTGCATGCCATAATAGTGTAAATGAAAGATTGGATTGTAGTAAACAGTGGCATTATCCTATGCTGGATAAGATCCTTGGTTTTCTTGTTTTATTGACTGTTGACAGTGTGCTTATTATCTGGTCATGAATAAACTGGACAGCATGAAGTGTACAAGCTTAATGTTTTAACTATGAATGCATTTTCACTTTTGCTTGTTTTCTATAGGCATGTGGGTGTGAATTGCACTGTTTTGGACTGCAGCAGTTTGTTTGGCACTTATTGCAAATTGATAATGCTATGTGCTGGCAATGAACTTCATCATGTAGTGCAAGGTTTGAAACATTAACCTTTGTTTGTATATTGCGTGGTTCTGACCAAATCACTTCCACAGGCTGTGCTCCAGTGCTGCTCCTGAAAAGCAACAATTGCATTCACTGGGCTATCCCACGTTTTTAGCAATGCATTACACAGTGCCATTTGAGTCCCTGTACCATTCACATAGTTGCTAATTAGAGCTTCAGTATATGCTATTTGACTATGAATCCCAGCACATCTGTTGTAGTTTTATGCCTTGCAAAATGCCCTCTGAATAAAAGTGAATTTCTTGGGAAGAGAAGTTTACTGTTGCTCTTACTAAGTCTGTTTTCAATATGAGAGATCTTTATTTTGTTTAGCAAATGGCTACAAGTGTTTTTGCTGTAACAGTTGAAATAAAATGTTTAAATTAAATCCAGATATCTGTGATCATTATAAAAGTAAAAAAAAGAAATATAATATACACAACACACTGATATGTTTGAGTAGTATTTTATAGTAACCAGAGAGAGACACATGAGTAATGGGATATTACTTAGGCTAGGGATGGCAGGGAGGTGGTCTTTTACCCTACCTAGGGCTCCATTTGATCATGATCTGGCTATGGATATGAATCGTGAACAGGTGAAATACTTTTTTTTTTATTATTAGTTTTTGTTCATTAAAACATATTTAACTGGGAATGTGGACTGGTCTGAGTTCCTTTTCAGCTAAGACCCAGAACAGAGTCAAATGAAATTGTTACAAAAAGTATTTAAGGCAACAGTTCCAAACAACATGTGGGATTAACCGAGCAATTATTAAACAAATGGACGTCAGGCATTTTTTAAGCTCTGTGTTCCTAAAGTATAGCCAGACAATCCATGTATGCTGTACTGATGAGGTCAGAAAAATATTGAAGCATGGCATGTCTACAGCTAGTGGGTTTGGGTTTATTGGTCTGAATGTACCCATAAAAACTTAAAAAGGAAAAAGTCATGGGCTTTCAGAAACCATGCATCTGAAACACTGGTATCTTCTTAAGGGGTCATTTGTTTATATTCAGTGGTCCTCCACTTCAGGAGGTTTAAGGTATTATGAAAACAAATGACTTGTCTGTGTCTTTCTTGCTGTTTTTAATGAATGGTATGGCTGTGTGACCTTTTTACCCTTTGATTTGAAAATCTCAAAAAGACATATGCAGGCTTGTGCTCAAATGCTGTAATTACAGCAGGATAGCTGGGTGAATGAGGGTGAGTAAAAGGGTAAGCAATGCAGTTAATCTAAATTAGTTTTAAAAGAATTGTGCTGTGCTAAATTAATGAAATGTTCCAATAGAGCATGCTTGAAAGTCAATGAGGTTTCCGATGGGGGGGGGTTTGTAATCTTGCTGCAGCAGTTTTTGAGAATGATGTAAAAATAACATGTAATAGAATTTAGACTCCACAGCAAATCAAAAAAAGTATAGATATAAACATACTCTATTAGTGTCTAAATGTACTTTTCTGTTCCAACAGATAGTAGGATGGACAACATTTCCCTTGTTATTATAACTGTTACTTTTAGTTAAAACAGCAAAGACAGGTATTTTGGGGTTAGGGAGCAGAACGAGGGTAAAATGCAGCCTACAGTGAATGTGAACAGAATTCATTAGAAAAATGAGAGCTGCTTCTATGAGCAGGCTGTCTATGAAGATAAGACACAATTCCAGAGATGTCCAGAATGTATGACATGTCTGTGCATTATTTATTTATTTATTTATTTATTTATTGACTTTTGTTGACTGTGAAAGTCCACTGTGTTGGGAACCCATTTTCAGTGGAGGTCTGGGGAGAAAAGCAAAAACAAGATAAAAATAGAAAACTAAAATACATACATCTATAATGTTATACGGAGAAATAGCAAGTTACAAATACTGACTTTTCAGAGTACATTTGTAGACAGGCTATATTCATAGTTCATAGGTTCATATGTGTTTACTAGGCTAATGACCACAAGGGCCTTTTTAAGCCTAGCCATGCATTCTAAATCTCTGACACATTCTGATACCCATGATAAGTGTAAGCATGGGCCTGGGAGATGAACCATTTACAGGTTACCTGTGTCCATTAGAGACATAAGTGCCAAACTAGGGCGAATTTCCGGTTTCCCATCCAGTTGTCCAAATTGCACTTGAATTGGGTTAGGGAGGAACTCTGCTTCACATAGATGGGGAGCCTGTTCCATAGACGCGGTAGTCTCTGGGATACATAGCTGTCTTTCCAGCAGGTCCTATTTATATCACAGGCAAGGTTTAACTCTTTAGAATGGATAATTCTGGTACTGTTTGTTTTGTGGATATGTAGGAGGTCCATCAGAGAGGGGTCTGACAATGCCATGTATGGCAGGCATAGATCTCCCCTCAAAAGCCTGTAGAAGACAGAATACAGGGATAGGGCCTTGAGGCGGTCCGCATAGGACATATTACTTATACCCTGTAGTCTTTTAGTGAGGAACTTCTGTGGATGTTCCAGTTGTTGGATATGCCTGGTTAGGTACGAACCAAAGGGTGGATTGTACTCAATGGTAGGTCTGATGAATGTCAAATACAGTGGAGCAGTGATTTCCTTGGAATTAGATACTACACTTTTGTTTATAAGCTGTGCAACATAGAATGATTTCCTCACCACTGTAGACATGTGATGATCAAAGGCTAGATTACTATCTATGTGTGGTCTCTAAGTCCCTGACTACTGGGTCAACTCTAAGGGGCACGTTGTCAATGTGATAGTTACCAGGGATGGATGACTTCCAAAGGATACTATTATGCATTTCTTGGCATTTAGTTTTAGTCCATTGCTCTGACACCAGTTATTTGTCTGTGCCAGCCCCTCCTGGAGAACATTTGTGTCAGTGTGAGCTTCAATGACAGCTCCTAATTTGCAGTCATCTGCAAATTTAGTCAGTCAGAGACCACTGACATCGGCCTTGACTTCTGAGAAATAAATACCAAAAATGAGCAGTCCAAGGACTAATACCTGAGGGACTCCACTTGTGACTGGCTTCTTTGTAGAGGTGGACTCCTAAGTTCTGACTTCCTGGGTCCTGTCTGTGAGCCAGTTGGCTATCCACCAGGTGACATATGGGTTTGTACCTAACCTCTTGAGTTTTTAAACAATGCTCAAGTAGGGTATTGTGTCAAATGCCCTGGTCAGGTCAAGTTAGGCAGTGTGAATGATTTTGCCCTCATCTATTGCTTTGGTAACCTTCTTAAAGAAGTACACCAGGTTGAGTAGGCATGATCTGCCCTTGACGAAACCAAACTAGGTTGGGTCCAGTGTCTGGAGGTTTACTATATCTCTGTTGATCATCTCCATGATAATTCATTCCATGGCTTTACATATAAGACTAGTGAAACCTATGGGTCTGTACTTTCCAGGGGAGTTATATTTGACTATATTTCCTGAGGGAAGGTTGATGGAGAGCGAGGAGTAAAGTTGGAGCTGAATTTATCAGCCAGGAGGTTTGCTATATCTTCTGGCTCAGTATAGGTGGCTCCATTTACAACAAGCTCTGCACACAATTGTGTATTGCCTTTGAGGTTGCGGACATAGCTAAAGAATGCTTTGTGGTTGTCCTTGGTCTGGGAGGTCAAACTTACCTCAAATTTGGCTTTGGTAGACTTTATTTGTCCTCTGAGTTGCTTGGTTTAGTTTGATGAGAGTGCTTTTATCCTTCTGGGTGCTGCACCTCCTAATTTTTGCTATGATTTTCTTCCTCCTGTAATACATCCGATTGATTTGGTGAGTCTATAAGGGTGGCTTGTTTTTTGAGTTAGTTCTGTACCTCTTCCTAGTGGGTACAGCTGCCTCTATGCAGTTATTAACATGCTTGTGGAGGGTTTCTGTGAACAGGTCTGCTTATGCAGAAGTGTTCTCAGGGTTTTTAGGGGCTTGAAATGTTGCCAGGTTCTCACTTAATAGCAGGAGGTTAGCCTTAGAATAGTTCCTGAATATTCCCTGTATAGCTGGGGGTCCAGGTTTTATTTTTACTTCAAAGGAGACCATTTTGTGGTCTGACCTTACCAGGGAAGGCATTACAGTAGGGGGTGTGCAGCACTCTCCCATATTAGTGAGGACCAGCTACATACAGTGTGGTTTCACCCCTGGTTGGTGTATTGACTATCTGGTCCTGGGTGTTTGTGTTTACAAAATCCAAGAATCTCTGTGCATGTACGTTTGATGTTGTATAGGATTCCCAATTAATAGTGGGGTAATTAAAGTCAAGCATGACTATGGTATTGGGTTAGATGGTTAGTGTTTCTAATAAGTTTAAATACATGGTATGGGTTTGCTTTTTCATAGAGGGTGACCTATAGCTTACAAGAAAGTGGTACTGGATTTTACCTATGGTGATTTGAACATGGAGCAGCTCAAGTGTATTGTCCTGTCTGACCAGCCTTGAAGTATATTTACTTTTGATATAAATAGAGACACCTCCACCTTTATTTCCTGCCTGTTAAGTAGCTGGTGTAAATGTGTGGAAGGCATTATAACCTTGCACTGTTGTTGTGCTCTCCGTGGCTTTAAACCACATCTCAGCGACCACAGATATCAGCATTCTCTAGGGTAAAGAGAGCTTCCAGGGAGTGGAGTTTTTTGTTTGGGCTCCTAACACGGAGCAGTAATACCTTTAGATTTTCTTGGTTTTGATTTGCTATGTTGGAAGTACTTTCAGTTTGGCATTGCCTAAAAAAGGCACTATGGGGGAAGACAATGTTTTAGCTAATATTCAAAAGCCTAGAGGGGAGAGATACAGACTATCCCTGGCAAAGCAGCATGGTCTGTTGACTATCTTCTTCCATGCTGACAATTATTGCACCCCCTTAGAATGACACCAGAAAATAAACCAATTATTAAAGTCAATCATCTTTTGTTCATATTGTTGCATCATCCTTGGAGAAGGTAAAATGCTGCTCAGTGCTAGGCTCATGCAAGCCTGAGGCACATATTCCAAAAGCTCTATGATGTCTCTGTTCATGTAATCTAGGGAGGTACATCTCAGGTCATTTACTCCCACGTGGACTATGACTGAGTCATATTGGTAATTGTGGTCCAGTGACCTGAGTGCATGCTTAATGTGGCGGATCCTAGCCCTGGATAAGCAACTTTCTCCTTACTCAGCCTGGTGAGAGGGACATCAGTGTATCTCACAATGTAGTCTCCAATGACTAGAATGTTGGATTGTGTGTTAACTTACGTTATGGGCTTAGAGGTAGAGGCACCATGAGATGTAGCTCTATGTGTTCATGTGGGTGTTGTTTTGAAAGAGTGTGTTTGGAGCTGCTGATGGTATTTCCTATGTGTACTTTGTCTAGGAGCTCTTTGTGGTTTAGGAAGGTTACATGTAAGTGCCTCAGTATATGTGAGTCTCTATGTCTGCTTTGAATTGTGCGTGATGGGTGCAGCATTTGTACTCCTGACAACCTTATTGACATTAGGAGTGCTTTCATGTGAGAGCTTTGCCTCCAGTGATGTTGTGTAAATATATCTCTCACATACCACAGTGGAAGTTAAATAGATAGTGTATATAAAAGATTATGAACTGGAGGTCAACATAGTGCAGAAAAGAAAATCAACCATAGTAAAAAATTATAAATAGAAAATGTAGTAAAGACTGTAGTAAAATGTTTGTTACTGGGACTGTGAAAGAAAGGAGAAATAGTGCGAGTAAGAAGAGCAATAAGCAACTAGAACAGAGGCAATTACTGCAATTAATATATTAGAGCAGTCCTAAATCCTTTTCAATACATACACATCTGTAATGAAACAATAATGACACAGCTGAATTTTTTTTTCCTGAGGAAAGGAAGAGCTGTAAGAAAGTATGTAGGCTGCTGGAAGTGTGACATTCCACATCTCAGAGGTGCTAATGACTTAAAGGAATGGAACTGCTGGGTCTGATAATTAGACTGAGCATGCTGAATAGATAAACACTACTGTCACTTTTGTGAAACAAATCCAAATTGACACAAGCATACAACCTCTGAATAAATGGATCCTGAAAGAACATTATCCTTTACAGACAGTGAAGGGAAATAGTTGCTATTTTGCCTAATGGAAAGTGTTTCTCAGTGCTGGATGCTAAGCAGGGATTTTGGCAGATTAAGTTAGATGAAACAAGCTGTGAGCATCACTGGACATATATGTTTATTTATTTTATTTATTTATCCTTTTTTGACCGTGTTAGTCTCACTAGGCTAATAGCTTCTTTTCAGGGGAGACCCAAAGTGATAGACTAGTAGGAGAAATGTGGCCAGGGCATAGGGGAGCGTCCTATACTCTTTTTGATGGGTGCTGTGGGATCTTTTACATCCACCTGAGCTACCACCAACTCAAGCAGATGGGGTCTTGGTTTAACATCTCAACTGAAGGATAGCACTCTCAGGAGTGCAAGATCCCCCGTATGCTATCTGCAGAGTCAACAATTAATCTGCCTGATGTGGGAATAGAACCCAAAGCCTTATGTACATGTTTGACACTGCCATTTGGTACTGCACTGGCATCAGAAGTCTTTTATAAAGACTTAGAAAGCTTATGTCAGGAAGTTAAGGAATAATGCCCAACAATGCACTGAGCTCATCAATTATAATTTTGTACATTCCAATCACAAAGCTATAACCAATATATATAAAAAAAAATAGTGCTAACTTTATCCCAATTACCCATATTGTTGCCTCCTCCATCCCTGAAAATTTAGATCTTCCAAAATCACTTTTGAGCAAATTTCAGAATTTCCATCAAAGGCTGAAATAATACTTCTATGGGACCAGGCAACATATTAGGTTGCATTTTCTTCAGTGCAATTATACACTATCAGAGCCTCTACTTAAACTGTTCAACCTCAGCCAGACTATGGGGTTTGTGCCTGATGCTTGGAGAACAGCAACTGTGACTCCTCTACACAAGGGTGGCCTGTATATGGACCCGAGTTATTAAATGTCCATCAGCCTCACCAATATTATATTTAAAGCCATGGAGCTGATCATGACACAACTCATTTATGCAGGCATAGGCATCTTAACTGATCTAGACCTAAGTTATTCAGTTTTGTGAAGGGCAAGTCCTGTCCTGTGAACCTAGTAAGTTTCTTTGAAATGGTTACAGAGGCTGTGGACAGTGGTCACTTAGTTCAAGCTACTTATCTCTATCTGGTCAAGGCTTTTGACACTATCCCCCCATGCTGGCACTACACAAAAAATAAACTTAACGTAAGCCCATGTATTGTCTGTTGGATTGTAAATTGGACTTCCAAGAGATCATTTGTTTGAAAGTTGCTGGTACCCTCTCTGAATGTATCATTGTAAATAGTGGGATACCACAGGGTTCAGTGCTGGGCCTGCTCCTCTTTGGCATTTATTTTGCATTCATAAAAGCCATTATCCCAACAATATGAAAAAAGAAGACGCAAACCAGTAAAAAACACACACAGCTGGACACGGCACTCAGGGATCCCCATTGTTTTAATAAAGTGTATAAGTGCTTTCGTCTCAAAATACTACAAAACTAGACTTCATCAGATACAACTCTGTTACAAAATAACCACATATAAAAAGATAAAAAAAATCACATGCTCAACATCAAAGCAATTAAAACACCAATTCTTAAAGTGACAGGACAAAAAAATCACATATAAAAATCTAGACATAAAAAATAATTATAGATATCATTTAAACAAGAATTAATTTAAACAAAAACATCCCTATTTAACTTGTGCTTTAAGCTTCAGCAGGCATCCTGTGGATGTTAATTCATTCAATCCAGGCCACCTGACTGCATTAAAGGACAACATCCAATAAAGTTCACTTCCTTCCAAATGTAATTACCAGGCTCCAACTCTAACATTGCACTATATTTTTTCAATAACCAAAATTTTAAAATAATGTCCTGGATATTCAATAGTATGTTTATACAGAGCATTGGTCATCTTTTTCTTATTGGTTTCATAGTAGTGTTCATACATCCTATCTCTTAATCTCTGCTCAGTTTTGCCAGTGCAAAATGCATGGCAATCCTGACATAGGGCTCCATAAACAATAACCGTAGTGTTCCAATTATACTTGCCTTTAATTTTAAAATGGTGCCCATTGATTTCAAAGAGCTCACCTATATAAATGTATTCACAATGTGCACAACTGCCACACATTCATATAAGAGGTTTTATTACAATTAAATTTAACCTTATTTTCTATCAGGTTCTTAAAATTAGGGCCCTTTCTATATATAATGATGGGTTTCTCACCCGATTTATTCTAAATCTCTGGATCTTTATTCATAATAATCCAGTTATTAAAAATAATCTGCCTCACTAAATTACTGTCAATATTAAAAGTAGTCATAAAAAACAATCCAAAATTGTCATTCTGTTTAGTTGAAATAGCATTCTGCTCAATTTGAATTGGCTTAGTAACATCAACCAAAGTTAATATGGGAGGAAAATAATTATTCCATCTCTTTAGAACAACTTCATCTTTGAGATTATCAACAAAACCCATAGGATAACCTCTCCTTAAAAACATTGCTTTCAATATTTCACATTCTGCCAGGAAGTCATCATATACAGGTGTCATGCATGCCACCCTAACAATTTGTCCCTTAACAAGTGATTTTTTTCTGGAACATATGGTGAGAGCTAGTAAATTGCAAAAAGGTGTTAGAATGCGTAGGGTTCCTATAGATTTTAGAAATATATTTCTTATTGAATTTATCTTTCTCCAGCAACACGTCTAGATAGCTAATAGTAACCTCTCCAACTTTGTAACAAAATTTTAAAAAATCAGTGGTACCATTAATATAGTTCAAGAAGTCTATAATTAATTTTTTGTCCTTCCAAACTACAAAGATATGTTACAGGTACTTAATGTTCAATTCACATGCATTAAACATTTTGTTATTAAATAACAATTTATTCTCCTATTCAAGCATAAAAATGTTTGCAAAAAGGGAGTCACAGGAGGTGCCCATGGCAATTCCTTTATTTTGTATAAAAAAATGTATTCAAAGAAAATAAAATTGTTTTTCAAGACAATTTTTAACATTTCCTCATGTAACTTAATTTTGTCTTGTTGTATCCCATTCCTAAATAGAAACGCACTAAACCAAGTAACTCTGGTATCATGTGAAATTACTTAGTAAAGATCTTTTACATCAATAGTGACAAAAATAAAAAACATCATTGAATTCCAATCTACTACATTTCTTCAAAAAGTCCCTTGAGTCAATACAAATATGGGACTCTTTGAATACATAAGTTTTCAATTTGATGTCCAATAACTTAGCAAAGAAGTCTGTGATGGAATTACAGGCATCAACAATAGGGTGCAGGATCAGATTAAACAAATCTTTGTGAATTTTTGGCAAACCAGAAATGGTCGGAATCATAGGGTTAGAAACATGCAAAAACTTAAATTCTTCTAAAGAAATACATTGATCAATCAGCATGTCACTTAAGTGTGACCTAATTTTATTATATGCTATATTTAGCTAATTTCTCAAAACGTGACTGCAGGTGCCATCAAATAATAGCCCATAAATTCTTTCTGTGTAATCCCAAAAATATGGTTGACCATGTCTGCTGATAACTGCAAACAGTGTACAGTTATCTGCTCTTCCACTGGCACTAAACAGTTCCAGCATGCATACAGAGTACAGAAAATGGTGTCAATGTAAACGCAAAAAGGTGCAGTGTAGGAGCATTTGTCAAAACAAATGTATATGGCTAGGTGTCTTATGGTCCCATGAACGCTTGCATAATATTGTTCCTATTCTCCTAGAAGGTGTAAATATTACAAGAACATGACATGAAATTAACTAAGCTACCAGAAAGACAGACATCATGTTTGAAAAACATGGACTATCTTTGAATTGGTGATGGATTACAGTTAGACTCTGATAAGGTATCTTCAGTTGCAAGTATACAAACACTAACAGACATACCCTCATTAACATTATTCTTGGGAACAGTACATTGCCTGTCCAAATTCATACCTCACCTTTAAGATATATCTGTAAGCTATTTGGGCAAGATACAGTCTGGAACTGGTCAGTAGAGTAAGCTAAAAGCTTCAAACTGTTAAGTGCCTGGTAACCACAACCACATCTGTTTTGATGTGATATTGTTTATAACATATCAAGTGCATCCAAGCCATAAAGAGCTGGGAGCAATATTACGGCAGGAAGGCAGCACTGTTTTCTACACACTGACAACTTTAACAAATGCAAAAAAAAAAAAAACATGTATGCACAGATGGAGAAGAAAATGCTAGCCACGATCTTTAGGTGTCAGAAATGTCATGTTGTTATGCATGAGAAGCATATTAACATTGAGACAGATCACAAACCTTTGCAAAACATTTAAAAAACATCAATACACAAAATGCTAACAAGATTATTAAAACAAAATGTTGCTTTCACTGCAAAACTATGATGATAAAATGCAGTTCAAGCAGGAAAGACTAGTGTATATAGCTGACATGCTTAGTAGAGCTTACTTAAATGACAACAAGGAAGAACTGCTGTAGGGCAATCTGCAGGTCTTATGGATGATGAAATAAATTCCAGGGACATCAGAGAAACTAGAGAAGATATAGAAATTAATTTGCTGCAGCGAGTAATGCATAGGCGCCGGAAGCTGTTAAAGACTGGGGGGGGCGGGGGGGTGGAGAGTGACAGGGACACTTAGTGAACTAAAAAGGGTAATTTTTTATAAGTATTTTCTACCACAACATAGGTTCACTTGGAGGACATTTTAAGCTTAGCCAATTCCCTTTTGGTGCTCGAATTAACATTTTCTGATTGGTCTTAGCTATCCCCACGGCTGATAATTGTATATTAGCCCTAGTGAGATCAACTGTGATCATACCATAGATAATTTGAAGGGGCCATGTAAGGGATGCAGCATTTAGGAACTGCCTCTATCCATTACTGGCATGAGGGGAAATCCTGGAGTACATTTTCTATTACCCATCCTTAGATCCAAGTTGCATTTGAATATGGATGGATGAGCTTTGCTTTATTTTTATGGATAGTCTGTTCCGGAACAGTGGTAGCCTCTGTGATATATATCCATCTCTCCGCAACATTCAGTTTAGATACCTGGACTGGATATTTCTGATGCCATTTGACTTGCTGATGTTCAGTAGGTCCATCTGTATTATGTTGGAGGATGCTTTGGATGCCAGACATGTCACCTCTAAGCACTCTGTAGGATACTGAGCATAGTAATAAATCTTTGAGGTGGTCCATGCAATACCTATTGCTTAGGACTTGTATCCTTTTAGTAAGGTATCTCTGAAGGTATTTCAATTGTTGCATGGGGCTGGACAGATACATGCCAAAGTGGGCATTATACAAAATGATTGACATAATGAGACCTTTGTAAAGGAGGACAACAACATCTCTAGATCTAGTCACTATCAATTTGTTTATAAGCTGTGCAATATAGAAAGGCTTTCTTATGACTCTGGGCACATGTTGGTCAAAAGTTAGGTCACTGTACATACAAGTTCCCAAATGCCAAACAATTGAATCATTTCTCAGAGGGCATTGTCATGATTTGACACCAGTTATTATTTGGGACAAACCTTCCTACATGATGGTTAAGTCATTTGGGGATTCAATAACTTCTCCTAGCTTGCAGTCATCTTAAACTTAGCTTGCCAAAGCCCTTTGGTATTTCATTTTATTTTTGAGATGTATATACCAAACAGAAAAAGTCTCAGCACCGAACCTCAGGAGACTCCATTGGTGACTGGTCTCTTCCTCTGTTTTGATCTCCTGCATCCTGTGAGCCAAGTTGGCAATGCAGCTGGTGATGCAAGTGTTTGCTGCTACATTATTCATCTTTTGTACTACACCTGAGTAGGTGATTGTGTCAAAAGGCTTGGCCAGGTCAAGGTAATGTGGTGTGAACTGTTTTACCTTCATCCATTGCTTTGGTAACAAGAGTAAAGCTTAAAATTTGCACATGATTTTGAGCCTTTCACACTTTCCTCTGGGCTGTTTTCAAACACATTTTTTAGGGTCATGCATACATGTATGCATTCCTTGATTCAGCTTCCTGATTGTATTAAATTATATTCCTTGTATAATACAGCACATTTGTTAGACTTAAGTTAGAGCGCATTTTAAATTTATTGTTTAAACATTTTTCCAGTAGGCAATGAAACAAAATGCATGCACCAATAATGACAAAACTGCCCTATTCAGAACATTTCCATGATAACAGTCTACTTCCACACACAATTGCATTTTACATTTATTGTTTGAACATTTTTCCAGTAGGCAATGAAGCAAAATGCATGCACCGATAATGACAAAACTGCCCTATTCAGAACATTTCCATGATAACAGTCTAAATTTAAAATGCAATTGTGTGTGGAAGTAGACTGTTATTATGGAAATGTTCTGAATAGGGCAGTTTTGTCATTATTGGTGCATGCATTTTGCTTCATTGCTACTGGACAAATGTTCAAACAATAAATTTAAAATGCAATTGTGTGTGGAAGTATTGTTTGAACATTTTTCCAGTAGCAATGAAGCAAAATGCATGCACCAATAATGACAAAACTGCCCTATTCAGAACATTTCCATGATAACAGTCTACTTCTACACACAATATATAAATACAAAATCACAGTAGTGTAAGCCATAGGCATGTTACACAGCTTCTTGAACTAATTTTCAATTGGGGGGGGGGGCAAAAGGCCAAAAACCAGGGACACATTTTAAACATTGCTTGTATAATTTTGGAAAGTTGCTTGCATAAAATGTTGTTTTACCACAATGCATTTTACTGCCAAGTCTTGAACCCAGAACCCTGTGCACTACAGTCAGAGCAACATACCACTAAGCTAAACCAGCAGTCTTTTGAAAGACAGGAAGGCAAACGTAAATGGCTATCATATCATTTAGTGAATTCAGTTCTCACTTCTCACCATAGCTCTCAACCTCTTAGCACAAAAATACAGAACAAAGCCAATAATGGGGGAATACAGCCCCAAAATATGGAAACATTTCAAATATTGATTTTATAACCTTAGAAAATTGCTAGAATAAAAGGTTTTTTTACCACTCCTGAAAACCAGAGGAACAGAACAAAAATGTGAGGCATTGATTCACAAGTGATGGTGGCTAGGGACTTTAAGCTCTTTTTACCTGTACCCAAGGTACAGGGTTTGAGCCTGAGAACCTCTAGCCACCAGATGTATCCTGTTGGGGGCATTTTCACACACACACACACACACACTCACTCTCAGTAATAACTCTCCCAGTTGGTTTAGCATTTGGTGTTTTCAAATATTTGACATATCTTAATAAACATTTTCTTGCTGAACTGTGCTCTTTTGTCAAGCCTGGCTGTGATTCCTAAAGATTTCACAGCTATTAGGCCTGATAGTGAGTTAGTG
Organism: Protopterus annectens; assembly: GCF_019279795.1. Classification (NCBI taxonomy): domain Eukaryota; kingdom Metazoa; phylum Chordata; order Ceratodontiformes; family Protopteridae; genus Protopterus; species Protopterus annectens. Next base: position 540,209,581 of record NC_056748.1, on the reverse strand, counting down.
TTATTACTATAGTATGGCAATGTATGAATATGGTCCTTTATAAACTTCCACTAACATGGTGCTTTTTTACTTATTAAACAAATAGCTGAAGTAACAAAATCTCATTCATTATGAAACAAAACTCATATTACTGCTAATTTAAGGTGATACAGTTACATGGGGCCAGACTTAAGGAGTACTTTTTACACTACAGTGTCAACGTGCAAAAGAAAATATGACTCGGCACCAAACAATAATCAAGGCTCACATTAGGATGCAGGGAATCTTATTCCATTCAGAATTTCAAAACAAAGTCTAAATCTGAGAGTTTTTGTCTGAACAGAACTAACCATGCAGAAGACCTGTTAATGAACATGGAGAAAATTTTAATGTATTTTCCCTAGAATTTAGAAAGTTATTTCAAGCTGCCTTTTCCACCTGAACACACACACACACACACACACACACACACACACACACACACACACACACACACACACACACACACACACACACACACATACAGTCTGTGTTCACCCAGCAGCTTACTCACTTTGAAAATAACAGTCCAGACTCCAGCATCCGGCAGCTTCCAAACCGTCCGTTCCCGCTAGCAGCAGCTTCCAAACTGTCCGTTCCCGCTTGCAGCAGCTTCCAAACCATCCATTCCCACTTGCAGCAGCTTTCACCCAGGCAGCAGGCATTCCTAACCGAAACTGTCCTTCTGAAAATAGATCCTTTAAGAAATGTCCGTTCCCGCTCGCAAAAACCAGACAGAAACCCGGAAATATGCACCGCAAGCTCAACTCCGACAGGCTGGGATGAGCTGATGTCATCGCGCACGCGATGACATCAGCTAAAGCGTGGAAAACAAAAATAATTCAAAAATAAAGATATAATATGGGACAGTTGGGAGGTATGGATGATCTACAAAAGTGTGGGGGGGGCCTCCCCTCCTCCCTCACTCTATGGTTCCAGTGCCCATGATGTAATGTCAGGGGCAGACATGATGAAAAATCACCCCTGATGTAGGACTGCCCAGGTGTGGGTGTTCCTTTCCTGACTGAAAGGAGTAAGTGGCATGGTCACATCCACTTTACTCATCATTATTAAATATGCTAATTCGGGGCTGGCACCATGTGCATATTTCTATATCAAACATGCAAATTCCTGAAAACATGCATGACTTGGGAAGGGCTATTGTACTACTTCTGTGATGATTTCACCAATACATTAGAGCTGGTACTTGTACTAGTAAATATTTCATGACATAAAATCGCAAATATTTCAGCAGCAACCCTAGTATTGATTAAGAAACCAAAGCGTACATGGGAGAGCAACTAAGGAGCCTTATAAAACTGTAAAGAGCATTAATAATATATTCTTTAATTGAACAGTGTGGTGTTAAGTGCCACTAAACATTGATAATCTATGAATGGTAGTAAGTCCCAGGCATGTTTGTATGGATCTACTTTAAAACAGCGAATTACCATAATGTCATTGTGCAGAACAGCGAGACAAAAACCACAAAACTTTACATTACTGAACATTCATATCTTCGTACATTTTCACAGTATAAGTAAACACTTGGCCAACAGGAAATAAAAAACAAACTGAAGCAAATAAAACACACCCAAGTGGGGGGCTTCGCCCCCACCCAACACCCCCAACTAAATATACCAATTCCAAGATCACATTAGAGTGGAGAAAAGGGCAACATTCACTATCTTGCCCAACTGCCTCCTTTCGCAGTGAAAACTTACGATGATGTGAATGTTTGGTAATGTAATGTTTTGTGGTTTTCATCTTGCTATTCTGTAAGTCGATGTTATGGAAATTTACCATTTTAAAGTAGATCCATGTGTATACACTTATCCACACACACATTTTCAATGATGGTTGTAATGGCTAGGAGTTGGCAGTGAAAACAATAAAGTCAGCTACATTGCTTGTATTTCTGTGTAATGATTTTGACTTATGAATGTATAGTTTTTAACCTTTACTTCCCGATCAAGTGTAGTTAAAGGGGATCCATTGTGAACCAAGCCACTTGCTCAACCACCAAATAATAGTTTGAACAAACCAGTCTGAAGTTTCAAATGTTAACACACTACAGCATATCATTGATCTCACAAATCTCATAATCATTGAACTTCAGAGAAGGTGCTGGCTGGAATGTGTTCCTTTTCTCACCCTTTGCTGCCTGTCACTGCTGAAACATTTATCTGTCTTGACTGCTTGATTGCCCCTGATCTGGTAAGCCTGCTCTTTTTTTTTCTAAATAAAAGTGACACATTTTGACATAAAATAGTAAATAGTTCATCAGTGACCCCAGTACAGATTAAGAAACAAAAGCATGTGTGAGAGAGAGAACAAAGAGCCTTATAAAACTGTCAAGACACATTAGTAATTTACTGCTTGATCACCACACACCTGGTAAGTCTACTCTTCTTTTTCTAAATAAAAGTGACACATTTCTCGGATATGGATGTACTCCTATTGATAGAATATTTTATTTATTTATTTTTTTCTGTGTACTTCAGTGCTGACTTTACTGGAGGAAAGGATAATAATGTTAACATTTTCTTGTGAGTCCATGTCTGCGAATGTCCCTTGTGAAAACTGCTGCATAGGATCATAGGAGGTTACTAGGCTAATGACCCTGGGGTCCTTACAAGCCTAGCCAAGAGTTTATCCCCAAAAAGAAACCTTAGTCAGCACCTGTGACCCTTGTCAGTGATGGACACAGGTGGAATCCCCGAGACAAATTTGTGTTTTCCCATCCCCTCATCAAGGTTGTGCTTGAAGAGGGTCAGCGAGGTACTCTATTTGACATGTATGGGAAGTCTATTCCAGAGATGGGGCAGCCTCTGGGAGACAAACCTGTCTTTCCAGCAGGTTTTGTTGATGTCACATAATAGATTCAGGCCTTCTGAGTGGGTAATCCATGAGGAGTTACACTTATGGATATGGAGCATCTGTAGTAGGACAGGGTCCGAGATTGCCATGTAGGCGAGACACAGATCACCAATGAGCAACCTGTACTATACCAAGTAGCGTGATAGTGATTTGAGCCTGTTCACATAGGATATGTATTGGAGGCCATGGATTCTCTTTGTGAGGTATTTTTGTTGTCTTTCCAGTTGTTGCATATGTTTGGAGAGGTATATACCAAATGGGGGTTATACTCAATTATTGGTCTAATAAGGGAGAAGTATAGAGAAGTAATAACCTCCTTTTTTCTGGATGCAATCCCTTTACTTATGAGATGAACCAAGTAAAAGGCTTTTCTGACCACTGATATGTGATGGTCGAATGTGAGATTCTTATCAACCTGAGTACCCAGGTCTCTCACCACAGGTTGTGTGCTTAGGGGGGTTGCCGTTGATGTGATAATCATTAGGGGCTATGTTTTTGCTGAATAGTATGATGATACATTTTTTCACATTTAGCTTGAGGTCATGACTTTGGCACCAGTCATTAGTTGCTGTGAGATCTTCTTGCAGTATGTTAACATCATTTGGGGAGTAAATGACAGCACCCAACTTACAGTCATCCGCAAACGTGTTCAGCCTCAGGCCTTTTGTCTTTGCCTGCACCTCTGAGAAGTAGATTCCAAACATTAGAGGTCCCAGGACTGACCCCTGGGGTACTCCACTAGTGACAGGTCTGCTATCGGAGGTGGAGGCACCTATTTTGACCATGACAGTTCTGTAGGAGAGCCAGATGGCCACCTACCTGATGAGATAGGGATTCACCAAGTTGTGTTAGCTTCTTGATGATGGCTGAGTGGGGGATTGTGTTAAAGGCCTTGGCTAAGTCAAGGTAAACTGTATGTACTGACTTTTCCTCATCCAGGGCCTTGGTGACAGTCTCAAAGAAGTCAACCAGGTTCAACAGGCAAGATCTGCCCTTGACGAGTCTGAACTGGGTGAGGTCATGTACTTGGAGATCGCCTATGTCCTTGTTTATGAGATCCATAATAATACGCTGCATGGCTTTACAGATCAGACATTTCAAGCTAATGGGCTGATAATTTCCAGGGTCAGCAGTGGCGCCACCTTTGTGCAAGGGGATGACAATGGCAGTTCTCCACTCTGCTGGAATGCAGCCTGAACTTAGGCTGTGGTTGAATAGGGTGCTCAATGGTGAAGCCAGTTCTTGCTGGAGATGATACAGAATACAGCCTGGGATACTATCAGGCCCTATGGAAGCTGTGTTCTTTGCCTTCCATAGGGTCTTTAACACTTGATCTATGGAGATATGAGATGCGGGACAAGTATCGGGGATGTCAAAAGGGTCTTTGGGAGGGACAGGGGGGTGAAGTTTGCACTGAACTTATCTGCTAGCAAGTTGGCTAAGTCAACAGGATCAGTGTAAGTGATACTCTAAGTACTAATTCGGAACAAGCCTGGGCCTTGCCATGGAGATTTCTGATGTAACTGAAGAAGGCTTTGAGGTTTCCCTTTGTTTTGGAGGCTAGTTTTGATTTATAATTGGCTTTGGAAGTTTTCAGTAGTGATCCAATTTGCTTGTTGAGGCTAATGAGGGTGTTTTTCCAATTTGGAATTAGTTCCTTTTTACCTTTGGACAACAGCTTCTTCCTTTTGTTGTAAAGTCTGTTGATAGAGGATGTCCACCAAACAGGTTTATTTTTCCTTGAGGAGCAGGTTTTAGTTCTGTTGGGTATGGCTGAGTCCATGCAGTTGTACAGGTGCTTGTATACTGCATTGGTGTACTGTTCAGCATAGTTGTCTGCATCCTCTGAGGTGTGTGGTGTTGTGAAGCTGCTGAAACCCTCCCTAAGGAGGTTGTAGTCAGCTTTTGAGAATTCTTTTAGCATAATTACTGCTGGGGAGGGGGGTGGATGGGCTAGAAACTTCGAATCAGACAGTCTGATGATCTGCTCTCACCAGGGAGGAAGATACTGTGGGAGTGGTGCAGCTTTCGCCCATGTTGGTGAGAACCAAGTCCAGAATATTATCAAGGAATCATTAAATAAGTGCATTAGTGCAGTAATAGTTCACCCAGTCTATGGTGGGGTAGTTGAAGTTATCAAGGATTAGGGTGTTGGGGGGTACCTTGACAAAGTCAAGTAGATCCAAATAAGAAGAGTGGGTGTCCTGAGTCATGGAGGGGGGTCTATAGCTGGCTGCAACTTGGATGGCTGTCTTGCTAACCATCAGTTGCACCTGGAGTAGTTCCAGTTCTTCATGCTGGCAAACCAGAAGATTGAGACTCCACCACCCTTAGCCTTCCCAAACTTATTTTGGGGTCAGAATGTGTGGAAAGAGGTATAGTCTGGTAAGGCAGGGGTGCTGTCTGCAGCCCTGAACCAAGTTTCAGTGACCGCATAGGTATTGGCATCTTCCAGTGCAAGGAGAGACTCCAGTGAGTGCATTTTCAGGTTAAGGCTCCTAGCGTTAAGCAGCATGACCTTCAATTTGCTTTTTGACAGATCTTTTATGTTGGAAGATTTGTCTTTGGGATTACCTTTCTGCCCTGTAGTGCACAACAATCCTCTGTTTATCTTTAAAAAAATGCATTTACATTTCTAAAGTCTTTATTTGTGCTCTGCTGTTGCTCAGTAAGTGAGTAATGGAATGCTGAATGTGTAGCTGATAAATATTCATTGTTTCCCTGGCATTACATGCTGAATATTAATGTAATAGGTGTTAACAGGTGTCAGATGTTGGTGCTGTACAGAGGTGGGTGGAACTTAGGCATAGTTTGATATTGCCCATCCAGGGATGATCTTTCCTCACTTCTGCCATGTCAGGATAGCAGAATAATGCAAACCATTATAATTAAACTATATTACAATTTCAGAGAAGAGATAACTTGCATACAAAGCTTATTATGTAATGGTAAGAAAGTAAATGATCCCATCTGGCTATGCCATTAACCATTATGCCAATGGAGTTTGGCATAATGGTTAAGGTCTTTACCTTATAGACACAAGGTACATGGTTTGATGCTGATCTCAGGTTATTGGCTATGCTTAAAATGGCACTTCAGGGCAGTTAGCCTAGTATTCAGCTATGAACAAAATTCCATCTCAGTTAAAAATTAGATGCTACAGAACATTCTTGAATTTCATTTGAGAATATCCAAGTGCAAGAGAGTCCTGAAATATTTATTGGCTCAACATGACATCAGAGGTTGAACACACGATACAAAACTGTAAGACTGCGTCCGTCACTCATTAAAACCAAAATCAGAAATCCCCACCAGTTCACATGTAACATTGCCATGCTTAAACATTGGACATCATTTGCTTTGTTATAATAACCTTAAATTAACAATATGTACATCATTATTCAAGGTAGCCAAAAATAATGCAGCTGAAGCATTAACAGCTGCTTCTACAGTTAGTATTTTAAAATCAGTGCTTGCAAGATAATGCAATCCCTAAGTAATGTCAGATAATTTTCAAGTTGCATGTCAGGAGGTCAGAATTTAGTTAGTTAGTTAGGTAGTTAGTTAATCAGTTGTTTTTTGTTTGTTTGTTTATTTGATTATTTTTGTGGCCATATCTTATATCACTTTGACTCAAAATACCTGCACTCAGATATGGAAGTGGAATGTGTGAAAACAATGTTGAGGAAATGTGACCCATCTGACAGTATTGTCATTCATTTAACATTATTAGATTATAGAAACACACAACTACAGTAAGTAGGACTATCCCTATACCAGATGCTAAAGGGATGAAGGTTAAAGAGGAAGCTTCCAATACCTTTTACACTGTTTTCAATCCAGAGTGCAGAATACAAACACCACAACGTTTCATAAAATGGCAATAATAATACTGTGATAGAAGTGCAAAGGACTGACACTTCTACAGGAAGAAGAAAGACTCAGAGTGAAACTCAGGAGTAAGAAAGTCTTACAGGGACACTAGATCAAACTTTAGAACACAGATTTCATATTTAAGGAGCCAACACTGGCCATCATCAAACTATGAGATCATATGTTAACTTTTAAAAATCCAGGAAGGCATGGAAGCCACTGCAAGACACATCATGTTTAATATAAAGTATAAACAGATAAGCTCTTTTGTCTTTACACAATAAAAAGACTTCCTCAGATCATATGTGATTCAGCTTATTGATTTATGGTTACATAAAAGAAACTGAAGGCATTTCCGAAAGATAGCAAATTAAGAATGTTTGTCAGGTAGTTAAATGGATGGAATCAATCCAGCCTAGCCAGACACTGTGGTTGAGATGTCAGAGAAATATTGTTCAGCAGATGTGAGTACAATAACAGCTCATTAATATTCAAAAAGTAGGTTGCTGATTGGAAAGCCCAGCCAGCATGCCTGTTGTAAATTGAGAGTATATAAAAAAAAAAGTCCAGCCTCTGAAGTACCATTGAGCAGCCAGGCTTTGTATTGGCATATGCTAAGTGACAGAGTGAAATATAAGGAAAATCAGTTATGTTCTGCAAAATTAAGCAAACAGAAACCTACCTGATTTTCCTTATGTTTTTGCAGTGTCCCTCATAAAAAAACTCTTATTTTTTAACAGTTAAAAAATAGCAATGGAAATTCTGTTTTCTCCATTGCCTCTCCTGCACTGCACTGATGTACTGTGCAAGCATGGGAATGTAAGTCCCATACATATGCAAAGTACATCAGTATAAGGAAGACAACTCAGAAGAATACTGAAGTGTCCTTATACAAATACATTTTTAAGAAAGATAAGCAATTTCTTTCTTAAATAATATAATTGTATAATATCATTAATCTACTCCTGTTTGTGGGTATAACATGATTTACCCATGGCTGGCTTTGTTTAATCACTCAGGCTTCACCCTTGTAATTAAACCACATCAATCATGGGTAAATCCTGATTTACCCAAATACATTCATGGATTATTACTTAAGTATATATTCCATTTCAGAACCTACTGTCAGAGCAGTCATGAAACATTTATCTTCCACTTCTAATCATATCTCTTGTCCTCTTAGTGGCAAACTCAAGGACAAAACCAACAATAATGGGAGGACAAAGGCCAAGGAATAGGTACAGATTAAGTTAGAAAGTTGCTAGAAAAGCAGGTTTTGTGTTAGCATTAATTTTCTAAAGTATATAATGTATGAAAGTCAAATGTTTGCAATTACTTTGTGACTGCAATCTTCAATGTCTTAACCAAAAAAACAGATTTTATGAGGAACAGACCAAAAATATGAGGCAAAAACTGTGGACATTCTGTGAAAATCTGGACAGCTGAGAGGTATGCTCACTAACAACTTCAACTAGGAAGCTCACATTATGGTTATTAACTGTTCCTTCATACTTAAAAAATATTTTTAAGAATTAATATGATTCATTATTCTTCATGATTATTTATCATGGATATTTGTTAAAAATGTAGATAATGCATCAAAACCTCTTAATGTGGAACAGTGTGGAATGTAGAATTTCAAGACCCAAATGAAGTAACTGTTAGATCAGGTATAATTTAAATGTAAAAGACCCTTCAGTCAAAAATACTGACAAAAACAGAATGTGTAATACATTTGAGTACAGCCACATTTTGTTTGTATGGTACACAGCTTTAGATACCAAGGCTAAAGAGTCATGTAGAGATTTTCATGGTTTTGGTATTATTAGAAAAGACTTCAGACACAGTTAAGTTACTTAATTTGGACTGATATGCAGAAAGTCTTTGCAGTAGAGACACTCTAGTATGAGTACAGAAGTCAGGCCAAATATCCACCATTCCAGAATAGTAATAATAGTATTCAGGAGCAAAGGAATAGCAGCACTGTTATTCAGCATTCCAGAATATTACAGAATTTCTACAGGCTGTTTCAGTTTATCAGCACTGTTATTGGAAACAGTATTCAGATATTGTTAACATCTACCTTCCCTGTACATAATAAGCATTTTTAAGTGAACTACAGTGTGTGCAGACTTTATTCTGAAATGCACAAATAAGACTTGGCACATAAAGGAGAGACTGGCACCTGTTCAGCACAGTTTTGGGTAATTAACTGAAAGAATTGATAAGACTGTACTCTACTGTAATTAACTGGAAACAATGTAATGAGACTGAGAACAAAAGTCTTTATCTGTTAATTGCCCAAGCTCTTGCTGAACAGGTGCCAGTCTCTCCTTTATGGACCAAGGCTTGCATACTTTTCAGAATGAATTCTCCAAACACTGTAGTTCATTTAATAAGGCTTTATTAGATGTTTACAATATTTGAATGCTGTCTTCATTAACAGTGCTGATAATAACAGTGCTGCTAAATATATCCAAAGTTTCTGCACATATCTTCTGATTGTCCTGAATGATGACCTGACTTCAGTAATCAGGCTCAAGTGTCTGTATTGTAGCTTAATCTTCTCCATAATGTCAGGTCAAGTGAACTAGCTAACCTTAACTGAACTGCTGTCTTGAACACAACATATTATATTGCTTCAGTCCAGTAATTTTCCTTTGTAAACCACATTCAGTCCCCCTAACCTTGGTCTCAGGCTTTGTCTCATATGTGCTTTATTTAACATTCCATTAAGGAACATTCTGTAACTGTCAAGATTGTATATTTCACTTGAGAAAATAACATTCTGTATTTCTGCATTTTTGCACACTTTATACTTATCTTTCTTTTTTAATAAACGGTCTCTCATGCTTGACCAGCAAGGTTATTCTTTCTTTCTGCTTAACTGTCTTTTATGCATAAATGAAACAATTTCTAGGCCTATTTACTCTTTAGTGTGTCTAATGTCAAATAACTACTTAAACGAGAGTCCCTAATCTAACATTAACAAATAAAGACATTTATTACAGCCTCATTCCAATTTCTTCCAGTCATTCCAGTTCATACCAGTATCCTACAGTCATATCAATTCTTTCAGTGACAAGCCACCATTGATGGGAATGACAACAGTTAAAGTAAGTCCCAAACCCTTTAGCAACCTTTTCAACAGTCAAACTACGTGTATTCTACAGAAAAGACTACAGAGCAGCAGTGTTCATTTGAAACATTATTTCAAAAAATCACAAGTAACATCTACAATAACTTCAACAAAGTAGCAGTACTTCAAAAAAATTCTAAAAACTTCAGCAGTGCTCCTTCAAAACATTACTTCAGAAAAATCTCAAATAAATTCAAACTCTCCAAAATACCCATGTAAAAATCATTATCCAGTTAATGGCAATGCATTTCACCATCTCCAAAACAAACAGCAGGCTTTCAAGTTTCCAGTGTAATGTCACAAAGCCAAAAAAAAGAGCAAAACACTAAATCATAAAGTTGTGTAAAGATTAATTTTTGTTTTCTAATTCAGTCAGTAAATCTCAAAAAAGTTTAAATGCATCAGTAAATGTAAATAGTATAAATATATCGAACAGTACTTCTACACTAAAAATACCAGTAAATGTATGGTTTAAAGTTAAAAGTTAAGTAAAGCAGTCTAAAAACTCTCTTACAGAAATGTTCATTTAAATTTCAAAGTTAGTTCAAAAATGTTACATTTTTCTAAATGCAAAATAATTAAATCTCAAAAGCAAACTGCAACAAATTCTCAAAATAATTCAACTTCTATCAATATAGTTTCACACTTTAACACAAATTCTTGTTTGTCTTCAAAAATGAGTATAAATGCTACAGCATGTGTAATTCAAAATAACAAGTTAAGTCGTGTTACACATACAAACATAAACACACTCAGTGTACATAATATGCAAATTTCCAGACAAGACATGAAGCAAACATTTACAAAGTCTCAAGTTCACGTTACTTCAAATACAAATGTTCAGAATCTAATAAATTCTAGTTTACATGTAATTCAATATACAAAGATGTCACAGTATTACAGCTATGCCACTTAAAGTTAAAGCAAGTAAGCAAATGTTTTCAAATAATTGTATAACAGTACAAGTTTTCAGTTTAAATGTGTTTCAGTTAAAATCTTTAATGTTAAAATATATATACAACAAATGTGCATTTATGCAAATTAGAGTTAAAGCAAGCATGCCAATGTTTTAATGTTTTCAAATAACTGTATAACATTACTAGTTTTCAGTTTATACTTTTATCAGTGTTCATATAATACTGACAGAAAAAGATATTCCTTTACTAATAGTTTATTCTTCAGAATGTAACATTTGCCAGATTTCAGTTTATGCTTTTATCTGTGTTCATGTAACACTGGCAGAAAAGGTATTCCTTTAGTATTAGTTTAGTTACTTTCCAGAGTATGATATTTATATACAGCTATAAATGTAAATTTCAGTCAAGGTTCAGAATTTGACATTCATACTCAGTTATGAGTTCAGTGTAGTACATTTCTATCAAATTCCAGAATATAACATTTATCCTCGGTTATACATTTGTAACAACATTGCTAGACAGTTTACAACATGCAGTTACATCACACTTCACATTATTCAGTCATTAGTTTTAAGGGTAGAATGACAGAATTATTTGTAACAGGCTTATTAAAATAAGTTATCTAAAGAATAAGTAGTAATAGTTATTTAATATACTCAAGGCATATCAGGTCAGGCTTAATTTGTTAATTAATTTACGGAATACAGTGCACTTAACAAATAATCACATAGACAAAGAATTAAAAAGACACTGAGATGATATGTAAAGATATAAATCTAAAATACAGAAAGCATGTACTTCTACTATTGCAGCACATAAATATTTTCATCTATTACAACACCTAAAACTTAAAAAGGTAAATAAATAGGATTATTAGTAACAAATCTAGCTGAAATTTTACAGACACAAGTGAATGCAGTTTACGGTAATTATGCTTAAAAATAGATATATTATAAGCCCCAAAAAGGAGTTTACCACTTTTAACATGTTATTTTTTTTAATACAGAAAGAGATACTTGTGTGAGTTCAGGTATCTCAGGAGAAGTTGTTAGATCAAAAATACAATATTCTCTTTGCATAAGTCTAGAAATGCAGACATTAAAGCAGGCTTCATAGTTTACATACAGTTTCAGTGAATGCACTTTCAATCAGTGAAAATAACCTTCAGTCAAGAATACTGATAAAAACAGAATATGTAGTACATTTGAGTATAAACAGATTTTGCTTGTATGGTAGAAGGCTTGGGAACCAAGGTTAAAGAGTTGTGTAGAGATATGTAGGGTTTTGGTATTATTAAAAAATACTCCAGACACAGTTAGTTAAGTGAATTCATTTGGACTGATACGCAGAAAGTCTTTGCAGTAGAGACACTCTAGTATGAGTGCAAAAGTCAGGTCAAATATCCAGCATTCCAAAATATTAATAATATTATTCAGGAAGAAAGGAATATCAGCACTGTTATCCAGTATTCCAGAATATTACAGAATTTCTACAGACTGTTTCAATCTATCAGCACTGTTATTAAAACAGTATTCAGATAGTGTTAAAATCTACCTTCACTGTACATAATAAAGCATTTTTTAACCAAACTATAGTGTGTGCAGACTTTATTCTGAAATACACAAAAAAAAAATTGACACATAAGGAGAGACTGGCACCTGTTTAGCACAGTTCTGGGTAATTAAGAAATAAAAACAGTTATTCCAGTCTAATTTCAGTTTCTTCCAGTCATTCCATTTCATACCAGCATCCTACAGTCATATAAATGTGTGGATTTTTCTATGGGGGAGCTAGAGGTCAGTTAATCACACATTCAGTATTTGTTTATGTTGTATACACTTTTTAACTTATTTAAAAAAATGTATGCTTGTAAGGGAGAGGGGCTGATCCCAGTTTAAGAATCCCACCTATTCCTGAATAACATGTTGTATGGGCATTACAATACCATCAATTCTGTTTTAACATTGTTGGGTGTTTTCTGTTTTATTTATTTATTTATTTATTTATTGTATTCATAAGAATCCGAGGACTGTATTATTTATTCCTCAGGGCATTCTTTTTGGTTTACAGTGTACCTCAAGACAGTATAGTTTTCATTATTGTTATACAGTGTTGGAAAAGGATGAGGTGGTATCTTTCACCCCAATAAACACTGCAGATTTTATCACACTAGCAATTGAAATGGTAAGGGGGTACCATCTAACTTATAAACACATTACTTTTTGTGTGACTATAATAACTGTATCAAAGTGACATTACACTAAGTGGATGTCATTATTTGTTCATAGAAACTGCAGTTGTAAATTGTGATGATAAGTAGAATAAAGCAGCTAGAGTGTTTGTATATACTGTGCTTATGTAAAATAACCATTGCCATTTTAGGACTAATATAAGGTGTTGCCATTTTAAAAAGTGCATGCCCCATAATGCATTGCAATTCATAAATGTTGTTCAGTTGGTGTGAGATGCTTACATTACTTTTGTTGAGCAGTCATGCTGTTTCAAATAAAAAAAAATACCTTTGTGATTAAACTAACGGTGTATCCTGCTATTTCTAACACAGCCAATGAATATTACTGTGTAACCACTGGAGCACACTTTGACATGCTGTCAGAACTGGGATATTCTTGATGAATGAAAATAGGAAAATACCTTACCATTTACAAAACCATGCCATATAACCGCACCTGAATACACGGTCTCAGGGTCAAAATCCCTTATTGATAAAAGCCATTTTAACTCACAAAGTCTTCATTTCATCTAGTTTAAACTGTTCTGCCTAGAAGAAAAAAAAAAAAACAATTGATTTCTTCAACAATATCAAAGTTTAATACACTTGAGTCATTTGACTTCTTTAAACCCTTTTACTGGCCTGCTTGGAGAATGGCATTTGCATGATTTTGTGTGTCAATTAGAGTAGATAAAGAAACAGATGAAATCCAGATAAATACCCTTAAGTATGCCATGGGCTATGAAGGACAGCCCACATTTCCTTTTTTATTTGCAAAGGACTAGAATGGTACATATGGGTCAGTCATTAACAAACTCAATAAACATTTTGTGCAAAAAAAAAAAAAGAAATATAATACATGAAGGGGCATACTTCACAGATATGCACAACAAAAGGATGAATGTTTTAAAGCTTTTGTAAGGCAATTGTATGAAGTGGCTGGAATTTGTTGGTTTACTAACTCAAAAGATGAACAAATAAAAGACATAATTATGATTGGGCTGGCTAATGTAGAACTGTCTCAGAAGTTACAACTTGAAGTTATTCTAACTTTAGAAAAGGCTGTGCAAATAACCAGTGATATAAATTGGCCAAAAAACAAAATGTTAATTTAAACATTGCAAGTGATGTGTGAGGTAAAGCACAAAGTTAATGAACTAAACAGATGTTTAAGCATCAGAGTGAGAGAATGCATATACAATATACATCATACAAAATGTAACAACAAATGTGAATAATATTGAGTTATATGACTGCTTTCAGTGAAAATGCACAACTGCTAAAAACTGAAACTAAATCTTGTTTCTGAAATGTGCACACATTTGCTTTACTTTCAGCTAAGTATTGCATTAATGGACACTACCCCTCCCCCCAGCAATGGAAAAGGGACTAACTATATCATCGAAATTTAAATCAAAGAGGAAATATATAACCTGGGACTCTAGAATGAGAGAAAGACTGTTACTTAGAGTTAATTATGCTTTGCTTTTGAGACATGCACAAGTGGATTACATCCATGGGCACAGCTCATGCTGCAGTGTGCCAGAGAACTTGTGAAGCTTAAAGGTCTGAGGTAGACAGAAAATGAAAATGAAGCATGTCTTTAGTTAACGGTACTAAAAGGTCTAGTTAAGCTGTGAGTTTAAATTTATGTATATGACATCTGCCTGCTTAAATATATTTTATTTATTATTTTGAATTGTATAGGTGCAAGGTGCATCTATACAGGTGCGGCCTTAGGTCAACTGGCGCCCTAGGCAAAAGGGCTCCATGGTGCCCCCAACCACACTACCTGGTGCCCCCATCCTGGTCTAATTACACCAAATAAATACTGGAAAAGCACCCCTACCAGAGCAGCGCCCTAGGCAGCCGCCTAGTTGGCCTATACCTAAGGCTGGCTATGCATCTATATTTCCTCTTGAAGAGTATATAATTTAATTTTATCTCAAGTAAAGAGTTATTTTTTTTCACTTCTAAATACTTGTAGCTGTTGGTTTGCTTAGTAACTTATGTGTATACAATTGGTGTAAACTCAGCTGTTGACTTTTACCACTTGAAGATTTAGTGTTCAGTCTGTGGCTACCGTACCAGTATTTAAAGTTTGATTATTTTAAAAGGAGAGTGTCAACGATCCCAGTTTCTGCAAATATTTTTTAACAAGACTGACAAAGAATTTACCATTCAGATGCTCCAAATAAGTGTTTGCCTGCAGAAGTTTTCTCTGTTTTTTAAGTAGTAAGACTAATCTGCTTACTAAGTTCTCTTAAATGCCATTTACTTTTAGGATCTCTGGGTACAGTCTTGGAAACTTTTTATCCCCTGTGAAATGTTCTAGTTGTGTTTTTTGTCATGTTTTAAAGTCCTTTCTTTATCTGCAGAACAGTACTGTAAGTATGAAGCTGCATGCTAATAACTTTCCCCACACTGCATCCTTTTACCAGAAACTTGATATTGTTGCAGGTTGAAAATAATCACAATGTTTATTTTATTTTGTTTATTAACTGGGGTACAGCAGTGACCCACATGGACATCTTTTAGTCTCATCCTGGAAATACTGTCTAGTAAAATGACTTTGCTTAAAGTCATAGCATAGACAAATGGAGGTTGACAGAACCAATGTCAGTGTAACAGTACTATTACATAAATGCTAATCGTCGTTTAAAACATGAGAGACAGGAAGCAGATTTATTACTAGGACTGCAAATGTTTAGCATTTGTATATATTCAGCTGTCAGCTGTTTTTATAATGGTGTAGTAACTATGTTTATCATACCTTCAGCTACTTGGTTCATAAAAAGTATGGGTGTTTATATTTTTTACCTATTTTAATTAGATGTGCCCAATTTACCTTACCTTTCTGTAATCAAATCATAACTGAAAACAAGACAGTAAGTAAACTTTTTAAATAAAATTAGGACTGAATTGCCATTAGGAAGCCATTCTCTCTTTGTGTCAGTGGAATCAGGTTTCTTGACATTTTAATGGGACCTACTTTCTGATGCTACACAGGAAAGGTTGTGTAATTCCCAATGGACTCGTTTCTGATTTCAGCTAAAGGAAAAGAAGGCATTGTAAATTACAGTACGTGGTGGTGCTGCGGTAGCGTTGTCAACTCACAGCAAGACGTTGTGCCGTTCGATTCTCAGCTAGAGCGTGTGAACAAATACTAGGCCAAAGCTGGAGGGAACTGGCTACCCATAAGGATTATGAAGCACAAAGACCACATGGGCTACCACCCACCTTCCACAGAATTTTGTCCATTGTGCTTATATTCCCCTGATGGAGGTCTTCAATAGGTTACTTGCTATTGAAGACATAACTCAGGACTGGAAGACATTAAGTACATATCTCTTAAACTTAATTCCATTTTCAAAATGCCAAATATGAATAAAACTTTACAAAACTAGACAACACAATATTGTGACTTACAGGAACATTAAAATATACTTAACTTAATTAACTTAACAAGCAACCACATCAGATTATGTCTTCATACGTTTATAAAAAAACAAATATCTCTAATCAGACATATAAAGAAAGTACAACTAATCAGAAAAAAATTCAATTAAAACACCCAAGACACATGATATATCTAAGAACAACTTAAATTGGTTAAAAAATAAATAAATATCTCAGAAATAAATACATTTCTTTATAATAAATAGCCTAAAGAGGAAGAACACAAGGCAATGGAGAGGGCGCAGACAGCAGATTGTATGGACTAACTGCTCTGTGGATCTCTGAAAGTACTTTTTCATGGAATGTATTGCAGACTTTGAGAATGGACTTTTGGAATCAGTGCTGAAGAGAAAATTCAAGAGGCATTCAAGAGGGCATGGGGCAGGTAGAGAAAGAGTAAAGATACATATGAAGGGGAGGTGAAATGTTAAATGCACAAAAGGCCAGATTAGATTGATATAGTTTCTCCTTCAGCCATTGAGCAAATTTAGAAGACAGGTAAGCCTCCATTATTTATAGGCAACCGCAGTGATAATTCTGTAGGAAGGAAAATACAAATCTGGGAAGAAACAATGCATTATGGTACAATTATGCTTAAACCTAGGGTTACCACTTGTCCCTCTGTGCGAGGGGCATTCCCGCAATTGTGTCCTGCAAAAAAAAAAAAAAAAAACAACAAAAAATTGCAAATGTCCTGAGATTTTAGGACAAAAATATTTTCTAGGTTTTCTTTAATAGTTGCATAAAGCAGTTATTTTGTCTCTGAAACACCTAAATGATATATGAAATAGCATAAGCAACATAAATGATATAAAAATAACCTTTTATTTGTGCAAAAAAGTGAAGTTCTTTACTTTGCACTGGCCATGAGTATGTTTTGTCCTACAAAATCTCACGTTTCTAAAAAAAATGTCCCACTTTGGGCATTTGAAAACATGGCAACCCTACTTAAACCTGGAATATAGGGATGTCTGAGGGATTTGCCCTGCGCAAAAAAATAAACAAAAACAACAACAAAAAAACCCTAAAAGAAAGCACTTATTTGCATGAATTAATTTGCTGAAAATAGCATTCATTCCACCAAATATTCTTAGTATAATTAAACCTGATCCAATTCGCAGCCCATAGCACATCAAAATATGATAAAATGCTTTTTTTCACTTTATGACCATATTGATCTTTTAAACTAAGTTAAGTAGAATGACAAAATCTAATAAACAGACTTCAGTAAACAGAGTCATATAACATGCAGTAAAAGTAATGCTAAAAGCAGCAGAGCAGGGACAACTTTATTCCAAAAATCCTTTGCAATATGTAATGATTACAAAAATGTCAGAATTTATTTTTTGTGGTTGCTGCGTTTTACCTGATCTACTACCTGCTATAAGCACCACATATGTTCACTTACATACAGTCACTATTTTGGAATATGGAATACATATCTGCGTGTGTGTGCATGTGTGTGTGTGTGTGTGTGTGTGTGTGTGTGTGTGTGTGTGTGTGTGTGTGTGTGTGTGTGTGTGTGTGTGTGTGTCACAGAGACAGAGAGAGAGAGAGGGAGAGAGAGAGGAAGGAAGGCCCATAGCTATTCAAATCCTTTGCTCAGTTTCACTTCTAGTGATTAAGGGTGTGGCAATTTTTAATTTACAAGACCTCACCTCAGGACTCTCCTTCCTGCCTCTCCTCACTTACCTCTTATCAGTCTTCTATAAACCTAAACAAAGGACAGTGCCAAATACTCGCTCCACATAAAACAGGTATTTGTATCTGAGGGTGGTGTTGGTGTGCTGTGGAGTGCATTTTTGTCCCGCTGTGCAGTGGAGGGTGTTGGCACCAACTGTCACTACACTAATCATCACCATCTTTAAGAACATGTTCCTTATAATTCAAAGAAATGCTTAACACCCATACTAATTTTACAATGAGCACTGGCCAATCAGCAAGACAGTGAGAAAATGTGATTCACAGACAGGTATGGCTGCAGACAGAAAGACCTTATTATCAGCTGATATTCATGTTTCTGAAGTGAACACTACTGGTGTTAGACCTGACTGTGTTAGTGCTCTCCCAGTGGTCCATGTGTTGCATTAGGAAAGGCAGCCCCCCCCCCACACATATACAGACATGCACGCACACATACACACGTGCACACATGCGCTTTCACACACACACACAAACACACACACACACACACACACACACACACTACTAAGCCTAGGATGGAGCAAAGGGAGAGATTCCCCAGGGGCAAGTTAAATGGGGCATTATCCAAATGTCAGTGCAGAAGTGGAGTACTGACAATGCATTGTCAGTATTCAGTGAGGATCGCAATTCATCATTCTATTCACTCATTAAACAGTCATGATTGTGTGGCTGTTTTAATGACTGAATGGTGTCATATTGGAGCAAAGAAGAGCAGGAATAGCTGCTTTACAGGCTGTTGTTTCTATTTTGGAATACATTTTCTTCTTTGGTCTTTAACTCTGGAGAGGACCTTCTTTTTTTTAGTTTGATGAGGCACCAGTCTGGGGACTGCACAGAGTAGCAATTGAGCTAGCTACTGCTCTGCTAACACCCGCAATCCCAAATTTTTACCGACTTTACCAGCACCACAAGAACTCCCATAAGAATGAATAGGTTAGCACCATAATTACAACAGTCATGCTTTCCTCCAACAGTAAAATTTTACTTTTTTGACTGAGCAAATTGGAAGCTGTGGACATTTCTGGTTAGAGCACATGGATATAAGGAGTTGGCCACTCCCAACAGTGCCACATTAGTGTTTGGCTTCACCCATGAGACTGCCATCTGTAATTAGGCCCCCATGAAGGGTAACCCTATGCAGTAGAGTGGTCTTTGAATTGGAAAGAATTAGTATAATGTGGAAACCTTCACATCATGCTAAGCCTTTCTGAATCCTAGGGTTTGTGACTGCAGTAGATGTTATCTATGAATGGCGAGGTACTGGGGTCACATCACACTAAGCCTTTTGGAATCCTAGGATTTGTGATAGCAGTAGATGGTATATATGAATGGCAAGGTGCTGGGGTCGCATCATATTAAGCCTTTCTGAATCCTAGGGTTTGTGACTGCAGTAGATGTTATCTATGAATGGCGAGAGGGTTTGTGACTGCAGTAGATGGTATCTATGAATGGCGAGGTGCTGGGGTCACATCATGCTAAGCTGTTCTGAATCCTAGGCTTTGTGACTGCAGTAAATGTTATCTATGAATAGCAAGGTGCTGGGGTCACATCATGCTAAGCCTTTCTGAATCCTAGGGTTTGTGAATGCAGTAAATGTTATCTATGAATAGCGAGGTGCTGGAGTCGCATCACACTAAGCCTTTCTGAATCCTAAGGTTTGTGAATAGTGGATGTTATCAATGATTGATGAGGTGCTGGGGTCACAAATTCCCCCATTCCAAAACTGCAGAAATGCTTTCACAGCCAAGAAAATTGTGATCTGAATTAAATATTGTTGATCAGCAGATCATTTTTTTTAACAACTTTATTAAATTATCACGTAAGAAACAGGCAAACATACAATAATAGAAAAGAAAACAAACTATATTTAGTACATTTTTTTCCATTTACATACATTATACATCATGTATGTTTTCTTTCTTTACAACTGTTGTCAAACATTACATAAATTGCTGAACTCCTGCCTTCCCTTAAACCTCACTCCACATCCTCCTGAACATTATTCTTCATGTATTGTTCTCAAAATTTCTATTTATTTATATGTAATTGCCTCTTTCGGTTTTCCAGTGACCCCACTTTCAGTTCTTGTATCTCTTTTACAATATTCAATATTTCAAATACAGTTGGTTTAGACTTTGATTTCCATGTTCTAGTAATTGCTTTTTTGGCAGCCAACAGATTAAGCTCAATAAGGCCCTACTATGTCTATACACTTCAGATCCTGTATCCCAGCTCAAAAGAATATGTTCCTTACTTACAGCCATTTGTTCACCCAATATTTCTGACAGAGTACCCTGAAGGGAATTTTTAAAATGTGTCTACTCATTACACACTCATAACATATGTTCCAGTTACCTGTTTCATCGGCAGGTCATTTGAGGATAATTGTAAATATAATTGTGTACTTGTGTCTGCCCTACTGTCAGTATTATGTTTAAAAATATTTTTCTTTTTCTGAATGTACACACTTGCTATATGGCCAATGAAGAAACATCTGTATAAGCAGAGTTAGAATTATTTGGGTTTATATTAGAACATTGAATATTTAATAGTTCGAATCACTAAAGGTCGACCTTTAGTGATTGAACTGTTAAAACATCGAATGTTCAGAAAAAAAAATAAAAACAAGAAAAAAAAACGGTGTAGGCAGGGGGGCAAGCCCCCCTGTACCCCCGACACCCCCTGCTACTTAAATATACCAATTCCGAGACCACACTACATTGAAGTAAATGGAAATCTCCCCTTCCAGAGATTTCCATTTACTTGTTCGATGTTCTGCAGTTTCACTATTCTTGTGTCGACAATGTTAGATTCGACATTGTCCACTTTTGAGAATTTAATACAGACCCGAATTATTAATTTGTTATGAAGTAATAATAAGATATGGTGCACCTACAAGTTATCTTTACAACACTTTTTAACTTCTTCTCTATTAAGGATCATGTTTTCTGCCTCTATGTTCTACTTCCTTGCCACTAACATGGATCACTCAGTTAGGGACAAAGGATATTACTTTCATAGCTTACATTATGCATTTTAAATTTGCATTTTTTATTTCCATCCCTAGTTAGGAGCAAGTGCATACAACATTAGACTGAGAGAAGACAATGTCTTCAGTCAGTGTGACTATAATGGCATTCTGTGGAGGTCAAACACCGTGACAGACCTATCAGGCCTTGGAAAATATACAAGTTGTATATAGCCTCTAACTGGATAAAAAAGTAAATTTACCGATTCTTCTCTCTCCAGGACTTTGGTTACACAGATATTCATTCTCTGTGCCCTTTCCTCTTAATCTGTTTGTATGTCTTCAAACTTTTCCAATTTTATCTCCAAACTAGCAAATTGCTCTTTCACTGCTTTATTCCTTAGCCACAAGGTCGAATGGTGGTTGACTGGTCATTCAGTGTTTAACTTCTTTGTCTCTTCTGAATGCTGTGTTTATGAAATCATCCAAATTATTACCTCTCATCACCTCTCAGACACATTTGCATTGCTTTTTATTGTTTTAATTGCCTGTTTGTAGGTTATCTCATTTTATTTTATGCAGAGTGCCCAAGATATTTGAACTTTTAACTCCTGAATGTTTAGAGTTTATAAAATTAATACTGCACTATTAATGTGGGTATGGTGCAATAGAACTGATAACCATTTCTAGTTAGATAATGGTGCCTGTTGTGATGTATTCTTGACCATATGATATTCACCATAATCTTTTACGAAATGTCTTGTACCTGCAACATTGCTCGGTCCTTTTGTTTTCCCTTTCCGTGTGCTCTCTGATAGTAGTTCTGTTGTCATCAGCTACAACAGCTGCAATGTTTCTGCAGCAGTCACCTATTGCCTCTTCAAAAAGAAGTCAAGATCTTCCCTGCCAGGATTTATCACGCACCTCAGTCCTCATGAATTCAGTTGCATACAGTGATCCTCCTAAAAACAGGCACAGTACTGTACCTCTTAAAAACCCAGTTTGCATTGGGGTGGTTGGTACTTCTTTTCTAGGATGATTTTATTTTCACACATGCACTTTGATTAAACTTTATTTTATGTTTGTTCTCCTATCACCATGCACCCACTGTGTGTTGGATGAATGATACACTGGAAGACTGGAAAAGGTAGGGAAGGGAGGAAGAGGAGAGAAAAACAGGTGGTATGGTGCAAGGTAATGGGGTGGTTATACGGTGAGAATCTGTACAGCCATACTCTTCTGCTAGATCCAAATGGGAGAGAGAATTAATTATTATAAGAGAACAGTGTGCCAGTATGTGTGTGTGTGTGTGTGTGTGTGTGTGTGTGTGTGTGTGTGTGTGTGTGTGCGTGTGTGTGTGTGTGAGAGGCAGAGAGAGAGTGTGCTCACAATAAAGGGGAGTATAGTTAGGAATATCAATAAGGTATATGATTATGTATAATGTTGGGAAACAATGTCCACTGTAGTTTTTTTTCTGTGCGTGCGTTTGAGTTTCAGAATTCTATATTGTGTTTTTAACTTAAATGTAAATAAAAAGATTGAGAACAAAAGCAAATGCTTAGAGACCTGCAGGTTATCATTATTACCCCATGCATCTAAGAGAGAAGATTCTAAAGAGAAGTGGAGTGAGAACCTTCTGAGGTAACCAGGTAAAAACCACTCTATTTTACTAGCTGGGATATACTGTTGGAAATCCAGTTGTCACTCCAGTGGACTATATATGTGTTTAACCTCAAGCTAATGGAGTTTGTTTAGAATTGTTTCATGGGTGAAAATGTGTATACATTTTATGAGACAAATGTAGGCTGTTTGTATACTTACCTCTTGTCCAGGGCAGTTGTAACTTCTCAAAAAGGTAGGCAGATGTCGTAGGCATAATCTTTCCTTATATGATTGATACTGGTTAATTTCCTGAGGAATAAAGTCATGCCTATCTCCCAGGACAAATTCCATAATGATCTTCTTCATAACCTTGCACATAATACTAGTGGCATACATGGTTCTGCAGTTGCCATCATTAATCTGCAAATCTTTCCTTATCAATAGACATCAATTTGTTCCATTGCCATAGTATGAGGACAAAACTTGAAGAGGGCTGTTATTTAATATGTGAAAATAAATGATCACATTATATATTTTCTAGTGGTGAAAACATTTCAGAGATGTAATCAGGGCCTATGGAGCTGGAGTTCTTGACTGTGCCCAAAGGTGCTTCAGTGTGATCATAAGATATGATGTGGGTCACCCACTAAGTGTGGTATAGTGGTGTCAATAGTTGCTGGGGCTCTGAAGATGGTGCCAAATTTCTTTGCTGGGATAGCTGCAATGCCTGTGGTTTGGAAATGATAGTATCACAAATTTCTAGGGCAATACAGTACTGAGGATTACCTATAATCTTCCTTAGGTAGTTATACAACAATGTTTTTCCCATATTTTAGTTTTAAGCTTAAGCTCAGATGAGACTTGAGCCATACTAAATATTAATGCAAACTGTACCAAAATAAATTATACCATGCTTGTTGCCTACACTAATCCCAATGGGCCATTTTCAAGCTCAGCCCAAGAGAATGCAATGGACAGATGACAAAAGGTAACCTTTTTGAGTGGATGTCCTCATATTTGAATAGTTAATCATATTCAACAAGCAAGATATCAGCAATATAACTAAACATACAGCTATACATCAAAAATAATGTGTGTGTGTATGTATATATATATATATATATATATATGTGTGTGTGTGTGTGTGTGTGTGTGTGTGTGTGTGTGTGTGTGTGTAACAAAAAGTAATGAAAATTGTTTTATTTGCTACTCTAGCTGTACTAGCTATATGCAGTAAGCACCACTTCTATGAATCTCATATATAAATGGGTGTCCCTCAAGGATCCATGTTAGGGCCACTACTATTCAACATTTTCACCAACTTGCTCTATACCTCCTGTCCACTCTCCCCTATTATCCAATATGGTGATGACTCTACAGTCATAACAATAGCAAACTCTCCCTCCAAACTCTTATCAGCTACCCAGTCTTCCTTTAACTTGGTGGAAACATGGCTGTCAAGCAACCAACTCACCCTAAACCCTAATAAAACAAAACTCCTACTCTTCCTCCCTAAAAACAGCCAACCACATTAAGACCTCTTTTACTATCCATTCACTTAACAATACCCCTCTTGTAGTTGAACCTAGCTCAAAACACCTCAGTATCACAATTGATGATCAACTAAAATTTGAACTTCACATAAATAATTGTATCAGGAAAACTCACCTTAAATTAGGTCTATTATATAGAAATAAAAAAATTTCTTACTCAGGAAGCAAGAATTGCTCTCACTCACACTTACCTTCTACCCTACTTAACATATTGCTCACAAATCCTTACTAACCTTAACTCCTCTCTCCTTAGTAGACTTGAGACTACATACCACAAAGCAGCTAGATCTCACCACTGCCTCTTTCTAAAATACTTAAACTGCTTTGAGCTGCCTCACCTCCTCCTTCTCTCTCAGCTTCAAACCATACACTCAATTTTTTACCAGCCATCTTTCTGTCCAGCCTTACACTCTGTCATCTCCCACTATGCTCCTTCAAGAAACCTCCGCAGCTCTTCCCAAGACCTCTTAATTATCTATAAGCCCAAGTCTAAAGCAGGGTGCAACTTGTACAGCTACCTCCCTCTACTGAATGGAACAAACTTCCTCTTGAAATTCGAACACTCACACATTCCAAACAATTTAAACTAACTTTAAAAGAATACTTCAAAGGGCAATGGATCTGCCACTGCTCAAACCCACCTTGATAACACTCTGCTAATCTATGTATTCCTCTCTCTCTTATACTTTACTGTTATCCAGTATTATCAATTGCAAAAAAAAAAAAAAACTGGTACAGGTTTACTAAGTATGAGTTACCAAGATTTTTTGCAATCGTAAGGTTGCTTCCCGATAGTGATGGGTAGAAATGTGTGTGTGGTTTTTTTTTAAAAAATGGACGTGTGTTCTCTTCATGATTACACAGTCAAAATAATCCGTTCGTCAGAACAGCAGTGTTTCCTCAAATGTTTGTCTTCCCCTTCACACAGACCCTGAAAAAAACTTTACTCCTATGTTGCTGTTTTACTATGCTTTTTTATATTTACCACTACCTTTAAAAAATGCTGTTACTGTCATCTAGCTGTTTTCCACTTACTATTTATATACTATTTGTATAATGACTAAATGTAATCTGTATAAACTGGAGCTTTTCTCCACAGTCGTCTGCTGAAAAAGGGTTTCGGCTCAGTCAGACATTCCCGGTCAACAAATGTAAAATAAAATAAATAAATAAATGAATAGTGAAATTTGTGGATTTATTTCACTTTCACCTGCATTCATTCATAACATATTTTAATAAAGACTTTTTTGGTTTTGTTTATTTTGTTTTATTTATTTTTTGTTGACCAGATTAGTCCCACTAGGCTAGTTAGTAGCCTGGGCTCAGGGGAGTCCCGAGATGGCATTTATGCTACTAGGGGAAATTTGTCCAGGGCATCAGGAAACTTCACCTATTCTTTTTTGATTGGTGCTGTGGGATCTTTTTCATCCACCTGAGCTACCAACAACCCAAGCAGACAGGACCTCAGTTTATCATCTCATCCAAAACAATCCATTCACATGTAGTAGGAATAGAACCCACAGCCTTCTAGTCTTCCAGCACCTTAGGTGAATATACCACCTGTAGCACCACTGACACTACTAAAATTTGCAATGATATGTTCCTCTGTTTTAATCAAATGAGCTGGAAGATCTATTGCTGAAAATACCCTTATCCCCAGACTAGAATGCAGACTCATAATATTGACACTGAATAAATCTACAAAGCACTGAAAAGAAAATGATTGTTTTAACTAGCCCAACAGAATGACTATTACTGCATCTCCATACAAAAAGCTAACTGGATTCCAGTTATGCAGAGACCATCCTTCCATTTAAACAGATTAACCTTTAACTTGCTGCCTAAGTCCCACTGTATTTTCTCTGTAACAAACTGAAAAGGATCTCTTTGGAACACTTTCTTAGGAACCATAATCATCTGCTTCTTAGCAGGCCCACCTTTCAACTTACCATTTCCAAAACTGCTCCTGCTACTTAGAAGTCTCTCCAGGACGATTTAGGAAAAGTTATCCATATGCTTATATTTCATAAAAAAACTAAACTGTTCTCCAAAAACAGTCTGAATGCACTGATAAGGGATGACACAATCATTCTAATAATTTATCTGCTCATATAATTTCAACCACCATTTTGTCTCTGCTTATCCTGCACACGTTGCTTTTGTTCTACTTGTTTAATCCAGCATGTTACCCAGACTTTACTTATTTATTTCTTTATTGCCTGTATTACCTTCTGTGTTAACATTTACCTACTTCACAAGAAAACTGGTTGTACAAATGGTAAATCTGATTTAGTTTCTATTTAGTAATAGTACTTCAATATTTAGTAAATATATAAGCACTTATTCTGTGAACATTGTTAATAAGTCATCTGTTTATATCCGCTTTGAAGTATGAGAAGAGACTGAACAGAGTCTTCAGACCACTTCACTCATCTAGTTAGCAAACTTTGATTAATTAATTAATTAATTAATTAATTAATTAATTAATTAATAATTTGGACTGTTTCTTTGTCTTGTAACTAGGCTGTGGATGAAAAAAGGTAATAATATGTCTCAAGAGAAGAAGTTGAGAGCTAGTTCAAGGATCCAGAGAGCACCTGCAGTACCAGTCTACAACTCTTACCACACTTTTTGGCCACCAAACCAGGACCAAAACACTAAAGGTAGAGGAGTGTCCATATTCACCAAGGATATTCACACCACCAGGCTAGTTGCCCAACACAATGCTTCTGAAATTCTCTAGGTGCAACTAACACTAGGTAAGACTGCAATCCAAATTGTAGCTTGCTACAGATCCCCCACCATGCCCCAAGATTCTCATGACACCTTTCTAAACATACTGGAAAATATTAAGATACAACCAAACAACCTAATACTGGGTGATTTCAACTACCCTGCCATTAACTGGGAAAATTACTTGTGTACCAACACCTTTGCCCAACTGTTCTTGGAATTCATAAATTCTAACGCCCAGGATCAACTAATCCATAGTCCCACCAGGGGCTCCAATATCCTAGACCTGGTCATTTTCAACATGGGAAATTGATGCTCCACACCTATGGTCACCCCCTCGTTGATCAGGTCTGACCATAAGCTAACCACCCTTAACATCCACATCCCAGTAAGAAGCTGAGATCCCTCATAAAATCCTCCAAAGCTAGTTACGAAAATAAAATTGCCAAAGTTTCCAAAGACAACCACAAGGCATTCTATAACTATGTCAAGAATCTAAATGGCAATGCTCAGATCTGCTCTGAGCTACAACAGAATGGCATTAAATATACTGATCCCAAGGATATTGCCAGTATCCTGGCAGATCAATTCAGTGCCAACTTCACCCCCCTCTCACCCCCTAAAAGGCCCATATCAATACTGGAAGATTGCAAAATTCTGGTAATAACGGCCACACAGGTAAACACACACTCTCCAAAGATAAGAATACAGCATCCATGGGACCAGATGATATCCCGGGCTGTGTACTACATGAACTACAAAATGAACTGGCACCTCACCTAAGTGTCATGTTTAATCATACCCTCACCTTAGGCTTTGTGCCCACTGAGTGGCGCACAGCTACAGGTATCCCACTCCACAAGGGAGGATCCACCTTGGATCTACTATCCCATCAGTCTGACGTGCCTGATCTGCAAGGCCACGGAACGTATTATCATGGAACTTATAAACAAAAACATTGGCAACCTTCAAACACTGGACCCCACCCAGTTTGGGTTCATGAAGGGCCAATCTTGTCTCCTGAACCTGATTGACTTCTTCAAATCAATCTCCAGAGCCGTGGAAGAGGGTAAGGTGGTTCACACAGCCTATCTGGACCTTCACAAGGCCTTTAACACCATCCCCCACTCTGGAATCATAGATAGACTTACTAAGCTGGGCATTAATCCGTACGTATGGGTTGCCATCTGGCTTACTGACAGAACCCACACTGTAAAAGTAGCCAACTCCAAATCCAGCTCCAGACAAGTGACAAGTGGAGTACCTCTGGGTTCAGTCCTGGGACCGCTCTTGTTTGGCATCTACGTCTCTGAAGTATAGGCCAACACTAAGGGACTCTGGCTAACAAAGTTCGCAGATGACTGCAAACTTGGAGCAATTATTTAATCCCCAAATTATGTGGATGCTCTACAAAAGGGCCTTACAGAAACAGATGCTTGGTGCCAGAGCCATGGGTTCAAGCTCAATGCCAAGAAATGTATAGTTATCCCCTTTGGGAAAAAACATGTACCTGTGAACTTTATACTACACTAAACACCAAAAGTGTGATAAGAGACTTAGGGACACAGGTGGACAGTGGTCTCACCTTCGATAACCACATCACCACAAGGGGTTTTCATCCAGAAAAAAGGAGGTCATTGTCCCACTGTACTCATCCCTCGTTAGACCCATTATAGAATACAATGCCCTGTTTGGTATGTACCTCTCAAGACATCTGCAACAACTGGAAAGGCCACAGAAATACCTCAGTAAACAAATCACAGGCCTAAAGCAGATGCCCTATGCTGACCTCCTTAAAAAACTCAAGCTATACTCTGTTGCATATCGTCTACTCAGAGGTGATCTCTGATTAACATACAAGGCCATGTCAAACCCAGAGCTGTTGGACATGCTACACTTAAAGAAATTCCAATCCCTCAGAGCCACACGCTCCAGCTATCTAAACCTTGTCATCACAATAAACAAAACATGCAGGAGGAATAGGTTCCTGACCCAGAGACTCCCCAGACTCTGGAATATACTGCCCATACATGTCAAGCAGAGCTCCTCTTTGGCCCTCTTCAAAAGGAACCTTGACGACTGGATGGGAGAAAGAAAATTCACCCCGGGGATCACGTCAGTCGCCCTGCTAGACAGGGGTCCAGGGAAGTAAATCGTGTGGGTAGAAATAGCCAGGGAATTGTTATGGCTAGGCTTGTATAGGCCTTAGGGCTGAGATAGCCTAGTACCAACCTATGAACCTATGGACCTATGTAGTCAGTATAGTGTATGTCTGCATGTGCACACGCATCTGTCTGTCTGTCTTTGTCAGTGTACTTGCACCTTTATGGATTATGACAGAAAAGGGACTATTGCTGTTTAAAAAAAAATGCATATTTACCAACAAGGCTCTAAGATGGAGGAGGGTTAGCAATGGCATTCATTCCTTCCAGGAGTCCAGCCTGTGAATATCCCACTCAAAGAGTCATACACACCTATTGTAATTAGAGATCAGCGGTGTTTGTGTGTGTGTGTGTGTGTGTGTGTGTGTGTGTGTGTGTGTGTGTGTGTGTGTGTGTGTGCATGTGTGCACGCACGAGCGTGCACATGCACATACATATCTGTTTATCTGTCTGTCTTTGTCAGTGTACTTGCACCTTTATAACTTACGACTGAAAAAGGATTGCTGCTGGTTACAAAAAAAAAAATTATTTTTTATTTTATTTTACATTTGTTGACCGGGATAGTCAGACTGGATGTATATCCATTTTCAGCGGACGCCCTTGGAGAAAAGCTCCAAGATAATAATACACACTGAACATTTAGTAAATGCTAGTTTCAAGCAGATTACAGTCATAAGCAATACTAGCATTTAGCATATATAGTACTAACTTATTATAAAACACTTTACAAAAATGGTGAGGTAGAAAAAAATTAGAAGTAGTTGAGGGTAAGGCACCTAAGTAATAGAGAGGTCACTAGATGGGGTTAGTGCAAGGACATAACCAATGAGTTTTGAAGTATTTCTTGAGTTTGTTTTTGAATCGAGTTAGTGAGGGTTCTAGGGTCAAGACAGCTGGGAGTCTGTTTCATGTTTTTCCAACAGAGTTGGCAAACAGAGTCCCCAGATGAGTAATTGGATTTATATATTTGAACTAGGAGTCTAGTGGATGATTGCAGTGGCCGAGTGCTGGTGTAGGGGCTGATAATATTTTTTAGTGCAAGTGTATTTTCTGGTTGGTAAAGGACTTTATGTGCCACTATTAGCTGGTTGAACTGCAGTAGGCTAGGCAGTTCAAGCCATCCTAGGCAATTTAGGTTGTGACAGTGGTGTGTCCGGTAGGCTGTGCCAGTAGCAAATATGGCAATGTGGTTATAGCAGGATGATAGGTTATTAAGGGGATTCAAGATGGTGGTCGTCCTGTAAGCATCCTATCCACAGATATCCCTATCTTTTCAGCTTAAACAAGAGGAAAATCTAAACAAGCATCCTAGCAGAGGATCGTTTTGGTCAGTTACGAGCTGTAGATGACAAAGTCTATCAAAACTGGTCACTTGAACATCATTTAATCACATCACAATCCAAGCTAATATATCTCTAAAGTTCTAAATACAACTTGTCACGTGCATCTTACAGGCCTGAAGTAGCTGTTAAATCCTAGGCTTTTACGTGAGCAAGCAAAGAGCTAATTACAATGGCTAAAGAACTAGATACGATGGAGACACAAACTATCAAAACAAAACTCTCAATGATAGCTTCTCCGGAGAAAGAAGTGGTTACCAAACAGCAAAAAATAAATAAACAACTACCGGAGCCTATTAAATCTAGTGCCAAAACCAAGCCTGAATCAAGCTTTCACATGGAAGAACTCAAAGATGCTCTTCAACCAATACAATCAGCGATTAAAGGTTTTTCAGAACAACTTACAAACCCTGGCACTTCAATCAAGCAAATGGAGCATGTGGATAATCTGGAACATTTATCACAATCTGATGAATTACAAATACTATCACTGAAAGTAAATCTCTGACCTTCAACAGCATCACTACACGAATTACAACAAAAACTTGTAGACCTTGAGGCAAGGAGTAGACGGAACAACGTTTTGGTCAGAGGCTTACCTGAAAAGTTTGAAAATGCCCAATTAATACACACAGTAAAGCAAATCTTTAATCATCTTCTCAAAGAAGAGAACAATACAACAGAAATAGCAATAGAACGGGCCCACTGAACACTTCACAGAAAACAAGACTTGACAACTCAGAGACAGGTTTACGTTAAACTCCTTAATTTCCAAGACACCCAGAAGATCCTTTCAGCTGCAAAAAAGCAAAAAACTTTCACCTGGAATACTTACAAAATTACCTTCTCCCAAGATCTACCCCTCGCAATAAAAGAAAATTGTCAGAAACTTACACGGACCTCATAATCAAATACTTAAACTAGGAATGGAGTAATTCTAAACCATAATCCCTACATATGGTTGTAATTGTTATTGCTATTATGCTACTACGCAATCTCATTTAATTGTGATTTTTTTTTTTTTTTTTTTTGTAGGGTGAGTGCAAGTTTATAGATGCTTAGTAACCATATTTTGGACTGAACAGTCTGGCTGCATTTTTGTGACTGAATGTAACAGTTGTCATCTTCCTAACATATTAAAAGTAAAAGTAAAGTTAAAGGGAAAGATAATAAGGGTAAAGATTTGGGCACATAGAGTGCAATTCTTGCAAAGTCTTATACAGTGCGCTCCTCACTGTACATGGTTTGCTGCTCTGTGTACCTTAGGCTTTTGTAACATATCCGCTCCTTATGGATTCTGCAATTGACCCAGAGTGATCAGGGACATCCCTGTCAGTGTTTCTGCACATCTGAAGCTCAGCTCTGTAAAATGGAGGCAAACATTTGTAACTCATTAGGGTCATATAAGGTGAATAATTTGGATAGATAAGAGCTCATAACTCTTGATCTCAGGACAAAAGATATACAGTGCATATAAATTATAAATGACATATATATTCTAGTAGACAAAAACACTATTTTTACTTTCAAGAAATAAAAACTATAATACTTCTCAATTAATTTGTAAACCAAAATCTTTTACTGATGATCAGCAATTATTTTTCTTTTAATTATGATAATAACAGCCTTTGGAAATAGCAGCAATTTTTTATATTCTGCTAGTTAGAAGTGTTGGCTGGCTACCGGGTTCCAACAATATTAATTTCTCTTATTATAGTCAAATTAAATTCTTTTGCTTGTTGTCATAACAGGCTATTTCTAGCTTGAAAATTTAACAACTAACTCTGAAGCTGCACATGGTTTTACCTGAGCTATTAATTGCATACATACAATATGTTATACCGAGCACCATTCTATCAACCTGAGTAATGCTTCTGCTTCTGCTAAGACACCAGCAGGCAACGTAACTCAATAAGCAAATAATCTACAGGAATAATTTTCTTTCCTGATTCAGTGCTAAAGGGAAAAGAATAACAGGAGAAATGAACACACATTCTTTAAATACTTTTCACTTTCAGGAATAGAACTCTTCTACCATACGTCACTATTACATATAACTGTCGCGATTCTCTGAAGACTACAATGGATGGTCAGATTGTTTTGGTCAGATGTACATTTTTCAAAGTTTAATAAGTTCAATGTTAATGAAATTGCTAATGGAAAGCAAATTTATATTGATATTTCGTATGTTTTGTTATACTATGCAAGAAATGATGGGTAACTGTCACAGTACTTATACAAGTCTTGTTAATTTAAATTGTCGCTATTTTTTTTTTCTCACGCCCACAAGGATTTAGATGGATTTACAACAGTACAGTTTACAGCTTCTACTTGGTTTTTCATTGATTTCATCTAAACAGAATTTGGTATATACGTCATAATACTTTCCTGGTTTAAAATGTTGGTGATTTTACGTCACCTAGGTTAGATTTTGCTACTAGTTTAGACTGCAGAAACTATGGAGTGTATATACTTTATCTTGAGTTCTATAGAACATGATGTTAAGTTGTCAATCTCACCTTCATTCTTGCTGGATGGGTTCGGAGCCGATCCTCGGCTCCGACTCGGCACTTGCTTTAGCTCGAGAACTCCTTTTACCAGCTCGAGGCAACCCTATATCCCATGATGCAAGGCGGAACTACCCCAGATCTCGTTTGCCGCTTAGCGAAAGAGGTCTCCTTTGCCAGCTGAGGTAAGTTTTTTCTTAGTCAAGTAAGAAAAAGTGTAGTTAGGGGTTTATTTTTCCCTGTTAGTGTTAGAGTAGTCTGTAATTTATTACAGCCCTCCCTATTCCCTATTTCAACCTTTGTGTATAAACTTTTATAAGTTTTTTGTCTAAGGTAGTTTAGTCAGGCCTAGTCCCCTTCTGTTATCCCTTCCTGTGTGTTTGTGTAGGGATTAATTTGTGTGTTTGTTGGGACTGTTTGTGTTCTATCCTCCTAGGATGTCTAAAGAAGGCAAGGTTCAGGCTTCAAGAAGTGTGACCAGTGCTGTCAGAAAATGTCTCTGACAGACGGTCACACTTCTTGTGTTTATTGCCTGGGGCCTTTGCACCTGCAGGACTCCTGTGCGTTGTGTCATGCTTTTAGCCAGAGAGTCCTGCAGGAAAGGAGGAACAAACTAATCCTCCGAGGTTTACTTAAACCTGAAGGTTCTCCTCCTAAGTCAGGGTCAGGAAAACCTCTTAAGCCACCAAAGGTTCAGGCTACAGTGTCCAAGCCTCCTCCGGTGGCTCCGGCTCCGAGCCGATATCGGCCCGGCTGGAGTCGATACTTCTTCTATTCGAGTAGTGGGTTCGGTGCCGGCCGGCTCCGATACCCTGACTACTGTGGCCTTGTCGGCTCCGGCTGGAGCCGACACTGTACCCAGCATCGGAGCCGAGAAATCCTCGGCTCCATCTGGAGTTCTAGGGACTTCGGCTCCGATGGCTTCGACCCGTAAGAGATCTCGGTCCCCCTCTATTATGAGTATCTATTCGGCTCTGGGATCTCCTCTTTTGTCGGAGCAGAGCCATCGGAGCCGATCTTCGAGATCTTCCAGGCTGTCTGACCACGATTTGGAGAGGGTGGTAAGCAGACTGTTGAAGTCTCAGGCACTGGCCCAAATGCTCCATAGCCCATCTCAACAGACTTCGGTTATAGCCCCGATTCTTGAGCTTCCTCCTCCGACTCCACACCGGAGTTCGGAGCCGGAGCTTCTTGGGACAGCGACTGTTTCGATGCCAGAGCCGATACATCCTTCGGCTCCGTCGTCTTCGGCTCCGATCTCCTCCTTGAGACCTTCCTTGGAGGGATCCGGTCGTCGGGTTTCCACTGTCGGCTCCGAGGGGGCTAGTGGCATCGGACCCTTGTCCGACCCCGCTCTCCCTCTCGGGGCTTCGGCTTTGGTAAGCTCAGTGCCGACATCGGCCTCGGAGCCTTCTCTCTCCTTGGAGCCGACCATTCCTGTTTCTTCAGAGCGGGTGTGTTCCGGTCTCCCGGGGAGAGGAGCCTTTGAGGTGATGAAGAGTGTCCTGGCCTCTGAGCCTGGTCAACGGTCTATCCCTCTAGCTCCTCCCTCATCAGTGCCTG
This sequence comes from Protopterus annectens, assembly GCF_019279795.1. Classification (NCBI taxonomy): domain Eukaryota; kingdom Metazoa; phylum Chordata; order Ceratodontiformes; family Protopteridae; genus Protopterus; species Protopterus annectens. The sequence goes on along the minus strand of NC_056748.1, from coordinate 540,174,933 downwards.
CAGATGCCTCTTGCCAGCCTCTTGCTCTCAGGCCCAGGGATCCATCGTCCCAGGTTTCCCCACTGGGAATTTCCTCCTCTTCCGAGGTTTCTCCTGACCCTGCAGGGGAACCCCCTCGGAAGAGGACGTGTAAGAGGAAACACACAGACTCCCCTGAGTCTACTACATCTGATACCGACTTAGATGAGTCGGAGGGTTCCCCATGGTCCCCCTCTGAGGATGTCTCCTTTTCAGACATCCTTGAGCTCCTCAAACAGAGGGGGAATTGGCCCTCCATTGACCCCTCCGAGGATGAGTCGGTATACCTGGAGGCTTTTGGATCCCGACCCTCCACCTCCTGGGTGTCTCCGCCTTTTGACCCACTCATGCAGGTAGTGGCTCGAAAGGCGTGGGCGGCTCCAGATTCTGTGGAACCTGTCCCCAGGAGACCATCCAAGTTCATTACAGCCCCGTCGGACAAACAGTTCCTTTCCAAGGGTGTCTCTGTGGATGCTATGGTGGTGGCGGCGGCCACTAAGAAGGAACTGGCGGATCCTTCAGTACCTGTCCATCCTCCTAATAAGGATTCTAGGACCATGGACAGGTATGGAAAGTGGATGTTTTCTTCAGCGACCTTTGCTATGCATTCGCTGAATTACCTTTGTCACTTCACCAGGCTTCAGCGAGATATTCTCAAAGAACTGGGTGAAGTAGTCCAGGATCCTTCTGCTGCTGGGGCTCAGGAAAAGATTGCCTCACAGCTTGCTGTCCTGAATTCCATATCTAACTCCTCTATGCGGCTCATATCTTATGCGGCCGATGGAGCGAGCAGGGCCGCAGGCACAGGAGTTGCTCTTAGACGCCAAGCCTGGATGCGGCTGTGTAATTTTGCGGACCCCTTTAAGGCGTCCTTCACTAATACCCCCTTTGACGGTTCGGCTTTGTTCGGGCCTCAAGTGAAGGATACCTTGACCAGGTGTGAGCAGGACGGTAAGACTCTTTCTGCCGTTGGAGTCCAGTTTTCCACTCCTTCTAGACCATACCCCAAGGGTCAGAAGGGGGGGAAGATGTGGTTCCGTAAAGCCCAAGGAGCTACACCGGACACATGTGGTCAGTTTACCCCCAGAGGCAGAGGGGGTAACAATAATAGACGCCGCCCTAGAGGCAGGGGGGGTCCTCAGAACCAGGGCAACAGGGAGTCTCTTCCTGAGAAGCCCTTTCAGCATCCCTGAGGTGTTGCCCGACTGTCCACCCTTGGAGGCAGTCGGGGGAAGGATTTCACTGTACCCAGTAGCCTGGCAATCTCTATCCCAAGAGAAGTGGGTACAGTCGATTATATCCGAGGGTTACAAGATCCCCTTCGTAAGGTTTCCCGTACCTCTACAATCCCTTCCAGACATCTCACCCGGTCAAAGGGATTTGGCAGAACAGGAGGTTTCAAAACTCCTAGAAAAAAGGGCCGTCCAGACAGTGCCGGCAGACCAAGTAGGATCCGGCGTCTACTCAAGATTCTTTTTGGTCCCCAAAAGGACGGGAGAGTGGAGACCAATATTAGACCTCAGCAATCTCAACAGATTTGTCAAAAAGGCAAGATTCCGGATGGTCACGCTTCAGTCCATTCTGCCCTTTCTGGGCAAGGACAGCTGGATGTGCTCTATAGACCTTCAGGATGCGTACTATCACATAAAGATTCACAGGTGCTCCAGGAGGTTTCTCCGCTTTCGGCTAGGGGCCAGTCATTACCAATTCAGAGCCCTGCCCTTTGGCCTCACTTCAGCCCCCAGAGTGTTTACCAAATGCATGGCAGTGGTCACAGCTCACCTGAGACGTCTAGGATTCCAGGTGTTTCCTTATTTGGACGACTGGCTCCTCTCCGCCACCACCAAGTGTCAGCTTCTTCACTCCAGAGACTACACTCTACAGCTTTGCCAGAATCTGGGAATTTCAGTAAATTTCGTAAAATCTTCTCTGCTGCCTTGCCAATCTATCACCTTTATAGGCGCAGAGTTAAATACCGACAAAATGTTAGCCAGACTAACAGATCAAAGAATTCTGGACATCCAAAAATTTGTTCGGCTTCTGTTACAAAGCAAAAAAATCAAAGCCAGGTTTGTCCTGAAAGTTCTAGGTCTAATGGCTGCGGCCATTGTTCTTCTACCACTGGCTCGCTTTCACATGCGTCTCCTGCAGTGGATGCTTTTCACGCAGTGGTCATATCACGATCTTCCGATGAGACACGAGATCTTAGTGACACAATCTTGCAGGGCTCATCTGGTCTGGTGGATATCTTCCCCTCTTCTTCATCAGGGCCGACCCTTTGTTCCCCCTCCTCCAGTTGCCACAGTCACCACGGATGCCTCCCCGATCGGGTGGGGGGGGCATTATCAGGGCAGGATGGTCCACGGGACATGGCAACCCATAGAATACCATCTGCACATAAATGTCCTGGAGATGAGAGCAGTGCTTTTAACGTTGCAAGCCCTCGACGACTTTCTTCCCACGGGGACTATTGCAGTACAGACGGACAACATGTCCGTAGTCTGGTACATCAACAAACAGGGCGGAACCAGATCCTATCCCTTATGTCGAGAAGCTCTCAGACTTTGGCAATGGGCGATCTCTTCTCAGCGGTTTCTGATAGCAACGCACATCCCCGGCAGGTCCAACCTATTGGCGGACAGGCTAAGCAGATCCATTCTGATGCCTCACGAGTGGTCTCTCAATCAATCTGTAGTGGATCAGATTTTTCTGAAGTGGGGCACTCCTTGTTGCGATCTTTTCGCTACCCCTCAAAACAACAAGTGCCCAGACTATTTCACTCTATTTCCCTTCCAGGCCAACCCCTGAGAGACTCTCTAACCCAGGATTGGCCTCGGGGACTTCTTTATGCTTTTCCTCCCTTTCCATTGATTCCACAAGTCATTCAGAAAGCCACCGTTTTGAGAGCCAAATTGATCCTCATTGCCCCATATTGGCCTCGACAAATTTGGTTTCCGTCTCTGCATCGTCACCTTCTGGTGCAGCCCTGGCATCTGGACCCAGTTCCGGATCTTTTGATCCACCAGTCGGGTCAGCAGCACCGGGCCATTCATTCTCTCAACCTCACTGCTTGGTTGCTCCACTTCCTTCCCTAGCCAGGCTTCCAATGATTTCTGACTCAGTCAGAGACATTTTAGTGTCCTCTTTGAAGTCGTCCACTAGGACTGATTATGCTAGCAAGTGGCGACGGTTTTCGATTTGGGCAAACTCCAGAAATATAGATCCGTTTACTGCTCCCGTACATTCTGTTTTAGATTTCCTAGCGGAGGTTTTTCATTCGATCCTCTTCTTCTACAGTCAAAGTACAACTGGCTGCCATTTCCAAGTATCATGTTGGCTTGCATGACAATAACATCATGTCTCATAGATTATGCAAGGCCTTTTTGAGAGGAGTTTTTCTCCTAAAACCACCTATAAAGCATCCTCCTCCGCAATGGGATCTAAACTTAATGTTAGCATCCTTGATACTTCCTCCTTTCGAACCGTCTGCTTCATGTTCTTTGAAGTTATTGACGTGGAAAACTATATTTTTACTCACTGTCACTTCTGCTAGAAGGGTTTCCGAGATTCAAGCTCTCTGTATTCGTTCACCTTATTTGGTTTTTCATAAGGACAGGGTATCGTTAAGAACTAACCCTTCTTTTCTCCCCAAGGTTGTATCTCAAACCAATATTAACCAATCTATAGAATTACCTGTCTTTTCCCCTAACTATTCTGATAGAGCTGAACAGAAATTACATTTTTTGGATGTCCATCGTCAGCTCAGGTACTACTTGCATAGGACTAAACAATTTAGAAAATCGGACCAATTGTTTGTCTCTTATGCAGAAAACAGGTTAGGTCTTCCAGTTTCCAAAGTGACCTTATCCAGATGGCTGACTTCCACCATTTCCTATGTGTACTCTCTCAGAGGCAAACAACTACCTTCTAAGCCTAAAGCACACTCAACCAGGAGTCTATCCACTTCTGCAGCTTTTCAGGATAGACTTCCCATTGATACCATTTGTGCAGCAGCTACTTGGGCCACGCCTCATACCTTTGTTTCTCATTACAAGTTGGATTTGGCCTCCAGAGATAGGGCCAGTTTTGGTTCCACAGTTCTCAAGAGTCTGTTCCATTGAGCCACCCAGGATACAGGTGCTAGGGATGCGGTCCCATCCAGCAAGAATGAAGGCGAGATTGACAACTTAACATTTAGAAGTTATGTACCTACCATAACGTTCCATGTTAGTTGTCTTCTCTCGCCTTCTTGCGTCCCTCCCTCCTTCCCCCTGGCCTGGACAGATCTTGAAGAGTTCCTATTAGTTTGTTTCCTCTGGATCTTTGTTGTGAGGACTTCTTTTAGGAAACTTTGTTCCTAATTTGGTTAGGATAACCTTTAGCAGGGTAAGTTAGCTGCCAAACGAGATCTGAGGTAGTTCCGCCTTGCATCATGGGATATAGGGTTGCCTCGAGCTGGTAAAACGAGTTCTCGAGCTAAAGCAAGTGCCGAGTCAGAGCCGAGGATCGGCTCCGAATCCATCCAGCAAGAAAGAAGGCGAGAGAAGACAACTAACATGGAACGTTATGGTAGGTACAAAACTTCTAATTAATGCTCTTTGAATTAACCAGTTATATTTCTTGTGCAGTAAGAATTACTTTCATAAATCTGTAATTAGTTGGAGCTTACTGTAAAATCTAAAACCAATATTTTATCATCTGTTTATTGCAATGTTTTATACTAAACAACCTAATATAAATCTTACATACTACAAACGACCTTACTTCTTATGCAAAATGTTTTACTTTTCAAACTTAAGTCTGAGTCTAAAAGCCTGTCCCATATCTGATTATATTATTTTATAATATTAATCTCTTAGACAATTCCCAGTCTTTTGTCATTATTTCTAGTTGAATTAGTGGAAGACACGCTGCTATAACTCTATTACAATCAAAAGGGTTTACCCATTCATTTGTTATCACGTAATGAATATAGTCATGTTGATTGCTAGGTTTTTGAGTTAGAACGATCAGTTTTGCGACACGGATATTGTTGTATATAGTTTTAGTGAGTAGCTTTAGTTTCTTATCAGTAGTACATCCACTTTTATGTTATACTCCTTCACATAGGTGGGTTATGTGGGTAGGCACGGGATTAAGGCTGAAGGAGTTTGTTGCTACCATTCTCTTTTATACTTCAAGAAAAACTTTCTTAATTTCATTTGGACCTTCATTAACATTAATAAATAGTTATGCTCAGTTTATTCTGGTTAAACCTTTTCAGTATTCTGATATTTTACCCAAAATTTTCCTTTATTTTTATCTAAACCTTTAACTTAGAATAAATGTATTGGATAATTGATTCATGGAATGTAAGGGGTGTACATAACAAAAGTAAAAACCTTACAATGCATTTACTATTTAAATCTCAGGCTGTGTGTTTTGTTCAGGAAACCCATATGCTTAAAGAAGATGGGGAAAAGGACTCTACGAGAAAATGGATAAAGAATATAATCGCTGCAGGGGACAGACAGCTCAAATTCAAAAGGGGTTATGATTATTATTAAAAAATAATTTCATGAAGACATTCATTATTATAAGTCAGACAAAAATGGAAGATGGTGTCTCTTTACATCTACAAATCCAAAGACCAACATTCCGGTTTTCTTCCTGAATTTATATGCCCCATGTATGAAAAAACATGATTTTATACTCAAAATTTATAATATTCTCTGTTCATTTCCAAATCACCACTATATAATAGGAGGGGATTGGAATGCAGTCATAGACCCAGTATTAGATCGCACCAGCAAGTCAAAGTCTTACAACTATCAAGCCTCTACTGCAATTAGGGAATTAATGCTAGATGCAAATCTAGTGGACCCAATCTCTTTTACTAGTAACTTAACTAAAAATAATCTATATACCTATTTTTCAAAGTGCTATAATGCATGGTCCCGTCTAGACTTCTTTCTTATTTCAGAATCTCTACTCAGTCTGGAGATAAAATTCTACACAGAGCCCAGATTCTTATCAGATCACTCAAGAATTTCTCTTAGTTTGGATTTCACAAGCAATTCATCATTACGTTCCGTTTGTAGTAACTGGACTCTGAATAATGATTTATTACTTAAAAAAGACATTATTCAAGAAATTAATAACAGCTTATTAGAAGTTGTGACGGACTTTGATTTTTTTAACATCCCATTAGATATACAATGGGCCACTTATAAAACAAAACTGAGAGGTTCGTTAATACAAAAGGCTTCCTATTATAAAAAGATAAATAAACTAAAAGAAACCAATCTAACCTCAACACTATCTGATCTAGAAAACAAACTTAAATTGTGCTATGACCCAGTTATAGGAAAAAAGATTAATGATATTCGAAGGGAGCTGTTAGAACTACACTACTATAACTATTCTATGCAAGAACAGAGACACCTAACATACTATTCCGAATGGGCACAAATTCCTTCTAAAACCTGAGCTAGAATTATTGAAAATAAACAAGGCCCCACAAAAATCTCTCTCTTAGAGTATCAAAATAAAATTTACAATACTGATTCAGATATTATAGATCTATTTCATACTCTATTCTCCAACATATATAGCCAAAAAAAGATTATGTAGATTCATACCAAATAGATAATTACCTAAACAATCTCACATTTCCAAATTTTAACAAGGAACAAAGAAACTCTCTCTCTGCGCCTCTCGAGTTACAAGAAATTGTTGACACCATCAACAATCTCAAAATTGGCAAATCACCTGGTCTAGATGGTTTTACATCTGATTTTTATAAAACATTCAACACTAAATTATCATCCATCCTTTTAAAAGTCTTTAACTTTATTATTTTGAATGGTATTTCTGATCATCACTAGAATAATTCCAAAATGATATTCATTCCAAAAAACAGTCAAGACATTACTAACCCCAACAACTACAGACCCATTTCTTTGATTAATGTAGATATTAAAATACTTTCCTCCATCTTGGCGAAGAGACTTAAAAAAAGTACTACCATCCTTGATCTCCCCTGACCAGGCAGGCTTTATCCCAAATAGACATACACGGGATAACACTTTAACTATTGACTCATTAATAAATATAATGAAAAAAGATAAAAACTCCATATATGCACTAACCCTAGATGCCTGCAAAGCTTTTGACAGGGTCAACTGGAAATTCCTTTTTTCAACCTTACCCCACTTTAACATACCTAAAGAATTCTCTGACATAATAAAAAATCTTATACAAAGACTCTTCTACCTGCCTTTATATTAATAAAATATATTCTAACCCAATTAAGATATCCAATGGAACGCGACAGGGCTGCCCACTTACACCTTAGCTTTTTAATATATTTATTGAACCTTTCTTCTTACATATATCACAGAAATCATTTCACACTCCCCCACTAGTTCTTAGTAACAGGACCATATTATCAGCTTATGCTGATGATCTGAACCTTTATTTCCAATGTCTTAACACTGATCTGAATAAATTATTATTAGCTATTGAAAATTTTTCTACAGCATCTGACTATAAAATCAATTACAAGAAATCACACATTTTTCCTATCAACCCAACAAATCGTAAGACAAATTACTTTCCAGAATCCCCCTTTCAAATAACCTGCACTCTTAACTATCTTGGGATCTCTTTTGAACATAATCAGACTTCCATCTTTCAGAATAATCTTCTTAAACCTTGAGCTAAAATTACTCAAGACCTACACAGATGGCAACAACTGAAACTCTCTCCACTATCCAAAGCTTCTATTGTTAAATTGAATATCTTCCCAAGACTGTTATATTGTTTAAATGTCTCCAATCTTATTATTCCAAATAATTTCCTTACCAAAATCTCCAAAGAACTGGCCAAATTTATCTGGTTTAGAAAAGCAGTCAGGATATCATATTCTAATTTGATTTATCCAAAAGAGAAAGGCGGTCTCAGATTGCTTGATTTCCTAGTATACTACAAGATCATATCTGCGAATCTTGATATTTTCAAACCTGAATTCTGACAAATTTAAGTAATCTCCAACCTGGGTAAGAATTTGGCATAATCACATAATCAGGTGTGATATTAACCCAAAAGCCCTTCCTTTCCTTTTACCGTCAAATTTTAAGTCCCTAAAAATACATAGCACCTTGAAACACAAAGTGAAAACTTTCCAAGACCTGTTTAAAATTATCAACCTAGATAAGATCTTACCACTTTTTCAACCATTACACCAAAACCCTAATATTAAAATTAATAATAAAGGAATAAACCTTACAGATTTTCTACTCATCAAAGACTACATGCTCTGGGACATATATAAGCATAAGGACAAGAATATACCTGAGTTAAGAACAATCCTTGGACTTAGCTTCAAATACACAGTGATACTTAGACAGATTAGAGAAGCCACTCTCTCCCTAACCAATGACATATACTTTCTTAATGAGGACATAAACAAATTTCAGGAAATCATGAACTCAATTTTGAATAGTGAGAAAATGTTTTCCAAAACATACAAGCTTATTATCTCTCTGATACATAATGCTGGATGTCTATTTTCTAAATACTGGAACGAGCAGGGTAAAATGCTAACGGATGAACAAAAGTTGACGTCAATCAAAAACACTCTAGAATTTATTCCCTTTAAAATCTCATATATACTCAGTTAATGATCAGTAGTAATGTATATTATACATCAGTTATCCTTAATAAATTCAAACCCAAAATATCGCCAGCTTGCTCATGTTGCTCATACCCACAAGCTGACCTTATACATGTGTTGTGGTTCTGCAATCACACTCATAGACTATGGTGCTCTTTAAAAGCTCGCCAAGAAAAGATGGGCTATCAAAGCTCCACTCTTTGTTGGGAACTGGCCATCCTCCATATCTCGAACCTGCTACTATCTAAATTCAAACAACATATCTTAATTCTACTTTGTGCGTTAACTAAACTTTATATCACTAAAAATTGGCTAGATCGTACGAAACTCAGCTGGGATGGTTTTAGGGAAATGGCACTCAAATACATTTCATCACAACAATTTATTATTAGAGGCCCTAAGAAAAGTATATATTATCAGAAGCTCTGGAAATCTTTACTTAACCAGGTTCTAAAAGACTGGACATGATCAAGGTCCTATTATTTTAGATTAATTTACTCTGATCAGTCATAAAGCTAAGTTCATAAATGCAGTTTTACCACATAGTTTGATACAATGGTAGCTTTCACTGTAGATAGTTTTATACTTCTGTTTTGTTTTCTTTATTATTTTATTTGTACTTTTCACTTAACTATTTTGTGATATGTGTATAATCTGTTACATATCCTCTCAGCTTGATACATAATTTTGTTACACATCTTAATTGTATTTGCATTACTTTTTGTTTTTTTATTAATGTACAAAAGAATAAAAATTGTTAATTGAAAAAAAAAAGGATGATAGGTTATTAAGTTCTGTTTTGTTTAAGTTGGAGAACAGAGGTGAGGCATAGAGAAGAATTGATAGTAGATGGGAATGGGCAATTGCAGTTCTAGCAAGTGAGGTAAGGAAAGGTTTGATTCTGTAAAGAGAGACAAGTTTTTTATTAATGGTTTTGATAGTTTGATTGATATGTGCATCAAACTTCAGATTATCAACTATGACATCCAGTAGTTTAGTTTGGGCTTCTGAGAAGATGAAAGTGCCATTGTTAGCAGTTATGTTGAAGGATGGCAGGGGGGTCCTGCATGTGGGGGAGAAGAAGAGCAGCTTAGTTTTGTTGGGATTTAGGATTAGATGTTGATTGGAGAGCCATCTTTCCACTGTAGTGAAGGTATTCTGGGTTAATGTGAATAAAGTAGCTGGTGAGGTGTCAGAACAAATCATGGTGGAGTTATCCACATATTGAATGCAGGTAGCATCTGGGATGACTGAATGAAGGTCATTTATAAAGATGGAGAAAAGAAGGGGCCCTAGTATCGAGCCCTGGGGGAATCCTAATGTGATGGGTAGGCGAGATGATAGCTTGTCCTGCCATAGGACTGCCTGTTGCCTGCCCTGCAGGTAGGATTGAAACCATTGGAGTGCATGGTTGTTTAAGGAGAAGGCCTTCAAGGTATTTATAAACATTTTGTGGTCAACCATGTCACAAGCCTTGGATAGATCTAGAAAGAGTGCTGAGGATAGGTTGTTTTTATTGCGGTTGTGGTTAATGACATTAGAGAAAGAGAGGAGGACAGAAGTAGCACTGTGGTGTGGCTTAAGGCCATGCTGAAAGTTGGACAACAGCTTGTTCTGTGTGAGGTAGTGCATGAGCTGTATGTGTACACACTTCTCCATAATTTTAGCTAGAGGTGACAGAATAGCTATGGGTCTAACGTTTGATAGTTCAGTGGACCTACCTCCTTTATGGAGAGGTATGACATGGGAGATTTTCCAAATAGTGGGTACAGTAGCTTCAGATATAGCTCTGTTGATCAAGATTGAGATGGGGTATGCTATGGTGTCAGCAGCCTTTTGCAGATAGTCTGTTGGGAAGAGGTTGGCAGCCAGGGCGGTGGGTCTTAGTTGCTTAAGTAGGGCATGAATAAGTTGAGTAGGAACAGGGTGGAAGGTAGAGTATGTTTGGGTACTGGATGTGGCTACATTAGAATTAGAGCCATTGGGAGAGAGTTGGCTGGCTAGAGAGTGGATAGTCTCTGTGAAGAAGATGTTGAAGTTATTAGCACTGTCTACTGGGGATTTTTGTTGGGAAACTGAGGGGGGGGGTGGAGTGGCAGTTTGGCCTGGGTGGAGTAGTTTGTTTATTCCAGGCCAGAACTTTTGAGGTTTGTTTTGGTGTTTTTGCAGTAGATGGTAGTAGTAGTTCTTTTTGTCTAAGGTTATGGATTTTTTTGGTGTCATTCCTTAGCTGTCTGAGTCTTAGTTAATCAAGTGGGGCTTTTGTTTTTTGGTAGGTGGCCCATGCTTTGTTTCTGAGTGAAATGTTGGTTTTGGCATCTTTAGAAAGCCATGTTGCAATATTAACTTTGGTTCTAATAGAGCAGCTGGGAGCATGGGAGTTAAGAATAGCAAGGAATTTGGTGTTAAAGTATGCTACTGCTTCATCTAGGGGGAGACTTTTTAGTACTGACCAGTTGCATGCCTTAGGTTCATCTTGAAACTTGGTGAGACTAAAATTCTTGTTGTTTTTTAATGTTCTATAGGTGGGTTGGTAGGAGCGGTCTACTTTGAGCTTGATTACATAGGTGAGACAGTGGTCACTTAGGTCATCAGGCAAAGTGCCTGATTTATAGGACGGAAGATGGGTATTGAGTATCTGGTAATCTACCAGTGTAGTACCTCACAGGATGCGCAGTAGCAAACCCCGCCCCTAACACGCCCACGCCTTATGAAGCTACATTCATATTAATTAGCTTTCATGTAGCTGTCAGTTACAATCGTCTGAAAGAAGTTTATTGGTACATTAAAGATAGCATGCATTATAAAATCAGCTGAAATAGTGATATATATATATAGAAATAAGTGCAGGTCCGTTAAATCATCAAGCAAAATTTATAAAGTTTCATAAAGTACTGTAATGAAATACAATACCATAATGAAATGATGAAATAATGATTGGTATGTTACACTTAAGGTTCTTTAAGGATTATGTGAACAGTTTGTCAAGACCAAGCTACTAGGAGGTTGAGCACTTTCCCTTTCTGCATTTACATATACATATACAAAAAAAAATCAGAGCAGTTTACATTAACAGTAAATTGCAAATGTTTCCAAACAAGCACTTTAATAGCAACACAACCTGCACTGGGTCAATTACACCTTATCTGAATGTGATGACAGCTCATTAATAGCTGTCAGTGAATATGGTTATGCACAAACCTTCTCAGTCCTGTTCATGGGGTACTGAAATTACATTGTGCCACAGTGTCTATAAATATGACAATGTCCTGTATTGGGAACCACAGTTAAAAGTAAAGCACATATATATTTTACACACACAACATATATATTGTTCTTCTGATTGGAGATAATGGCAAATTAGCTTCTCAAACCAGCTTAGGTGGGGTAGCACACTAAAATTATGCAACATGTTCTTCATGCTTTATATTCATAAGGGGGTACAGAAAGAACAGTTACAATTAACATCATCCTCATAAAGGGGAAATAGCATATTCTATGCTTGAAGCCAACAGCTACCATTACACTGTTTCAATATGCATATCAAAATAAGTACTCCGAATCATGAAAATGGTCATCTTTAAGCTTTGACTTAAGTTTATGCCCAGCATTTTCTTATGTGCATGTGCATAACTAAGTCAGTTACATATTACTTTACACAATTCCTAGTGAGGATCAGAAAAGCAAACTAGATTCTGGAGCGTTAGTACAATCGCAGAAGGAATGTGGCTTAAAATGGACAAATGAACAACTGTAAAGCCATCTGCTCAGTAAACATGCACTGCTTTTCGGGGTCTTCTTCACTGTAAACATGCTCAGTGCTTCAGAATGGGATACTGGAGCACCGGCAATCCAGAAATATTATTAGCTTTACCGCTTGGGATAGGGGAAATTAGCATACCTTGTCACTCAGATGTGCGATGACCTGCCAATCAATGTGGACATGCCCTAACCTGTGCAGAACTGCCCGTGAGGTACTACCTTGGTAGATTACCCAGTATCTAGTCTAGGGTACTTTCTTTGTTATTGGGTTTTCCTGTCCTGGTGGGGGAGGTTATGATTTGAGTAAATCCATAGAGGTTTATGTGGGTTGTGAGGGTTTCACAATTTCACAAGAGCAAGTGTTCCAGTCAATGTTGAAATCCCCAAGAACAATTGTTTCTTGGGGGTAGTTATTGGATAACCAATATAAGAAGTCTTCTAAGGTTTCTGTGTTCTTCCCTGGGGAAATGTAGACACAGACAATGTTTACATTTTTGTTTTTATTCATTTGTAGTTTTGAGATACGAATTTCAGCATTATTGAACTGGGGTGGTTGTTGGGTGTCTATGCTGACAGATAAGGTAGACTTGTAAAGTATGGCTACCCCACCACCCTTTCTGGTGGTACGGTCTAGTTGAAACATATTGTACCCTGGTGGCAGAATCTCATGGTCCTTGGTGGCAGGCTTTACCCACGTTTTTGTTAGGCATAATATGTCTGTGGAATGAACAGCTAAGAGGACATGCAGGTGCTGAGTTTTGTTATTTATGTTCCTAATGTTTAGATGGCAGGCCAGTAGTGAGTTAGGAAGTCTATTTGTTGGAGCTATGGTGGTAGGTGATATAGTAGAGGGATTAGGGTCACCAGGTGGGGATGGACCAGGGTTTCGGTGGATGTCGCCATCCTTTGTGAGGTTGTAGTGTATCCTGAATATGAGTTTTAAGATTTTGACAAATAATTGGCAGCAAGGTTGTAAGTTGGAAGAGAGTTAAGGGTTAGTGATGGCATTCACTTCCTTCCAAGAGTCCTAGCTGTGAATATCTCCCTCAAAGAGACCATACATCCCTATTGTAATTAGAGATCAATGGATACCAAGCTGTAAAGATGTGCTAATAGTTTGTATCTGCATTACGCAGAGACTTCTTTACACATATTTGTGAATGTTCATTGTCATTTAATGAGATTATTTTGTGGAACAATGGCTCCTGAAGGGACAACTCAATGTGTGAATATGTTTTGTACTTACATGATTTACACCTCAAATGGTACAGCAGATTTATTTTATAGGTTCATAGGTTCATAAGTGTTTACTAGGTTAATGACCACAAGGGTTTTTTTAAGCCTGGCTACACATCCCAAATCTCTGACAAGTTATGGAATACAAATGACCTCAACAACATACTTTTCTGTGGATGTGTGGTAAACAGTGTCAGCTTTCATTAGGTCCTGCAATGTTATTGAGATTTCAAATAATCCATATGCACATGACAATAACTACATGGCCCCTTCTTTTGTACCAAGCATTAGTACTTTTTTCATTCTAAGGATTTTCACAGTGAAAGTATTCTGTGCTTAGCCTTGAGAGTGACTGGACCTTTCCTAGCCCTCCCACAAGTCAAATGTAATCTCTCTGACTCTTTCCTTTCCAGCCTTACTTTGATACCCTTAGGAAGGCAGAATGTGAGTGTAATCTTCTGTTCTAGCTGTAGTGTTTAAATGTGTATCACCTCTCTTAAACTAAATGTGTATGTTGCTTGGGAAACTTTTTTCCCCCTGTACCATCTGTGAGCATATGAAATGCAGTAAACGTTTGCACAAGCTAAATCTGATCTGCAGGTATAAATAGGATAAGTACATTATTTCTGTTTGAAAGATCATGCCAGCAGAACGGCTCTGCAAATGCACCTAAATAATTTATGATTATGGGAGCTGCAGATGAGAAAATGAACTGAACGTGCAAGCTTTCTACATTCCTATCTGCAATTGCAGATCATCTGTGGCTGAGCTTAGCTACCTTAAATGTGCACCATTTTCTAGACAGCACATTAGTAATGAATGAAGACAGAACTTGATTATATTCTCTTTCAACTACTTTGAGTAAGGCTATTGTAAGAAAATGCACATCATTAGGATATGCTTTTAATAAACTGTGTATACATGATGCTTTATTCCATGTTCCCATCCTGCATTGTTAAACAATTCTATTTTTTCTTGAAACACTGACATATGTCAGTCCTTTTTGATGAAAAGATGGGTATGTCAACTAATATATATTCATATAGTGTAATTGTAATTCACTTGACTCCCATTTAGTTCCTTTACTCTTAGCAAAAAATTATGGAACCTGTCATGTAGTTAGAAAGAAACAATGAAAATAGTTCGTGTACTTAAATATAAACCTATGTATAGTTAGAGTGTCAATGACACACAAAAAATAGTAAAACGTTTTCCTAAACCTAAAATAAACATCCAATGTTATCCAAATTTGTAAGCCAACAAGCATATCTTAGTTAAAATGTAGAGACTTGCCACAGAATTTTACACTGCATGTTCTGTCTGATCAGGAATATGAACATCATCTGTGAATTTTATAGTCAGTAGTAGAATGACTAATTGTAGCAGTCAGCCTTTAACTTTACCCTATTTTATCACGCTGGTGACAATTCAAAGAAATAATTGTATAGCCAGCTTTGTTGACATGGAAGGATAAAGCCCTGATGACAACTCAGGTGACCTGAATTTTTAGTAACTCAGGTAGCATTTCGTGGAGTAGTATGTGGAGATTAGGGGTACCTGTCCTTCTGGAGGGGGGGTGTATCCAAGGGGGCAACCTCTTTGAGGAGAGGCAGCCCATGGCTATATGTTCAGCCATGAATTAAGTAGCCCTCACATTGGGTGCACTGAAACATGCATTCACACCAGAGTTTGCCAGTGCCCCCATCCAGGGAGTAGTCAGGGATTGTACTAATAATATACCATTGTTGTCAGGATGTCGGAGAAAGACCACAACCCACTGCAATAACTACGTATATGATGCCACCATGGCCACTCTAAGCCTCACTGGGGAATGTCAAGGATGGGGGAATTAATGGGTCTACATGACAGAGGGAAGCTTAATGGTCAACAGACATAGTGCCAAAAAGCATGTAGGAAGAAATTTGGCATAACTAAATACAGTACAGTATTCTCAACTAATAACATTAGAAAGAGAATTAGAAAGTTATCATTATACAAATTAAAAATAAATTCAGTAAACAATGAAACAGACAATGTGGTATGTAACAGAAATAGATGTAAAAGTAACTTTCAGTATTTACTAAGATTCTTCACAAGTATGAATTCCTGTGAAGTTTTATTGTTCTACAAGATAGCCAATAGGGACAGTATAAGAGAAGGACTAATGCATTCCCTGACAAATGGCATGTTTAGAGGTCTCCTGAAGGCTCCAAGTTGGGGCAAAACCCAACTACTGAACAGGAACACTAGTAACCAGAATATAAGTTTAAGAGTTTTTTGTTTTTCTCAGATAACAAGGAAGTGAGGGCAGTCTTCTGTTTTCATGCTGGTGACAGGTATCTCCTCACATTTCTGCTGTAGTTTATGTACTTGTTAGTCCTCTGACTCACTCAGGGGAATTGGATGTGAGGCAGTGTTACCAGAGCCATTGGTGATCTTTGTCTTCTGATTTTCCTTCTGTTTGTCTGGGGTTTTGTACTGTGGTTTATGTCACCATTCTGGATTTATTTATTTCAGTTTAATGACTGGGGAAGTCCACTGGGCCGAGAAGAGCCGGTTTTCAGTAGAGGCCTGGGGAGAAAAGCTCCAAAACATAAAACAGACATACATAATGAAGTATATACAATATAATCAGGGAGCAAGAATATAGCAAGATACATATAGACAATAGGACATTGTATATTAAGCATAAAAAAAAACAAAAGTAGTAGTACACTCAACAGTCATATGTGCGAATGTTGATAAAAGCTTTATAAACAGAACACTGTACATTAAGCATGCAAGTATACAAAGCAGTAGGCTTTTTTGTCTTTTAGAAATTAGTTATATATTTTGGAATTGTTCAAAATTAGTTTCACATTATGGGATAGATCATCCTTGGTGAAGAGGGAGAATTGTCCGGAGATGTCTTGGTGGGAATATTGGGAAAGATATTAAGTGTTGTAAAGGATGGAAAAGTACAATGAGGTAGGGTTTAGAGGGGAAAGATTAAGTTGGAGTGCGACATGGGCATACCCATTTGGAAGATAGATGGGAGAACAGTTGAGATTTGAAATAGTTATGGTTATATTGTGAAGGAGGTGGGGGAGAGAGTTCCACTGTTTAGCTATGGAGCAGGATAGTAACAGTTGGCCAGGAGTACATAAGGGTTTGTAGATGTGTAGGAGATTTTGGTTTTCAGATCTGAGTGAGCGGTTAGGAATGTAGGGGGTTAAGGCTGAGGCAACAAAGGGGCAATTTGAAGGTCTGAAGATGAGCTTGTGGGCAGTGATGAGCTGGAGGAATTTCAGGAAGTTGGGAAGTTCAAACCATTTCAGGGTACGGAGGGAGTGGCAGTGGTGGGATGAGTTTTTTTAATTGGCTGCGAATTTGCAAATTTTGTGATAACAGTACTCAAGTTTGGATTGTAGGCCAAGCTGGAGGTTGGTAAACAGAGGAGCTCTGTACATAAGAGAGGGGAGAAGGTAGGAGAAGGCCAGGATTTGTCTGGTGGAAGGGCTGAGGTATCGGGTGTGTCTGTAAAGGAGACCTAGTTTTTGATGGGTTTTTCTGATGGAGGACTGGATGTGGGTGTCAAATTTTAGGTTTTCATCAATGGTGATGCCGAGCAGTTTGGTATTGGGGACAATTTCGAGGGGGGTTATTATTTTGGCTGAGTATGGAAAATGAGTTTTTGTTGATAGTGGAGTTTCTAGAAGGAGTGAAGATCATCAGTTTAGCTTTGTTAGCCTTTAGGGCCAGGTGATTGCTTTACATCCAGGTTTCTGTTTTAGAGAAGGCTGATTGAGTTTTTAATAGGAGTTCAGAGGGGGAGTAAGCTGAGCAGATGACAGTGGAGTCATCTGCGTAGTGGATGAGTGAGGATTCGGGAATGGAGCAGTGGAAGCTGTTGATGAAAATGTTGAAGAGTAGAGGGCCTAGGACAGAACCTTGGGGCATGCCGTTGGATGTTGGTAGGAAGGGAGAGGTTGAAGATTTCCATTGGATGGCTTGTTGGTGATCAGAGAGGTAGCTGGAGAACCAGTCTATGGTGGTGGGAGAGAGAGATGGAGGGAGGAGAGTTGGGATAAGAGTAAGGGGTGGGAGATGATATTGAAAGCCTTTGAAAGCTCTAGAAATAGTATAGATACAAATTTACCAGAGTCACGTGCTTGGTTAATGGTTTCAAGAAAGGAAAGGAGGGCAGTCATGGCAATGTGGCCTGGGCGGAAACCGTGTTGAGTAGGGGTGAGGACATTACCATGGGTTAGGTATGGCATCAGTTGTGAATGGATAGCTTTTTCAAGTATTTTAGAAAGTGGAGAAAGGATGGCAATATGTCTGAAATTGGTGGTGTCTGTGTTTTTGCCTCCTTTGTGAAGTGGGATTATGTAAGCGTGGTGCCAGAGAAATTGGACATAGGATTCTTGAATGGATCTATTTATACAAGGGTGGTGGATGGAGGAGATGGAGTCCAAAAATTTTTTAGGATTACATGAGTGCAAGGACGGAAGTTTGGAGTAGTATGCTTTGCGATCTTTTGATATTAGCTATTTTACAGAGTTACAGAGTTGCTTAAATTGGGTCTACATTATGTGATCGTAGAATCTTTTTTTCAAACACATAATAATAGACACATATACAGTGAACACTGTAAACCGTGAATGGCCATGTCCTGGGCATTATCGGGAATTGCCCTTTTCTTCGTTGTAGCGTGATCTCGGAGTTGGTATAATTAGTTAGGGGGTATGGGTGGTGGGGGGGTGAAGTCCCCCCACTTAATTAGTGTTTTAAAGTTTGTTTTTTTTATTTTATGGCCACATGAATTTTTTCCCAAGGAAAATATTTGAGGATGTGGCCATTCGCGGTTTACAGTGTTCGCTGTATACGTGTCGATTATTATGTCTTCAAAGAAGAGATTCTTTGATCACATAATATAGACCCGCTTAAATTGTAGGAGGGAGTTAGGTGTTTTGGTTTTCTGATATTGCTTCCATGTTTTGTCTCTTTGTTGCATTATTAGTTTTGCTTCTTTTGAGAGCCAGGGGCACGGATTGGTTTTGATGCATTTGGTACTAAGGGGGGGGGGGCTTGCCAGTTTAGTAGATTTAGGAATGACTGGTTGAAATAAGATACAGCATTATTGAGTGGTAGGGTTTTTAGAGGGGTCCAGTCAGTATGCTTTAGACATTCTGATAAAACAAGAGGGTTGAAGGAGGATATGTTGCGGGTTTGAATGTAGTGGTGTTGTTTTTGCAGATGAGAGTGTAAACGACTGGAAAAGGCTGGTAGGTGGTCACTTAGAGGGTCTGGAAGTATTCCAGCATTTGAGATAAGATTGGGATGGGATGTTAGGATCCAATCAATGATGATCCCAGAGGTACCA
Organism: Protopterus annectens; assembly: GCF_019279795.1. Lineage (NCBI taxonomy): Eukaryota > Metazoa > Chordata > Ceratodontiformes > Protopteridae > Protopterus > Protopterus annectens. The sequence continues at coordinate 540,155,896 of NC_056748.1, read as the reverse complement.
TCTTTATTTGGCCTAGTTAGGGAGTTTATTACTTGGGAGAAATTGAACAGATTGATAATGTGGGAAGGGGCTTGGGAGTTAAGTGAGGCCCAGTTAATGTTCATGTCACATATAGGTCTCATTTCTGATGGTAGAAGAAAACCAGGAGAAGACAGTGTTTGGATGTTATTGCCTGGGGGGAATATAGAGGGCGCTTATGCATATGGACTTGTGATTGTTGATTTTTAGTAGACCAATTGTAATTTCTGCATTGGCAAAGTTTACGATATGACTGGTATAAGGAGTAATCTTATGGAAGGAGGAGTAGAAAATAGCTACTCACCCACCTTTTTTATGTGGTCTGTCATTGCAAATCATTTGGTAGCCTGGTGGAAGAATTTTATTATCTTTTATAATAGGTTTGAACCAGGTTTCTGAGATGGCAGTTATGTCAGGATGGTTGTGGGAAAGCCAGGCATGGAGGTTAGGAACTTTATTACGAAGACTTTGGGCATTAAATGTTGTGAGGCGAGTGGATTTGGGTGTTTGGGTTTGGGAGGGGGTTAGGTGGGTTGAGTGATGGTGATGGGTCCTGGGTTGGGGTGTATGTCGCCGGAGAGTGAGAGGCAGATATGGTGGAGGAAAAGTGTGCGGTAGCTTAGACTGGATGAAGAGTTTGGATTATGAAAGAAGAAGTTTTTTTTGCCAAGAGGGTTGGGGCTTGAGTGGTGAGAGGGTGGGGTAGGTAATAGTTTGGGTCTGAACTGTAGGGCTGTGTAAGAAGAGAAGAGGTCATGAGAAATGAAACAGAAAGATGGTGTGGAAATGTAGTGGTATGAGATAGTGGAATGTGAGAGAGAAGTAAGGTAGGGGTTTGGGAGTTGTGTAAGGTAAGTAAGAGAGATGAGATAGAATAGTAGGGCTGATGCGAATATAGGTAGTGCTGAGATGTGGGGCATTGTTTTGGATTGGGTGGAGTATATTTGAGGGTGGAAGTGGGTGTTAGAAAGAGATTAGAGTTGATTGGATGGGAGTAGATAGTGGGAGGGGCAGGGGTTGAATAAATGTACAAGTAGTGGGGGCTGGTGTGAATTGGGGGCAGGGTAGGGGGGGCAGAGTGAGCCCATAGGGTGAACGGAGCGGGTATAAACCCCAGAGAGGTGAGCAAGTAACTATTAGTGAATACCTTCTAAAAATAACTAGGGTAACAGTACAAATAGATGGTTGGCAGAGTGTATTACTGCAGGCAGGTATGTTACAAGTTGAGATAAGTTCAGTCTGTGAGCAGCAAGTTAAAAGGAACTGCTCAACGGCTCTAACTACCAACAGTTAGTGTGGGGGAGAGGGATAGTCTGATTCCCTTTTTGGATCTAACAGAGATAGTGGAGAAGAACAGGGTGGGTGTAAATTGGGAGATGGGAATTGTAGTCTTTTGCTGCCACCTAGTAATGGAAAGCAGGCAGGCAGAACACGCCAAATAGCAATGAGGAAAGAGGGTGTCCCTGCGAGTGTGCACACTAAACAGGGAGTGCTAGAGCAGGGGCGTTCTAAGCTGTAGGCTATAACAGTTACAAGAAAACAATTTAAAACAATTGGAGCCTACATGCACTAGTGCTACGAGCTGTAGCAGTTAATTCTGTGTTTTGTTTTCTTTTGCTTTCTTTTGGTATAGTTCCTTTTTAGGGCAGCATGTAGTTTCCTCAGTCAGGGAGGCAGAGTGGTGGCACAGCTGATCAGTTTAGAAGACTTCCCGATAATGAGGGGCTAGTAGAATGGGCCATATGAGCTGGAATGGAAGCAAAAAAAGAGGTCAAACAGAAACAGACATTGGGGAGAGGTTCACTGAGGCAATGGGATGAGAGTCAGTAAGAGGTGAGCAGAGGAGATGGGGAGATGTGCTTGTGTGGGAGAAGTGAGGTGTGACAGGCAAGTCGAGGTGGGGGAAAAGAGATGGTCGCAGTGGAGAGGGAGTGTGCAAGGAGGGAAAGCAGGCCAGCCTTTTAGGAATATAATTAGCAGCCGTGCGTGTATGTAGTGAGATATCAGTGGTGAGGGCTAGGACAGTACACACTGTGCGTGGGAAACCTTTACAGCATTATAAAATGGTGGCGGTAGTTAGATAGATATCCACGGTTCAAACACTTGAGAAGCAATTGCAAAATAAGCACTCTTGCACAGGGCAAACAAATAAGAAGAGTGCTAACATCTATTATTAAACAAAGAGCTTTAACAGTGTATGAGCTGACGTGCTTGGATAATGCAGGCATTATACTCTTTAGAAGAGCTAGTCAAGAACTCATGGTTACTTAAAACAGTGAAAAGATGCAGCCATGGGTTTGTTGGCTCAGTCAGCAGATTCTTGTTTTTTTTTTTTGTTATAAACACTGGTGGGACAGAAGTGGGGTTAAAATATGGCTGTATCAGGCAGTATGGTGGGGCAAGAGGGATCAGTGGCTGACTTGTCCAGGTGGGGATAGGTATATTAAAGATGGAGCTGCGGTGAGTGGGAAGCCTATGTAGAAACACAAGGGTGCAGGGAGGAATAAGATGCAGTGGTGATAGGGGAAGAGGTGTGTAGAAAGTGGGTCAGGACCTGGGACAGAACAGGTTAAGGGGATGTGCTCTAGCCTAGATTGGTGAACAAGTAACTACCAGTGATTACCATATTTTCCATAGCTTTCTGTGGTTCACAATGCAGCTTAACAGTTCTGCTTAGTTTTCTGTAGAGATTGGTCCTTTGTAGTATCTCGGGCATTATAACAGCAAGCTGTTGGTGTGAAACGGTGCCTTTGGGGTGGTAGTATCTGTATTTGTATGGATATAACAGTACTCCAGCACCAGATTCACTTTTGTATGATGCAGGAACGAATGTTTGACAAGATTCACTGAAGAGAATGGAATGAATGAAGGGTGGAGTAAAGAAAGTAATTGTTCTGATGAAGTCAACTTGGATTGATGAAAGCGCTTAACAATTTGTGTTAAATAAAACTGTGTGGAGTCCGGAAACCCTGGTGGTGCGTTTTTTTGTTTTTTTTTGGTTTATTTGTTCTTCTTTTTGTGCCATTGCACCACTTTTTGTGTTATCAGTGATTACCTTGTAAAAAATAACTAGGGTAGCAGTACAAATAGATGGCTGACAGAGTGTATTACTGCAGGCAGGTATGTTACAGTCTGAGATAAGTTCAGTCTGTGAGCAGCAGGTTAAAAGGAACTGCTCAATGGCTCTAACTACCAACAGTTAGTGTGGGGGAGAGGGATAGTCTGATTCCCTTTTTGGATCTAACAGAGATAGTGGAGAAGAACAGGATGGATGTAAATTGGGAGATGGGAATTGTAGTCGTTTGCTGCCACCTAGTAATGGAAAGCAGGCAGGCAGAACACGCCAAACAGCAACCAGGAAAGAGGGTGTCCCTGCGAGTGTGCACACTAAACAGGGAGTGCTAGAGCAGAGGCGTTCTAAGCTGTAGGCTATAACAGTTACAGGAAAACAATTTAAAACAATTGGAGCCTACATGCACTAGTGCTACGAGCTGTAGCAGTTAAGTCTGTTTTTTTGTTTTCTTTTGCTTTCTTTTGGTATGGTTCCTTTCTAGGGCAGCAGGTAGTTTCCTCAGTCAGGAGGCAAAGTGGTGGCACATCTGATCAGTTTAGAACAGCTATTTCCAACCTGGGGCAAGCGTACCCCCAGGGGAACGTGCTTGGTCGGTTAGGGGTACGCGGGAAAAAATTAGCAATGGAGGAAAGTTTGTTTAATATAAACAAAAAAAATCCCGCCTTAGGCACTTTCACAATCGTAGGACTTACTTCCTGCGCACAGAAAGTCTGTCCTATAAATGTGAAGGCGCCAACATATTCCCATTATCTGTATTTTATCTACTGTAACTGTTACCTAGGGAAGAAGGTTGTGTGTCGGTGCTGTAGTTCTGTGTAGTGTGTGCAGGAACTGTGGGATCATGAAAACAGAAAAGGAAAGGTAAGAACAACGCCTTAGTGCCGTTGCTTCCAGCTTGAAGTACTATGTTTAATAAATTTAATTTATATTTGACAAGTAGAGCTGTTTTTGAATGGTAGTCTTTTTTTTTTTTTTTCTTAGCTTAGCCTTAGCTTGTCTAGTGTTCAAAGCCCAAGATTGTAGTGTCGACACTGGGAAGGTTGACTGAAATTACTTTCTTAAATAAGAGTACAGTAGTGGTGTTCTCTGAATGAAATTTTGCATGCTCCTTATTCTTATTTTATATATATATATATATATATATATATATATATATATATATATATATATATATATATTACAAGCAAGCAGCTTCAGATTTATATTATCACAAGCTGTGTGTTTCAGCTCTTCAGCCGTGACCGTGATGCAGTGTGGTATTGGCCTATTTTTCTGAAACCCCTTGTACTGCACTTGTACTGCACTTCCTCACTAGTGGCACTCACCAATTATCCCCCCTAAAATCTTGCACACAGGGCAGCTGCCCCCCTTTACCCTCCCCTAGTTATAGACTTCATCAAGTGAAACACAAAAACATGTACTAACCGTAACGTGAAAAGCAAGAACTCCAGGTTACCACAGCTAGACTTATTAAAATGCTAAGCGTTTTCACAATAAAAATAAAACTGCTTTATCAGACCATAAAATGCTATGTAAACACTTGTATACATCAAAAATAAACACATCACATCTCAGATACAAAATCACATGTTGAAGCAATCTAGTACTAAGTATTCAAAATAGATTAGTCCCAGCGATTAGTGAATTTATGTAATATTATGTAATATTATTGAAAGCAGTTGTTCCTGTCTGAATTTGTTAGGTTTACCCTGGACATCACTCATTTTTGCAGTGATAGGTTGAAGGATGACCTGTTGATTACATTTATTGGAAGGATTTGCTATTCATTTGAGATGACTTGGTGAATATTTCCATTTGTATTATAGGAGTTAATACTACAGTACTAACAAAATGTAATTTCACAAATTGCAGGAGTCAACACCAACTCTGCAGCAACCCCTGGTTACTCAACAGTAGTACAGTTGGAGGATTCCCCTTCAGTTATTTTGCTCCAATCATTGTATACGTAGAGCAGCATGTCTCTCAGTCTCTGAGCTTTACATATAGCGCTGCCATTATAAAAATCACTACAGTCCACAGCAGAGGATCAGAAACAAAACATTATTTCTTAGTTTCCTGTTAGTATACCCAATATCTTCAGTCACTGTGATCAAGAATCTTTAAGCTTAATTTGTTTACTATGCATTTTTAAATCTATATCTGACGGCAAAAATGTCAGCTGTTTGTACAGCTATGAAACGGCGCTTTCCGTAAGAAAAAAACATGTGTGTACATGCACATTTTTTATTTTCTTTTAAAATTAAATCATTATTTCATAGCCACTGCATTCCATGAACTACATACAGCTCCACATTCTGTATCATAGCCAGGATGACTGCACTAATGGTACCCTGGTTCCAATTGATAGTATCTATAACTATACAGGTGCAGAGGAATTTAATTGGGAGTGGAAGATCCTTCCCAGTATAACAGTCTCTGCCCGAATTATTGACTCCCTATTCCAGACCCATTATGAGTCTGGTCCTTTGTCTTATGGCTTTTGTTACTCCCTCATCTCTTTTGTATATCTACACAGCCTTAAAACTTTTTATAAGTACAATAGCTGAATAGCACATTTAACTGTGAGCTTCCAGATGAAGTTGTTAGTAAGCCATTATTACGTGTTCCACATTTTGCACATTTGTTCCACATTATGAGGGTTGATGTTCCTCATTTTGGAGATGGAAAGTTGAAAGCTATGCCTGTAAAAAGGAAGAACTTAGCTAGGAGAAACACTGGCAGTAGTAGTACTTGAAGATTATGCAAGTGATGTTGCGGGAAAGGAAACTAACTCTTAGCAGCTGATACATGTTTGTAGACCAAGTGAATTAAGTTCTTGGAAGGCAACTAGTTTATTATAACATGTGTGAACCTGGATTTGGTCAGTATTTATTGCAAGACAGTTATTTTGCTTTTTTGTGATAGCAGGTTCAAAAAAAGCATATGACCTAATAATTTGCTGGGAATTACACTTAATTTCTGTTTGATGTGTGGTCTTTCCCTTGCAAGTGAAAAGAGGGCTAAGGAAGATTTGATAGGTGCTAAGAAGTAATGCTTTCTAGCTATCCTCCTTTTTATTATTATTGTTGTTCTGTTGGATTCTGCTTTGCACTTGGTGTGTGGAGATCAATTGGTCCTTTCCAGACTTGAATTGTAGTACTTGCTGAGATACACTTGATGCTTAGGTTAGATTAGAAATTTAGGTTAGATTAGAAATTAAATGAGATATATGTTAATAATTACATTATTTAATGACTTTTGTTTGGCAAGAGAATGTAGTGGAATGTTGTATGACTTTTGGGTGAACATGCACTCTGATATATAAAGTTGTTAGCAGCAGCCTCTAAGATTGTCATACTGACTGATTTAAAAACTGCCTTTAATCTTAATCCGCCACTGGCCAGATGCATTTTCTTTGAATGTGGATTTCAATACTGATTCAGTGAATATGAATTTCAGAGGCAGAGAAGTTTTAATGCTAAGTCTGTTTTCATTGCAACACTGTATTGCTTTGTTTAGCAAATGTCTATCAGTGTTTGTGCTATACTAAGTATATTTGAAATAAAAGTTTTAAATTAAATCCAAATATCTGTAATCATTAGAAAAAAGTGTGCACACTGACAGTTTTGAACAGTGTTTATGGCGAATGGGGAGAAGTGGGGGTACAGCCAAGTAATGGGAGAATGGAATGGCTGTGGGGCGGGGGCAAAATTACACGCATTTTGCTTTCATGTAGTGCTACTTACATTTTTGACATGGAAAGTTGAGAAACTAAGTTTTTTCTTATCTTAACAGTTACAGTTCTTTTTATCATGATTTAAATTTAATATTAAAATGAATTTCGTAATTGTCTTATTACTAGATATTATGATGGATAAGTGGCTGAAACCTGGCACAACAAAAGAGCTGACGCATGATATGAGTACAGAATGTGATCAGAGTACTTCTCAAGACATGTCCAACATTTTGGTGCAAAACACTAACCAGGCACAGTCCTTCATTTCTCAAAGAGGGAAAAAGAGAAAGTACTGTGATGGATACATGAAATATGGATTTTCGTATGTGGGAAATGAAGACTGTCCTAAGCCCCAATGCATGGTGTGTGGGGATGTGCTGTCAAATGGTAGCATGAAACCTTCCCTACTTTTACGACATTTAGAAACGAAACATGCTAACTATAAAAACAAGGAATACAGTTTTTTCAAACGGTTAGCGGAAAATAACAAAAGATTGAATCTGACATCATACATCCTGTCAGGTAACAAAGATTACGAAAACACAGTTGAAGCTAGTTACTGTATTAGTTACTGTATCAGAAAATATGGTAAAAGTTATACCATAGCCGAGAATCTAATATCTCCCTGCATAACAGATGCCGTTCGATGTATGTTTTGAGAAGAACATGTGCGGAAAATTACCACCATCCCTCTTTCGAACAATACAATATCTCGAAGAATTGAAGATGTCTGATGATGTTGAGATGACAGTAATAGGTAGAATTAAAAGCAGTAAAATTTTCGCTATTCAAGTTGATGAATGCCCAGATGTTGCCAATTGTGCTATTTTGCTTGTTATTGCAAGGTATTTGAAAGATAATGAAGTTGAAGAAAACCTTTTGCTTTGTCATCCTCTGTCACAACACACAAGGGGTGAGGATATATTTAATGTTATTGATTGTTATTTCAAAGGAAAGGAGATTAATTGGTCTAATTGTTGTGGATTATGTACCGATGGTGCCAAGTCTATGTCAGGGATTTACTCTGGTCTTCGTGGTCTTGTCATGAAGGTAGCTCCCAATATATGTTGGAGTCACTGTTGCATCCACAGACAAAGTTTAGCATGCAAGAACCTTCCTGGTGAATTAAAACTTGTTTTGGATGAAGCTGTGAAAGTGGCGAATTTTATAAAGTCGAAGTCCACAAAATCAAGAATTTTCAAAGCTCTGTGTGAAGAGATGATGAGTCCTCATTCTACTCTGCTCCTTCATACAGAAGTAAGGAGGCTTTCTCCTGGTAAAGTACTTACTCGGCTGTTTGAACTTAGACATGAAGTCCAGGTGTTGTTTGAAGACCATCCTTTCTTCCTTGCTTCCAAGTTACACAACTGTAATTTGCTTCAGGCACTTGCATATTTATCAGATATTTTCCAGATTATAAACAAATTAAATTTAACACCAGAATAGCTCAATAACGATCTTCAATGTCTCAGACAAAATTGAATCTATGATTAAAAAAATAGATTTTTGGAGGTCACGTCTTGAAAATGGCCAACCTGAGGTATTTGAAACTCTGCATAATTTCTTATCTGAAAACAAGCTTAATCTATCCTGGGAAATAAGGAAGAAAATAAATGAACACTTGAATGGGCTAAAATCGGACTTCCAGAAGTACTTCCCCAAACTTGAAGAAGAAATCTATTGGATTTCAAATCATTTTGAAGAACAATATGTCCAGGCAGCTAAATTATCAGTCAAGGAGAAAGAGAATTTGATTGAACTTTCAACTGATAGTACTTTAAATGCTGAATTCAAAGGGCACTTTCTTATTAATTTTTGGGCAAACATCAGCAGAGAATACGAACAGCTTTCTGACAAGGCCCTTTGGTTTCTTTTGCCATTTACAAGTACTGAACTAGCAGAGAGAGCTTTCTCTTCTTATGTCTTAATTAAAAACAAATATCGTAATAAGCTGAATGCAGTACCAGATTTACGATTACACCTTTCATCAGTTGAACCCAATTTCAAAAAACTATGTGCCTCAAAACAAGCACAAGGCTCACACTAAATATGTGCAAGATAAAGTTGCTTAATAATTGTTTGTTTAGTTTGAAATTTTATTAAGTTTGAAATGTTTAATTGTATGATAACTTTACAACTTATTTATATGTATTGCTGATACATATATATATATATATGCACTGTTTGTTCACTTTACTATTAAAGATTGTTTTTTATTATTAAATTTTATTAGTTACATTTACAACACATACATTGGACATAAAAGCAACTATTACAAATGCCAACAATATGAGGGGTACAATTTCAGGGAAATGGATTGCCAAGGGGTACGCAAGTCAAAAAAGGTTGAGAACCACTGGTTTAGAAGATAATTTCTAGCATGTGTATTCCTGACCTTTATTGACTGTTTTGCTCTGAAGTTTTATTTTTCCTGCAAAATAGCCAATGGAGATAGAAGGACTAGTTCATATGCTGACAAATGACAAGTTTGGAAGTCTCCTGAAAGCTCCAAGCTGAGACAAAATACAACTGCTGAACAGGAACACTAGTAATCAGAATATAAGATTAGAGTTTTTTTATTTTTCATTTTTCTCAAATAACAAGGAAGTGAAGGCAGTCTGCTATTTATTGTATTTCCCTGCATCTCTGCTGTGAGTTATATTCTTCTATAGTGCAGGCCACAGTTCAAGTAAATTATCCCCAGATATAAATATGCCTATCAGTTCAAGAAGAAAACAGAATAAATATCATCTTCAGGTTCTAAATATGCAAACCCCATGTGATCCCCAGTCTTGACAGGGAAAACGCCTTAGAGCACGTACCTGAGCTTATGCCCCTCACCCCTTCCTCTGGAGAGGCAAGCAGGCTGACCATTTACATCCCCATGCAAGCTCTTCAGGTGCCTACACCACTAATCAAATTGTCTCATCTGTGTCATACTAAGGGCTTATTTATAAGAATAAACCTGGTTTGAATTTAAACACGTTTGGACTATAATTGATCCAGAAAGAATTAAAAGGTTAAGCTACAGATGGCTAAAATATTAGGATGTATATATTTTGCATCTATTAACAGTAACTAATATCTTAAATCTCAAAGGTTAGCCTGATAATATTTTTATGTAATTAATTTGTTTATATTAAAATCATTTTTAATCAAAAAGATAGCAAAAAACATAATAAATACATAGAGATGAAACAATTTCTAACTAAAACTTTGAACAAAATAGCTGTTCGAATATTAAGATAAGTTCTTCTTAAATGATTTTGGGGACCCTCTAAAAGGGCCTTCATAGATTACATTCACAAACAGTGAGGAACTGACATGATAGGTACATAGCAGGCAAGAAAGTTTACAAAAGCATCTTGAAAGTCACAAAAGTTTCTCCTTGAATGCTTGGAGATGCTAGAGCTGATGATAGAGCATAATACATTCTTTCACATAGCCTTTGCCATCACAGTCAACCTATGCAAACTCCACAACACAGGAGTGGCATGTTCATCCTGGGAAGTTCCAGTCTGTAACCTACGTGCACAGTTCTGGATATGCTGGAGATACTCAGTGTCATTGTCACAAAGTTCAAGATGCAGTCATTACCGTCATGTATGTTGGGTGATAATACTGCATTAATGACATTGTCTAGGTCATGAGAGGGCAATCTAATGCCTGGTGTGGTACTGCTTCACAGATGATAGAAAGATGACTTCTGTCTCATGCTAAGTGACAGTGTGATCCAAATCATTGCTGAAGTCATCCATTTTCCTCACAGATTCCAACCTATTACTAGCATATGGAAATGTGGGAAGCTATGGAAGGTCTTTTTTTTACAGGATGCAATCCTTGACTGCATTAAAATGTACAATTAAGAAAATGCACTTTACCAGACAGCATATTTAGAGACAGGAGTTAGACAATAAGAGACAAGCATTTTATAGCATGAAGTTTCATAAAACAATACCTTTTAGACTAATTACCACAAACAAGTTCCCATATATAATGTCCTTACCCAACACTTTGAATGGCTGCCTAATTAATATGTTTGGAAACACATTTTACACAAAGCTTTTTATTTGTTCTGGATTTGTTGCACATTGTCTAATTCTATCAAAGCACAGCATGGTATTAAGGCAGGGAGCAACTGTAGGTTTCCATCCCTCCATGTCACTATAAATGCTGGCTGCATCAACTCACTTCATTTCAAGCTTCTATCATACCTCTCAACACATTAACAGTCCAATGTGATACACAGGCCCCAGTAATGTGTGGCAAATAGTCAAACTGTGGAACATCTTCATTTTACATTGTGAGAGAAGTGTATCAATGTCTTGGTCCAGGAGGGAATTGGTGTTTCAACCAAATGTATGTTTTTCTTTGCTTTTAGTTAAGAAACATATATAATTCAGTACTGCATAACTTTTATTTATTTATTTGACATTTGTTAACCGGGTTAGTCCATCTGAGCCAATGGCCCGTTTTCAGTGGAGACCTGAGGAGAAAAGCTCCAGCAATAAAAACATAAAAAGGTAACATAGTAGGCAATATACAAAACCCAAGGAAAACAGTGCAGCAATACAACATAAGCAAAAATTACATATGTAGTAATCAGATTAAACAAATAACTGTAATAACAATAAAACAAATGAAGTAAATACAACTAGTACATTTAAGTATTTACAATAATGACATGTATTTCCCAAGTAGCATAATGTAGTATTGTCTAGTGAACAGATTAGTCATTGAATTAATAGATGTAACAGGTAGTGAAAAGAAAATGCAAGATTATGGAGGATTTAGGTAAGGACAGGCTTTTGAGTTCAGACAGTAGTGCTTGACTTCAGTTTTAAAGCAGCTGGAACTAGTGATGCTACGAATGTGAGGTGGTAGCCTATTACACACAAGGGACACAGTGTGTTTATAGAGGAGTTTGCCATAAGTTTTGTTGAGTTTATAGATGTCTAGAAGGTGCTGGTCAGAACTACAAAGAGACCGGGTTGGGGTATAAGGGCATACTAAGGTAGAGAGTGATGGACAGGGTAGTGGTTTATTGAGTAGGGAGTGTGTCAGCTGCAGGTGGGCAAGTAGTAAGAGCTGGGGGAATTCTAGCCATTGAAGCTGTTTCAGGGCAAGGCAATTATAAAGTTGATTACTGGTGAATCTGGCTATGTTATTGTAAGCTTCTTCTAGTTTGCAGAGAAGGTTTAACTGGAGGTGAGTTAGGATAGGGGTGGCATAGAGGAGACATGGAAGGAGACAGGCTTGGGCAAGGGTGGGTTTGGAGTTGGGAGCAAGAAATTTCTTATTCCTGTAGAGAAGACCCAGCTTCATGTTAGTTTTTTGATACAGTGTTGGATGGATATGGATTTTGAATTTGAGTTAGTCATTGATTATTGTACCCAGTAACTTAATGTGAGGCTCAGCTTTGATGAGAGCGTTATCTAGCGAATAAATAGTAAAGATGGATTTAAGGTGGTGGAGAGTTTTGGGGAGAAATAGCAGGAGTTTAGTTTTTTTTTGGGTTCAGTATAAGTTGATGCTTTGTGAGCCATTTTTCCACAGATGAGAAGGAGTTTTGGGTGATAGAAAGAAGTTTAGAGATGTTGTCAACACAAGAGATAAGAGTAGAGTCATTGGCGTACTGTATGAGGGAGGAGGTGTTGTAGGAGGAGCAATGATGATTGGTGAAGATGTTGAATAGGAGGGGCCAAGGATTGAGCCTTGAGGGACACCAGTTTGGATAGGTAGGAAAGGGGAGCAAGCAGACTGCCATCTGACAGACTGGAGCCTATTTGATAGATAGCTTGAAAACCAGTGAATAGTAGATGGGGAGAGATTAAGGTCAGTAAGCTTAGTAAGTAGCTTGGAATGGGAGATGATATCGAAAGCTTTAGAGATGTCAAGAAAGAGGCAAGACACAAGGAGGTTTTTGTCTTTGGCTTCAGTGAGAGTGTGAGTGAAGGATAGGAGGGCAGTGGAGGTGCTGTGGTGTGGCCTAAAGCCATGTTGAGTGGGGGCTAGAAGATTTTCCTTAATAAGGTGAGTTAAAAGCTGATTGTGAACACATTTTCTTGTGGATTTTGGATAGGGGAGATAGGATGGCAATGGGTCTGTAGTTAGAGGGCTCAGTGGAGTTACCTCTTTTGTGAAGTGGAATGGTGTAGAAAGATTTCCAGATGCTGGGGGCTGTGGACTCTTGGATAGATCTATTTATTAGGATAGAGACAGGAGTGAGCAAAGAGTTTAAAAAAGGGGAGGTTATCGGTAGAGGGAGAACAAGGATTCACTTTTAGTAGAAGTGACGATGTAGGTTGTGGAGACGGGGTTAAGAGAGAAAGGGGTTGTGCTGCATGTGTAGTGAGTGGTGTGAGGGTAGTTATGGCTTTGGGGGGGGGTTGGGTAAGTTATTGAATAGATTCGTTGAAGTGGGTATTAAGTAAGGTGGCAGTTTCTAAGGGAGAATTATTAGGGTAGGGGTTGGGGGTGGTAGGTTGACCTGGATTTAAGGTTTTATTGATGGTATGCCAGAATTTTTGGGGGTTAGACTTTTGGGAGAACTGTGGATTATAAAACTAAGTTTTCTTGTCTTTGCTAATTGCTGTTTCTTGTTATGCTATCATACTCCTCAGTAAAGACATAACGTCTAAGTCAGTTTTGGAAATACTTATTATTTAGCATTGTTAATATAGTAGTGAGCAAAACTGCCTTCCAAACAGTTGACCTGAGTTCAATTCTTAGCCAATGCAAAAAGACTATACATTTAATTTGACTGTTGGTGTAGAGGACTAACTCTGACTTGAGTTTGACATGACTCTAAAGCTTTGACTTGTTCATAAACTGTTTCCTTTATCAAGGGTACAGGGTTTGAATTTTTCTTCCTTCATCTGCCTACTTTTTTATCCTGAGCAAGTCAATTAACAAGATCGTGCTTTGTGGAGTAAGTGGGAATTTGGGCTAGGTTTATTATAGGACCCCTGCACTGCATGCCTAGTAACTACCTATGAACTATGTAATGTATAAGAATTGACAGGAGTGTAGAATACTGGAATGAACTGGAAGAAACTGGAAAGAGATTGGAATAAATGTCTTTATCTGTCAATTACCCAAACTTATGCTGAACAGGTGCCAGTCTCTCCTTTATGGGCCAAATCTTCTTGTTCCTTTCAGAATAAAGTCTGCACACACTGTAGTTTGGTTAAGAAGGTTTTAGTATTTATAGTGGAGGTAGATGTCAACAACAACATCCAAATCATATCTTAAAGTCCATGGCTTCTGCACTCATTATACTGTCTGTAAATTCTGTACACAAAATGTGATAATTACTGTCTCCAATAACAGTGCTGATAATTATGTCCGTAGTTTCTGCATTCATGTTCTGATCTTCCTGAATAATATCATTAATATTCTGGAATGCTGGATGTTTGATCTGACTTCTACACCCACTCTCAAGTGTCTGTATAAAATGTCTGAGGACTGCATCGCAATGACTTTCTGCATATCAGTCCAAACGAGCTAACTTAACTGTGTCTGAAGTATTTCTTAATAGTATCAAAACCCCGTAAATGTATACAAGCCTCTTTAACCTTGGTTCCCAAGCTTTGTGCCATACAAATAAAATGTATTTGTCCTCAGTGTGCTGCACATTTTGTTCTTATCAGTATTTTTGACTGAAGGTTATTTTCACTCATTGAAAGTGTATTCACTGAAACTGTATGCAAACTCGAAAGCATGCTTTAATATGGCTGCATTTCTAGACTTATACAAAGAGAATACTGTATTTTTTCTAACAAAATACATTTAAATGAAACCTGATCTTGTATAATGATATGTACTTCATTAAAAACAAAGAAAAACACAATTTCGTTGAAAGACCATTTTATCCATACATCACAAAATCTCCATACTTTCAAATAATGTCACTGTAAACTGCCATCTGGCAGTGTTCTGTATGTAGAGTGTCCTCCTCCAACCCAAGCAGCATAGCATTCAACACTATTCTGCACAAAAGAATGACTGACAAAATTAAAGCATTAATTCTCAGTTTAGCCAGTCAATCGCATAGTGGGATAAAGCCCTGGATATGGCCCAGCTAACCTGGGTTTGATAGTGGCTTGGGCTGCTGACAATCAGCAAGAAGAGATGGCTGCTACCATCCATGGTCAGTAGGTGGGTGATTCCATGAGCATATTCAGTGTAGATCCCCGATGTAAGCCGATGATTTATCTGTGTACAGAAACTACTGCCCACTATATATTTCTCTGTGCAGATATATTATATTATATTATATTATATTATATTATATTATATTATACTATATTATATTATATTATATTATAGGTTCATAAGTGTGTACTAGGCTAATGGCCCTGGAGCCTTTACAAGCCTAGCCCATAGGATTACTCTGGCATCGTGCCACCCGACCTTAGTTCCCAGTGCCTCTGTCGAGTAAAGGCACTGGAGTGATCCCTGGGGTGAATTTATTTATTTATTTATTTCCAATCCACTCATCAAGATTTCTCTTGAAGAGGACCAGTGAGGTGCTCTGCTTGACATGTATGGGAAGTTTATTCCATAGCATGGGCAGTCTCTGAGTTATGAACCTGTCCTTCCAGTATGTTCTGTTGATTGTGGTAATGAGGATGAGGTCTCTGGAGCGTGTGGTGTGGTGGGATTGGGATTTCTTTAGATGTAGCATTTCTAACAGAGCTGAGTCAGACATGGCTTTGTAAGTCAAGCAGAGATCGCCTGTAAGTAGGCGATATGAGACAGAGAATAGTTGTAGTTTTTTGAGTCTGTCCATATAGGACAAATGTTTAAGGCCTAAGATCCTCTTTGTGAGGTACTTTTGTGGCCTCTCCAGTTGTTGCAGGTGTGTAGTGAGGTGCATGCCAAATGGGGCATTGTACTCAATGATTGGCCTAATGAGGGAAGAGTAGAGGAAGACAATGACATCTTTCTTCCTGGATGCAAAACCCTTAGTAATGAGATGTGCCACATAGAAGGACTTTCTGACCACAGTAGCAATGTGGTGGTCAAAAGAGAGGTTGCTGTCAACCTGTGTTCCCAGATCTCTTATAAAGCCTTCTGTGTTCAGTAGACTACCATTGATGTGATAATTCATGGGAACCAGGTTTTTCCCAAAGGGGATGACGATACATTTTTTGGTATTGAGCTTAAGGCCATGGTTCTGACACCAGCTGTTGGTCTCAGTGAGGCCTTTCTGTAGGATGTCAACATCACTTGGGGAGTTAATAATAGCTCCCAACTTGCAATTGATTTTATCAGCCAGAGTCCCTTCATGTTGGCCTGGACTTCAGAGAAGTAGATACCAAACAGGAGAGGACCCAGGACCAAACCCTGTGAGACTCCACTCGTGACTGGTCGGCAGTCTGACTTAGAGTCAGTTACTTTCACACTGTGGGTTCTACTGAGCCAGTTTACAACCCATGTAGTGATATAGGGGTTGATGCCTAGCTTAGTGAGTTTTTTAAAGATTCCTGAGTGGGGAATGTTATCTAAGACCTTGGCCAGATCCAGATAGACTGTATGAACCACCTTGCCTTAATCCACAGCTCTGGTGAGTGACTCGAAGAAGTTGACCAACTTGAGCAGGCATGATCTACCCTTCACAAAACCAAACTGTGTGGGATCCAGAGTTTGGAGATTCCCTATATCCTTGTTTATTAGATCCATGATAATGTGTTCCATAGCTTTGCATATCAGACTCTTCAGGCTAATGGGGCGATAGCTCCCAGGGTCTGTAGTTGCTCCTCCTTTGTGGAGAGGGATGACTGTAGCAGTGTGCCATTCAGTTGGGACAAAGCTTCATGTAAGGCTGTGATTGAATAGAGCACACAGGTGAGATGCTAGTTCACTCTGTAGTTCATGTAGAACACAGTCAGGGATATTGTCAGGTCCCATAGAAGCTGTATTCTTGGCCTTGGACAGTGCTGTTTTAACTGTGCAGCAGTAATACTGGGTGCCTGGCAATGTACTGGTATTCTGACTGGTTCTTTGGGGGGGAGAGGGTTAAAGTTGGCATTGAATCTGTTGGCCATTATGTTGTCAATATCTATTGGCTCAGTATAGGAGGTACCATTGTGCAGTAGCTCAGAGCAAATCTGGGTATTGCCGTGGAGATTCTTTACATAACTATAAAAGGCCTTGTGGTTGTCTTTACTATCTACTGCAGTTCTTTTTTCATAGCTAGCTTTAGAGAATTTGATGAGGGATGTCAACTTTTTGCTGAGGCTGATATGGGAGTTTTTCCAGTCTTGGGACTTCACCTTATTCTGCATCAGTTTCCTCCTTCTGTTGTAGAGTTTGTTTATGGCAAGGGACCACCAGATTGGCTTCCTTTTTTGGAGGAGAGTGTCTTGGTTCTATTAGGTATGGCAAGATCCATGCATTTGTGTACGTGTTCGCACAGTGCATTAGTGTATGATTCGGCGGTCATGCAACTATTCTCCATTTGCATGGGTGCCTTGAAGTTAGCCACCTCTGTTTTTAGAAGCCCAAAGTTAGCTTTGGAGAAGTTTTTCATGGTGGTTACCTTTGCCGGGGGGGGGGGGTTGAGGAAATCCAAGGTGATTAGTTTGTGGTTGGATGTAACCTGGGAGAAGTTGACTATTGGTGTAGAGCAACGATCTCCCATGTTAGTAATGACGCTGCTACCTCTAGTGGGGGTAAGAACAAGCTGGTCCAGGGCATTGGAATTAATGAATTCCTGGAAATGTTGGGCAGGTGTATTGGTACATGTTTTCCCAGTTAATGGAGGGGTAGTTGAAGTCACCCAGTATGTGAGGGTTAGGCTGGACCCTAATATTCTCCAGGGTGCTTAGGAACATGTAGTGTGAGTCTTGGGACATGGTTGGGGACCTGCAGCAGGCTACGACCTGAATCGCTGTCTTACCCAATGTTAGCTGCACTTGAAGTATCTCAGATGAGTTTTGTTGGGCTACCAGTCTGGAGTTGTGCGCATCCCTTATGAATATGGAAACACCACCGCCTTTGGAGCTTCGGTCCAAGTTCTGTGGCCGAAAGGTGTGGAATGAGTTATAGTCTTGTAGTGCACGAGTGCTTTCTGCTGCCTTGAACCAGGTCTCTGTTATGGTGCAAATGTCAATGTTCTCCATTTTAAGGACTGCTTCAAGTGAGTGTATTTTGAAATTTAGACTTCTAGTATTAAGCAGCATGACCCTCAGATTGCATTTGTTTGTAGCTGTTACGGTGGTAATTTGGTCTTAGGAACACCTCCTAAAAAAGGCACTATATGGGTGGCAAGAGCCTTGGCCAGTATCTGGAAGCCCAGGGGTGAGAGATGCAGGCCATCTCTGGCAAAGCATCGAGGTCTGTCAATCATGCCATCCCAGGCAGACAGACACTGGATCCCCTTAGAATGACACCAGAAACTTAGCTAATTGTTAAAATCAGTCATTTTCTGCTTGTACTGTGATATAATTCTAGGTGATGGTAGGATGCTGCTCAGGGCTAGGGTCATACCCGCCTGGGTTACATAATCCGAGAGCTCCTCTATGTCTCTTTTCATATAGTCCAATGAGGTACATCTGAGGTTATTCACACCCACATGTACAATGACAGAGTCATATTTGTACCTGTTGTTGAGGGACCTGAGTGCTTGTGTTATGTGGCAGATCCTGGCACCTGACAGGCAGCTGACTGTTACTTTCTCCTTATTCAACCTTATGAGTGGGACATCAGTGTGCCTCACTATTGCATCACCTATGACTAGTGTGTTGGGCATGCTGTTTTGCCTTAGGGGCTTTGGTTGAGTGGCACACTGTTTAGGAGAGTTATGTGTCTCATGATTAGTGTTGTGTTGTAGTGGTCGAGTGGGTTTCTGCCTTGGAGGTCTCTGCTCTTTGGGTAGATTTTTATTGAGAGGCTCTGCAAAGGTGTGTTTATGGTTTTTGTTTTTATGTGAAGGCAGTGCTGGTGTGTGTTCTGGAGGGCTATTTGTTCCATGTGGTGTGGTGCAAGTGTTGACCTTCTCCTCTTGACCAGCTATTCCGGTCTTGGCTGGAGAGTGTGTAGCTTCCAATTTGGATAGATAAGTGCATCTCTCGCAAGTCTGAGTGTTGGGAGGTAAGAGGAGAGGGTTGTCAGTGTACATGAGGCAGTTGCTACATTGCCTCAGGATGCCCAAGTTCACTAGGTTAATAGGAGAAAGCACAGGGAACTGACCTTTAGACATGCCTGGAGGGGTGGGCATTAATAATAAGTATTGGAGCTGTTTCCTTGTAGAATGTTTAGTGCTGGTAGCACTTTTGTGTGCTACAATAATTGCTACAAGAAGTCTGGTAAAGTGCTAGACTAATAAGCTAGTAAAAGTGTAAGAGAGGACAGAACTAGCAGATCTAAGGGAAAAATTGAAGAGCAGACTTTGGCACCACACAGAAGCTTAAAAACAGTCCTGGATACAGCAAATGTGTATCTGGACTAGACTAGTTACAGGAAAGGCAGGAAACAAGAGCAAACATGGGCTTATATTGCATTATATTATAGGTTCATAGGTAGGTACTAGGCTATCTGCCTGAAGGGATTTATAAGCCTAGCCAAAATGTGTTGGCTTTTGCCTCCCCCTTAGATTAGTTCCCTGTGCCTCTGTCCAGCAGAGCCACTGAAGTGATCCTCGGGGTAAACTTTCTGTTTCCCATCCACTCGTCAAGGTTTCTCTTGAAGAGTATTAGTGAGTAGTTCTGCCTAATGTAGATTGGAATCTTGTTCCAAAGCATGGGAAGTCTCTGGGACAGGAATCTATCCCACCAGCACGTCCTTTTTATTGTTGTGGTGAGGTTTAGCTCCCTAGAGCATGTGGCTTGAGAGGATAAGGTTTTCTTTAGGTGGAGCATGTCCATCAATTCTGGGTTGGACATGGCCTTGTATGTCAGACAGAGATCACCTCTGAGTAGACGATATGCAACCAAGTACAGCTGGAGTTTCTTCAGTCGAGCTGCATAGGGCATCTGTTTGAGGCCAGTGATCCTCTTGGTGAGGTACTTCTGTGGTCTTTCCAGTTGTTGCAGGTGTCTTGTAAGGTACATCCCAAATGGAGTGTTGTACTCTATGATGGGTCTGATGAGTGATGAGTAGAGGGGCACAATGACCTCTTTTGATCTGGATGCGAACCCTTTTGTGATTAGGTTTGCCACATAGAAGAACTTTCTAACCACTTTGGCAATGTGATTATCAAAGGAGAGATTACTATCTACTTGGGTCCCTAGATCCCTTATTACGTTTTCTGTATTTAGGGGACTACCACTTATGTGGTAGTTTGTGGGTACTTTGTTTCTTTCCAAAGGGGTTGATTATGCACTTTTTGGAATTTAGCTTGAGGCCATGATTTTGACACCAGGTATCCATCTCAGTGAGACCCTTTTGGAGGATGTCTTTGTCAGCCAGAGAGTAAATTATAGCCCCTAGTTTGCAGTCGTCTGTAAACTTGGTCAGCTATAGTCCTCATGTGTTTGCCTGTACCTCTGAGAAGTATATGCCGAACAGGAGGGGACATAGGACTGAGCCCTGGGGAATGCCACTTGTAACCAGTTTAGAGTCGGACCTAGCTCCCGTAACTCTCACCATGTGGGTTCTGTCCGTGAACCAGTTGGCAACCCATCTTGTGACGTAGGGGTTTATGTTCAGGCTGGTGAGCTTGTCTATAATAACAGAATGGGGAATGGTGTCAAAGGCCTTTGCGAGGTCTAGATAGGCTGTGTGTACCACCTTTCCCTCGTCTATAGCCTTGGTAACTGTCTCAAAGAATTATTATATTATATTATATTATATTATATTATATTATATTATATTATATTATATTATATTATATTCACACAGAAAAAGCACTACATATTCATTCCTGCATGTTTAAAAATTATAACACAAGCAGTAAAATTTAGGTTATTCATTCATAATACTTTGTCAAGGGAAGGTCATGTCTACTTTATTTAGTAAACTTTGAAAAGGTCACCGAGGTTGTGAATGGTGGTCAGTCAGTACATATAACATATCTGGATCTGGGAAAGGCATTTGACACCAACCTCCGATGAAGATATTGTAAATAAGATGTAGACCCTTAAGCGGTAATTTTGATAGTAAACTGTCTGACAGAGAGAACTCACACAGGTAACACAGTAATGCTTAGCAACAGCAGAATTTTACACCTCCTGAACCTGTAGAGTTCCTGGCTGGACATCTTTTTTCTAAAAGGGTTTGTTTTTCTTATGGTAGATTTTCTAACTTAAAAGAACTTTTAAGTTTAAAATATAATGTAAAACACTTGAATGAAGGTAATGGCAGATGTAAAATTTGCCCTAGGGTTAAAAATCTCTCAGGAAATGTTATCAATGGCATTAAATTTAATTTAATTTAATGCCACAGATAGATTTGATTGCAAATCCTGTGGAGTTGTTTATATAGTGGGTTGTGGATGTGTTCCACCTAAATATTATATTGGTCAAACTAAACGACAGGTAAAAATACGGATTATGGAGCACATTGGTGATGTTAGGAACTCTAGAACAGATAGTCCTATCTCAGAACACTTTAATAGAATTCATGATGGTTGTTTGGATTCTTTGTTTTTTTGTGTTCTTGCCAAACCAAGTGCTATAGGTTCTGGCAACCACTCACAAAAACTATTAAATTTAGAAAGCAGATTTATTCTTAATTTTGGTACTCTTATGCCTAAGGGTCTGAATTTAGAAATGAATATTACTTTATAAAAAAAGTTATTTATAAGGTATTTAAAAAACTAATATTTATAACCTTAGTAATTTATCTTGTCTTTTGTGAATAAGAAATGTTTTTGAAATTGTATTTAATTGTTTTGTATTAATTTGCATGAATTAATTGCACAATTATTCAATTTAGCAAATGTATAAAAAGATGCAGCTGTTTGTCTTTTACTATTCCTATGAAGGCTTTGTATAGCCGAGGTACCAGAAGACATTAAACCTTTTTGCTGTATCCTGGCTCCTGTGTTTGGTGTTCTATATTCATATTTCGTGGTTTCTTATATATGGACAGTTTTTTTGCCTGAGCAAATTTGTTAAGTTTTCAAGCTGCCTGTAAACAAATGGACATATCTTGAGCACTGTAAAAGTTACAAAGAAAGTATAAAATGAAAGCTGTTTAGTACACACTTCTCTTCCCTTGTGGTAATATTAATTTGTCAGCCTCACATAAAGCTGATTTTATAGTGAGCAATAATTTACACAGAACATTCATTTTGTTAATATACTTCTAACCATAAGTTAAACCTTATCTTTTAGTGAGATTTTTTTTCATGTAGATATGATCTTCAGTTTGATGCAAACCAGTTGTGTTGGTGTCATTCTGATTTTGAGATATTTGCATAATCATGATTTGTGTGCTTCTGTATATTTAATGGAAAAATACATTTGCAAAGCACTGCTAGTTAGACACCAAGTATCAGTATGCAGGTTTTTCCCACACTGAATATCCTTTCATGTGAAGTACCATACAGGCTCCTTCTGGTTCAAGTTATTAATACAATTATTAACATATGGTATATATTCATTATAACATAGAAACAATATCTCACATTTTTTTCAGATACTGAATACCTGTTTGAATCAGGAACAGCTCCTGCCGATATGCTGGTTTGGCATGTGAAATAGAGTTCTGCTGTGCTTCCAAGAAGACATTATTTGAGATATTTATAGAAACTTTTATCTGTGCAAATATGCATATTTTATTACTAAACAAGTATTAAGTATCTGCAAAGTGGTGAATGGTAGACAGCAGTCATTAGTGACAACTTACTCAGCATTAGGTAAATGTTTCATTTGATAACATGAAGTACCATGTAAAGACCTTTTGAGTCAAAATATTACAATAAATATTAATATGCCACATATTCATAATTGTTCATGAAAATACATCAAACATTTTCACTTACTGACCACTCTAGGTCAGCAGCCATTACTGACTTGTATGCTGACTTGCCTGTGGGCACTGCATGACATACTTGCAAAGTATGATATTTGTATGCATTTGTATATTTCTAAAGAAGTGTAAATATCTGTAAAGTGCTAATACACACCGGTGCCACTAAAAATGTACATCATTATGTCATTGTGTAAGCTTTACTATATAAACTCCTTACTGGCCAATTTATTACCATAAATATTAATATAGAATATATTCATAACTTGGCATGGAAATAAATCACAATTTCTCACTTACTGACCACCTCATTTAGGTCAGTAGTCATTCCTAACCTGTGTAATAACTTGGCCTATGAAATGGTGTTTACAGTGCTACTAACTGGATAGTGTCTGACATATTTGCATGCATATATTTACGCATAATGATTCAGGAAGGCTTTAAGAGCTGGCATTATAATATCTTTTGTTATTAGCTATTTAGATAAATTATGGTTACAAAAAATGGTGAGATCATAAAAAAAATTATTTAAAGATCTGGGAACAGTGGTAGACAACAGTTAAAGTTTGCCTGCAGTCAGCACACCAAATCAAAATCAGAGAACACATTTCTGTAGCACATCTAGCTCTGAATGGAATGCATGCTGAAGGACAGCACTGGAAACTTCATATTTCATTGATCTGACTGCTAATTTAATACAACATGAGGTGGTACAACAGTTTGTTACAAGACTAACTGTAAAGCTGAAAATCTGATTAGAAATAAAGGCTGCAGGAACTGGCATTGTATGTTTTATAGGCTACTTAAGAGATGGCATGTGTTGGTGAGTAACTCTGTGTCATCCAGTTCTACTGCAGTCTTTTTTTTCTGAAACACAGTGGTCTAGTTAGGTGGTTTAAAATATAAGCGCGCGCGCACACACACACACACACACACACACACACACACACACACACACACACACACACACACACACACACACACACACACACACACACACACGTGTATATACATGAAGGTAGTTTCCACTTCAGAAAGGAGAAAGGCAACTAGCATTGTCCCTCAAGGCTCGGTATTGGGACCCCTTCTTTTTTTGGCATATATTTCTCTAACCTGCAAACTGTAAACCTGGATCTATGCCCAACTAAATTTGCCAATAGTTGCAAGAGAATTGTTATCATTCAATCATAGGTTCATAGTTAAATGCATGTATAATAGACTAATGACCTCAGGGGCCTTTTTACGCCTAGTTATGCATCAAACTTATCTTATCTTATAGGTTTAGTAACCCTAAAATTATTCTAAGGGGTATATGTAGGCTGGGGGCTTGGTTGTCAAGCATTCATAGGCTACCTTTATCCATCAGGGACATAGGTGCCAGACCAGGGGCTGAATTTCTGATTCTTCATCCACTGGTCCAAATTATGCTTGAATACAGTTAGGGAAGAATTCTTCTTCATAGGTTCATAGGTTCATAGGTTCATACTAGGCTATCTGCCCTAGGGCATTTATAAGCCTAGCCAGAGTGTGTTTGGCTTTCGCCACCCATTTTAAATTAATTGTGCTATGCCCTTTTTCGAGGTTAGTATACTGTGCCTCTGTCTAACAGTGACACAGAAGTGATACCCGGGGTAAACCTACGATCTCCCATCCACTCATCAAGATTCCTCTTGAAGAGAGTCAATGAGGGACTCTGCCTAACCTGGACTGGGATTTTATTCCAGAGTGAAGGGAGCCTCTGGGTTATGAATCTGTCCCTCCAGCATGTCCTATTTATTTCAGTGCTGAGGTTCAAGTCTCTCGAGCGAGTAGCTCAATGGGATTTGGATTTTCTGAGGTGCAGCATGTCCATTAATTCCGGGTTGGACATGGCTTTATACGTCAGGCACAGATTGCCTCTGAGCAGGTGGTATGCCACTGAGTAGAGCTGGAGTTTCTTTAACTGGGCAGCATATGGCATCTGTTTGAGCCCTTTGATCCTCTTGGTGAGGTACTTTTGGGGTCTTTCCAGTTGCTGCAGGTGTCTGGTAAGGTACATCCCAAAAGGGGCATTGTACTCAATTATGGGCCTGATGAGAGATGAGTAAAGAGGCATGATGACCTCTCCTGATCTAGATGTGAATCCCTTCATGATTAGGTGGGCTATATAAAATGTTTTTCTAACCACTTTGGCCACGTGGTTGTCAAATGAGAGATTGCTATCAACTTGGGTCCCCAGGTCCCTAATTACTTCTTCTGTACTTAATGGATTACCACCTATGTGGTAATTTGTGGGCACTTTGTTTTTGCCAAAGGGATGACTATACACTTTTTGGCGTTTAGCTTGTTTAATTGCTGTGTAAAAGTTGAAGGTTTCCTAAGACCATTCATATCATCTGCATTTATATTGCATGCGTGATTACCAAACAACAACTTCAGACTAATATTCCTAGTGAACATCTTAATGTCTATTATAATGTCAGTAACATCAGTGAAACCAGAAGGTATAAAATTTAGTCCCTTATTCAAAATAGAGACCCCGTGTTCTGTTAAACAGTACCTTGAAATGTTAACTACTAAACCCTGTTCATGGGTCGTAGCGCTTTCTTTTGTAATTCGTACATTTCCTCGGTGCTCTTCCTTTTTCTTACCTTGTTCTGTGGTGACCATGTTTTTCGTTCGAACTGCCTGATCAGCAGAGGAAAAGAATGAAATCCATTCCCCTTAGTAAACACTTCCTGATCTGAAGTGACAGTAGATTCGGAAGGAGTTATATCAGGTACCCTTCTTCTAATGACCCTTGTACTTGAATCAACTGTTTCACTCAATTCCTGTACTTGCGAAGTATTGGCTATATCCACGCCATTTGAATGCACCATCGCCTCCACTACTACTCTGCCTGCTGACATCATTACGTTGCCTGTATCAACTCGTGGATTATCATAGCCAACCACATTGTTTGTTCCTGCCTCCGCCCCCATGACAGGCGCGGAAGCTGATGCTAATGAATTGCTTCTAATGAAAGTCTCATCTTTCTTATTATTGACATTATTGTTATTAAATCGTCCATGTACTTTATTTTTATTAGTGTAATTGTTGTTCACATTGTTTATTTGGATAAACAGTTCAAACCTATCGTGGAGGGGATTAAATCAATAGTGAAGGATACACAACACTTTCTATTCCATGATAGTATTAAGTATTACGGACGCTTTGTGGATGATGTGTTTATAGCTTGGAGTGGTACTGAGGAAGAATTAAATGAATTTGTCACTTATATAAATGGCACTACGGATTTTTTGAGGTTTGAATGTACATACTCATTTGATACCATAGAGTTCTTAGATATTAGACTAAATAAGGATTTTAATGGCATGGAGACAGTTATGCATAGAAAATCGTGTTGGAAAAACAATTTATTACATCGTAATAGCATGCATCCCCAACACGTTTACTCAGATATATTGAAGGGCCAGGTTTACAGAGCGTCCAGGCTAACAACACAAGAGGACATATATCAGGAACAACAGAAGACACTAGCGAAGAATTTTCTAGACAGGATATAAGCAAAGAGAAATTAGTGACACACTTGTATTATGTAATAAACACAGAATGGGAAAGGGTAAACCTTTTTTTCATAGACAGACAGAAAATATTACAGATAGAAAGGATTTTGAGACACACAATAAAAATAGATTGATTATTCCCTTTACCAATAGAAATGCATTAATCAAAGAAGTCATTAATAATAATTGGAGAATTTTAACAACAGATGAGAAAATAAGGGATTTGGTAGATGTTAGACCTAATATAACTTATAGGAATATGAAGTCATTAAAAAGGCTACTATGTTATGAAAGAAATAGCGTGAATAGTAAGTTCTCCAAAAGGATAGGGACTCATGCGTGTAGATCTTGTAACCAGTGTACATATATTAATAATGAAGATAGGTTTATTCATCCAGTAACTGGACGAGAGTATATTTTTAAGTTTTATGCAGATTGCAGATCCAGAGACTTAGTTTATTTAGCCCAATGCCAAATTTGCAAGTTTTTCTATGTGGGAAAAACGAACAGGACATTACAAGAATGTATCAGGGAACACATATATGCCATTAACAAAGAAAATACAAATAATGCCCTGGCACAACATGTCCTGGATAATGGCATAACACATAGTTTTAAATTTATGGTCTTGGAATTGACCAAGAAGAGTAGTAGACTAGGTGATATTAAGAACCACACTGAAGAGATGGAATGTAGATGGATAATGAGGATACAAGCACATAAAGCGTGTGGTTTGAATGATAAGGTCTCACTCAAGCCTTTCTTAGCAGCGAGACCTTACAAACATTAAAGCTTGCTTATTGGCTAGAACTTATTTTTTAATATTATTTTTTAATGATGTTAGTGTTTACATACATTCTATATGTGTATATATATATATATATATATATATATATATATTTCAATGTGTATATGCATTTTTCATGAGCAATATGTACATATATATGTAGATATATTTATATTTATATATATATATATATATATATATATATATATTTTATATTTATGTTTATATTTATATTTATATATGTATATATTTTTTTATAAATGAATAGTGTTATGTGATGGAATGAATTGTATTTGCTTTCATTTTTAAATTAGCTGGTATATCAGTTTTACCGGTTGAAAGCAGTGTATATGCAACTTTAAATTTTAATTGCATAATTATGATGATTAACTAACAGGATATGGGTTAATTCATTGCTATATAAGGCATGTAATATGATATGCTGCTATTGAAGTCTGATGAAACGTTTGTGAACGTGAAAGCGCTTACTTTTGGGTCCAGCATTTGTTTTGAATATTAAACTCTTGAAGTGAAAACTGGAGTTTTTTGTTAACATCAGCGTTGTGAGCTCCTTTTGTGTTTTGTTGTTGAGTATAAAATCCTAAGCAAAATATCTTCAGGAGAGATGGGCAAGGTCCATTCACTGCTTTCCTCAGTGCCACCATGTGTCTGCCCATTCCCAGGCTGCTAGTCAAACACCACTGTGCATCTCATGAGGACTGTCACTCTACAGAAAATTTCTTATGTGTGTTTTGCTTCAGAAAACATTTATATCTGCAAGTTACTAACATTTATAACTTCATTTCTAAACCATGTTGCACCGTGAATGTTGCATTGTTGGTGACATATGTGCCTCATGTGACACAACTGCCTTCAAAGCCAGAAGAATAGTGTAATACACAGCAAATGCGTCACATTTAGGAAGCAATTTTTTCTGCTGTACAAAAGCTTTTTCAGTTCATCATGAGTATCATGTGTTTATCGAGACCTTATCAATCTAAAATCATATTTAGGTGATCAACATCATGTGGTCACCACAAAAAGCCTGTAAACACAGACTCCAACAGTATAATTGCCCTAGTCACATGGAAGTGTGCATGTGAGTCACATGACAGAACAATTGAAGCAGTACAACAGTATCATTGCAGTAGGCAGCACTGCCATTTAAAAATGCAATACATGTGTTACAAAAGGACACAGTTTTTACAAAAGGACACATCTTTATTGACTATTGTGTTATGCCACAGGACAGACATAACTAAATATTATTACATCAAGAGAGTGGTGGATGTTTGCAGCAGCCTACCTCTTTAGGTACTACATGCAGGCACAATATCTCACTTCAAGGAGACTTTGGACAAAATACTATAGTGTATACAAGGGATTGGATTAAAAATGTTTGTTTACTAAGAATTTGTTCTGATTTAATAGGTTTTAAGCCAAGCAGATCATTGTGCCCAGTAGTTCTTTTATATCATCAAATTATGTCTTATGCGGTTTGTGTATTCTGCAAATAATATTACTACATTGGATCCATTCTTTGTCTTTATGCCTTTTGTCAATATTCTCATATTCAGTCTGCATGTTGCTGGTTCACCCTTCATGACAGGGTGAGGAATTCAGCTATTCAAGGGGCTCTTGGATTAGGGCTGCTGCCTTCTCTAGGTGGAGAAGAGTCAGTTGAGGACAAGCATTTAGGAAAATGAATGGGTGGATGTAATACTAGGTATTTACAAAGCACCATTTCACATCAAATATATTTTCAAGGCATTTCTTCCACAGGTACTATAAGAGAGACAGAGTGGCAGTAGAAGAGACCACTGGTGAGGAAGTCCTTAAGGTGAAAAAGCAAGAACAGCTTTTTACAAACTTCTGATAAAAGCAGTGGAATGTGATGAGATAAGTTAAGACCTTCCAAGGTACACTATGCACTGTACATTAAACATCAAGATTACCAAACAGAATCATGGTTCGGGGTATATGTTCTCAGTCTTTGTTACAGTGATCCATCCTCTAACAAAAGGAGAGCTTCTGAAACTTCTCACTGTATCAGTAAGTAATATGGGCTTGTCGATATTAAATTAAAAAAAAAAAAACTTGTAGTACTGTACAGGTGTACAGTACCCTCCAATGGACACAGGAACATCCTCATACACCCTTAGTTACACAAGCATAGTGTGTGCTGCATTCAGAGGTAAAAACATTGTGCTTGGTTTCCTTTTCTCTGATATGTATGGTACATCACCAAACATGACAGTTACACATCACTGGTTTTACATTCTTATTCTATGTAACTGCTGTTTTCATTGTTTAAACTGTTTCTCCTGGTGAGAATAGTAAGTCACAAGCTGAGCAGGCGACCTCATTTCCCCAGCCCCAGTTTTCAGCTTATCATGTGGGATCCTTGGGTATTCCAGGTAAGGAGACAGATATAATCCCACAACATATTCTGGGTCTGCCACAGGGCTTCTTACCAGCTGCTCCCTGCTAGGTGTACCTTTCTTTGGAGGTTCTCAGGAAGAATTCTCCCAAGTGTTATAGCATATGGACTGACTTCCCTCAACCTGGAGGAGTGGTGGTTGCCCTGAGCTCCTTCTTGATTGTTATGTAATTCTTCTGGCTTGTCACATTCTCAATATACCCATAGCTGAAAATGATCCTTAGACCAGTCCACTTATGGGCTTATTAGCCAAAAGACGGTTGAATTACAATGAAGTGACCCTACTTTTTGTATGAAATCATAAAAGGTGAAAAGCCAAATAGGTCAAATGCAAAACCATTTTTATGGCAAGTATGCTAGGTGCCATATGTGGTTATCCTGTCAGTTTGAAGTCTCTGGAGAAAAAGTCCCATAACTGAATGAATATTAATGCGGGACTTGGTATTTATTTACTTATTTACTTACTTACTTATGTGTCACATGCAAATCAGCTTCCTTTTTTGGCACTTAGCACAAAGGATTAAGGCTGCAAACTATTAACAAGTTGCTTCCTGTAGCCTAGGACTTGATTCTTCCAGCCTGCTGTGTAAGTCTTACAAGTTACTTAACTAGACAGTGCTCTGGGGTAAGTGAGAAATTGGGCTAATTTCGTCAGTGGCCTTCTGGACCACATTATGCGAAGTAACTATGTATAAACATGTGTGTTTTTGAGTGTGAGTGAGTGAGTGAGTGAGTGAGTGAGTGAGTGAGTGAGTGAGTGAGTGAGTGAGTGAGTGAGTGAGTGAGAAAGACCTTGTTTGTTTGTTTGTTTGTTTCTTCATTTATCTAAATTTGTTGATCTGGTGAGCACTGATCCAGGGAAAACAATTTCAAGCTCAGCTCAGGTGTAAAAACACGACATAGTCAAAGGCACAACCTTTGCAACATACACTAGTATCAATTCCAAACAAGAAGAAATAAAATATTCCACAGTCCTGTAGGTGAGAGTGATGATATTCAACAGAGTTGAAGATTTGCCAGGTGCTAATGTTGCCACTACAGACCATTGTTCCTTTCTGTGCTGGGCCATGATGGGAGATCAGTTTGTGACAATGTGCTAATACTCTGTATCTACTTAAGCAGTAAGACTCATTAAAAGAGGATGTCTTGCAAAATTCCTTTGATTGTCATTAAAATGTAATTGTTTTGTGTTAGAGTGGCTTATTATGAGATATTTTGGGATGTGAAGATGTGTTTCATCTTTTTTCAGAACACTAATCCTACTTGGTGCAGTAGAAAATCCAAATTAAAGCTATGGGAAACAGCTTGTATTCTGTATTCTGTTGGTTTACACTAAAGCCAAGTGAATGCTGTGCTTTGCTAAGAAGACAGAAGAACTTTATGTTATCCTGTCATATAGGTTTATAGGTTCATAGGTAGGTACTAGGCTATCGGCCCAAGGGCCTAGGTAAGCCTAGCCAACAAGGTTCCCTGGCTTACGCCACCCAAGAAAGTTAATTTCCTGTGCGTCTGTCGAGCAGAGCCACAGAAATTTGCCTCACATCAGTTTTTTTGCTTCATGCATGCAACATATGTAATCATTATACACAAAGTGGCAAAGCCACTGTACTATTAGTAGAGCTAGTGCATGTTTGTGGCTTACTGGTTGAACATTTTCTCCAAGTGATGTCTGTTTGGCACATCTTCTTTGCCTCCTTCCCTAACTTCACTCCTGATTGATAACACTAATCCTGACCCTAACGCAAACCCTACCCATTAAGTTACATAAACCCCTTGTCCCTATTAGCACCACTACACAAAGCACTCAGACACAGACAAATGCAATATCAAACACTCACAATACTAAATCTATTCTCTAACCTAGCAGTTACTGTAATCCTAACTCGCAAATACTTTCACACACACACACACACGCACACACACACACACACACACACACACACACACACACACACACACACACACACACACACACACACACACACACACACACACACACACACACACACACACACGTATGCACATATAGACACAGAAATACTGAGTGTTCTTCTCATTTTAATTCTGTTCTCACCTAGTTAAGTAAGTTATTCTACCCTCTGTCTTTTGGTCTAGTTTCCCACCACCCCCTGATGTTCACCCACAGGTAGCTTTACTCTGCTCTTTTTATATACTCCTTATTCCTCACATACAATGTGGTGTCTTCAGGCTTTTGTACTACCCAACTCCTCTCCCCAGTACCTTGATGTCTCCTTACCAGGCGATCCATGACATAAACAATCCACTTATTCTGTACTGATGAAGACACAACATAGTCTGAAACATGGTATGTCTACAGCTAGTGGGGGTTAACTTTATTGGCCTGAATGCACTCATAAAGACTTAAAAAGTATTCAAAAGCCATGTAGCTGAAATAATGATATATACTTAAGGAGTTACTTGCATATATCCCATGGGTCTCCACTACAGAAGGTTTAAGGTATTTCATAGTGAAGTCTTTTTACTTGGCTAAGTCTTTTAAGTTTTTACTGAATGGTTTGTCTGTGTACCTTTTTTACCATTTGTTTGAGGTCCTGGGTTCAATCATTTTTTAACTTATCACTTAGCTTTGTGGGTTATTGCTTGGTGTTTCCTATGACAAGAGGCAGGATTTGAAGCTTTTATTTTTTAATTGAATGGCACAGAGGGTTAAGACTGTGAGCTGTAGTTCCTGTAGGAGAAGGTTTGATTCCCTCAGTCCACATTTGCCTACTGTGTGATGTTGAGCATTCACTTAACCAGACAGTGCTTGGGGGCAAACGAGAATTTCAGCTGATCTCCTCAATGGTTCCCCAGACTGCAGGCCTAGTAACTACTTAAGAATGTTTAACATAAAATCTATAAAACAACCCTATAATATCAACCTGCCAGATACATTTGAGAAGCAAGGCTAGACTTGAAAAACTTCCCTCATGCATCATTATCCTAGTAATCACCTATCAGCCCATAACACTTGAATGAAAAAACCTCCAAATGTCTTGGGGTGCTGCTCAGTCTTAGAGCCAGAGGAATGAGGGCTCACACAGTAAGTAGGAACAATGTACCAGAGGAAGGTATTGGAGTAGGGCAGTTAGCCATGTTCCCTGACAGAGAGCACTGAGAGCAATTGCATCTTTGCAGACAGTGCTACATGCATGCATCGTGCATAGGACATCCTGCTACCCCCCATACTGGCTTTAACCTGAAAGGTCCCCAGGCTTTACTAACCAGCCTCACAGTCTCCCCCCGGATAGGGGAGGTGGATAATGGCTACTATTCCCCTAGCCTATTCCCCTAGCTGATTCTTTAGTGCACCAATTGTATTCCAGAATTGGAGTAACTGGTGATAAAGGTGATTGCCCTGCCCCCCTGCCTGTCTCTCATAAAACAGCCTAAGTGTATCAACCTGCCAGATACATTTGGGAAGCACAGCTAGACTTGAAAAGGCCCCCATGTGTTATTGGCCTAGTAATCACCCATGAACATATGAATCTGTAGCCTTTGAATGGGTGGACCTCACATTTCTCTACTTCTATTGCTAGATCCTAATTTTCTTCCACCTGTACCAACCAGGCATTGCACAGGTTGTCTTCAAGAATACAAAATTCTCTGAATAACTTTTAGATGCATTTGCACAAACAGACAGGGTTTTCCTTTCTGTAACTTGCAGCCACACATAATAATCCCTGCACTTGCCATCACTCTTCCATACTACCAGATTCTGACTAGGGTAACCATTTTCTCCCATACTTCTATGAACTTTAACCTTGCTTCCCATGCTTGATAAAGTTGTGGAAGCTGCTGGTCATGTCTGATGAGACAATGTGCCAGGTTTACTACATCACCAAACTGCCCACATCTGATGGGCCAGGTTTACTAGGTCCTCCAAACTCCCCATGTCAGCTTCAGTATAAATACAGAAGTACTTCTGGATCAAATTAAAATGATGAGACCTTCCCTTTGCTTGAGGCCATTAAAAAAAAAAAAAAACAGATGCAGAGGTCAGATGCAAAGTCCCTATCAAAGGTCATGTAAAACATTTAATAGTGTACACAATGTCAGTAGCTTATAAAGTAGAGTTGTCTTTGGTGCTGGAAGATCAGAAGGCTGTGGGGTATATTCCTGCCTCAGGTGGTTGTTTTAATTTGTCCATTACTGACACTGCACTCCAGTTTTGTGGGTGCTGTACTCCTGATTGTGGTGTCCCTTGGATGAAATGGTAAATAGAGGCCTGTCTGCCTGAACTGGTGGAAGCTCAAATGGATGTAAAAGATCCTGCATCACGTATCAAAAAAGTAAGGGGATTTGCTAAGTGTCCTGGTCAAAATGTGTAATACTGGAGTGTAAGTCTTTTGGCTATGCTGTAGGTAGTAAAACATGTACATTCCTCTATATAAGAAAGTAGTGGCTGACGCGTAGAGGTCACTGTGTTCCCAAGCCTCTTGGAGACAACAGTAAAATAATAGGTATTGGAATTTGCTGCATTGCTAGTTGGGAAGGGGATAATACTGTTGTCTGCACCTTGTCTGATGTTGATATGTTGTAACACATTAGTATGTCACACTGTTTCCATGGGAAACCCAGACCACTGTATACTTGTTGAAGTCATCTGTGCTGTGGATGCCATTTGATTCAGGTTGGTGTGGCAGAAATTACAATACCAGAGGTGCCTTAGCAACACCACCATGGCTCAGGGGGTTGGACAGATGATTCCTTAGTGCCAGTGGCTAGACACAGCAGTCAATATACTACCAAATTCATGTGTGACTGAAGCACTGGACATGTAGAAACTAACTTGCTGTTCTGTAGACGTGTTACTTTCAGATTTGCCATATATATATATATATATGTATATATATATATATATATATATATATATATATATATATATATATATATATATAGGCATTTGTTTACCAGGAAAGTCTACTTGGGCCAAGAGAACCCATTTTCAGTGGAGCCCCGGGGAGAAAAGCTCCACGGTATAATAACACATAACATGCAAACAGTAAATAAAAAAACAGAACAACTTCAAGATACAAGCAAATAATCACAAAACAAACTAGTAATATGCAATAATTGTAGAGGTTAGCAAACAAATTATATGTACAGATGAGTATAGGTGAAAGTTAACAACTAGTATAAGTTACAAATTGGAAGAGTAATTGTGTTATTAAAGACAATTAAGCAGTATATACAATGTATTTTGTGAGTTTAGTTAGTAATTGGATAGGAAGAGGGGCAGTGAGGGGTAGTGTGGAAAAGATGGATAGAAGAGTGAAAGTTTGGCATGCTTTGTTTTGGTATTGCTATGCTGTGCCATAAGTCCATACTCATAGCTTCTGACTTTTTGAAACAATTCATACTGCATATGGATGCCTCAGAGGTATGCATAGGTGCAGACTTGTCTCAGATTGTAAGGGGGGGGGGTGGAACACCCCATTTCCTATATTGGTATGAAGAGCAGTAATGGCAAGAAATGGTACTTGCTGTTTGGCATGAGAAAATTCTTCAGTAATTAAGTCATTACAACCTAGTGACGCCACTATGTTTTTCTGTATTTAACATCCCATTGATGCCTCTGGACATTTTAGATAATATGTTCACATTTGGATTAATAATTGCAAAACCATGCCATATACAAACTATTGAAATATTTCATCATAAAGTTTCCACAATGGGCAGTCCAACTGCACAGATGCTTGACCACTCTCTAGTGCTGCTAACAAGATATTAATTGTTGTTCATATGCTATTTATTTATATTGTTATAGTTTTCATATTTTTCTAAATATCTCTGCAATCAGAAACACAGACAAAACTGCTTAGTCTGATATGAAAGCTTACAGATGGACAAACAAAATGCTGTTGACCCTATGTGTATAGCTTAATTGCTTACTGATATAATGTAAGTTGTTTGCAAAATATTACAAAATTAATATTTACTGTGTTTAGTACAGTTTAGAAAATATAATTTAAGACACAGAATCTAATGAACCTTAGCACTGCAAGGACGTGTTTGTGCCAAACCTCCAGAGTGCAAGTGGAGTGAATGAGTTAAGTTTATGATCACCATCTTGAAATATACATCATGGGATGATAGTTTGCTCTGTACAGAGATTATGCCCCATTTTAATGGCTATTTCTACAAGAAGACATCAACCCAAAGTTATCCTAAGGTGGCACTGACCCTCCTGTTTTTTTGCTTTAATATAATGCATTAGACAGACCTCTGCCACCAGAATGCAGATGTGCTGCCCCAAGCATACAGCCCATTGGTTGAGACACCAAATGATGGGGGGGGAGTAGCATAGTGGTGGCTAGTCCCTTTAAATGTGCTACCTAGAAAGGTCAAATAGTATAGTAGTATAGTGACAGAAGGTCCCTTTAAGGAGATAAAGCCAGTAACAAGAAAGGATGTTAGAAGTCATTAGAAACATTTACACATAGAGAAATTTGATGAAAGCCACCATAGTACACAGTTGACGTGTGACATTTGGGTCTGCGAATGGTCATGATGGGGGTTCTAGATTTAGTTACATAGACCAGAAGAAAGCATAAAGGCAATCTGGTATCCCAATGAGGAAAGAGACCTGACCCTTGAGAAGAGAAGTAAGATAGATTTATTACTTTTTGACTAGAAAGTGAAGCTGTTCTATTGCTGGCAGCAACACACCAAACAGCCAATACCTTTCTTCACTTTATTATAAGATCTGGTACCTCGGCAGTTCGCCTTCAAGGATCCTTGAAGGCGAACTGCCGAGGTACCAGATCTTATAATAAAGTGAAGAAAGGTATTGGCT
Organism: Protopterus annectens; assembly: GCF_019279795.1. Lineage (NCBI taxonomy): Eukaryota > Metazoa > Chordata > Ceratodontiformes > Protopteridae > Protopterus > Protopterus annectens. Next base: position 540,119,556 of record NC_056748.1, on the reverse strand, counting down.
GTTTGGTGTGTTGCTGCTATCTATTTTGCTGTTGCTGTGTTTTGTCAACTGTTCTATTGCTCTCTGTTACTGGAGTTATGAAGAAAGCTATTCTGCTATCTAGAGGTCTCTGTAGGTGCTATTTTATTTTTCTAACTTGTCTGCTAGAGTTCTGTTTAGAAAGTGATACTTTGTCTACTTGTTAAAGTTACCTGTACTGTGAAAAAGCTTACCTGGGTAGTGAATTTGTGCTGGACTGCAGGCAAACGTACAGTAAACTCACTCTTATCCGGTCTCACTGGGACTGGACCTTAGGCTAGATAAATGAATGGCTGGTTAATCAGAAAAAGCATACAAAATAGCATTTATAGGTTATAAATCAGCTAGAATAATGGGATTTGTGTTAGTATGCATTTTTCTAATGAACATGAAGTGTAAAATTCAAATGTATGCCTTTTGATAGGGCTATGGCTGAAATTTGATGGCAGGTTAAAGAGAGGCTGGATAAGAGGGAGTCTACTGTATTCGATAAGAACTGCATTTCTTTTCTGAACTTCATTTATGACTCAATAAATACCACTTTTAAGTCACAAAAGTAACTTGGTAAGTTGCTTTTGCCACAAACCATCCAATATACTACAATAATTACATAACTACAGCTGTTGGATATATAACAACCTTTAACAATATTTAACTTGACATTCTGCACAACTAAATGTATCATTTAGATGCTAATATTGGCAGAGTGCAACCTTTCTTGATATCTTTCACATTTCTTAAATTTATATTTAAAATTAATAAGAGTTAAACTTTCAACACTGTAGATAACATCAAATGAACAGAAAGACTGATTTGGGCCATCTAATTTTTACTACTTCACTCAATGAAGGTGAAAATTTGTAGTGTTAAATTTGTACACAAGATCATGACTAGTTACCCTTCCTATACCAAATTCAGCAGTTCTACACATTGTTCCAACCTGTCCTAGATAAAAGTACATTCAAATACTCTATAATAAACCATGACCCTCCAGTGTTGCCCCTATTATCTATCCTGTGTATCCTAATACATTTGTCATGGTTGTCACCCAGCCATACATTTTTCTCTTGAAGTTTGTTTTTTGTTGTATGAATGTTTCTTTCACTTTCTGATCCAAATCATTCATTATTTCAATAAAAACATTCACTGTTGATGTCAGACATGATTCCCATTTCTTTGTTGTAGCTGTTTTTGCTACCATCATTAGTAAGACACTCTTGCTCACCTTCTCACTCCCAGCGGCACCTTGATGTTATGTCATTTCTGCATCTGTCCTTGCTCCATTTCTTGGACTGATATGTTGTGGTCTGAATAATGTGGCATATATGTTTAGACTGTGACACATACACATGTTCATCTCATTAGACAGGGGATTTATATTTTATTATTCTAAGGAAAGCACTATGGAACAAGTCCAAGTATTAAGAGTTTACAGGTTACTGAAGCAGTGTGACAACAGCTTTTGAATTATAAGATACCATTATGTAATACTGCTAGGACAGAATCCTGCGTAGACTGCAGGGCACTCAAGACTTGGAAAAGTCTATCAAAATAAAAGGAACCAGAAGGTACCAAAGGCTTATCAATTCTTGTCTTTTTTAGAGTAATATTATAAATAATGAAGACATTTTGAAGTTTTCAAATAAATAGCAGGTGGACAGACTCAAACCCACCAACCACTGCTCGAGTGCAATGTATCTGCATATCCATAAACTGCATATGATCTTCTGTGAATCCAACAAGAGAGATTTAGAGTCGGATGCAATACGAAGAGAGCTCTTTGGCTTCTCAAAGGACTCATATTCCTCAGTTTAGATTTCAGACTTTATTTCTGTGGTAGTGTTCAAGGATCAATCTAAAGTATCTGATTAATATTAACATTACATTCTCTGACCTTGGAAGTTCGATGTTTCACTGGCTTGGTTTAGTAACTGTCACACTGACAGATTCCTTGGAGTCTTAGGGATTCTATTTCTTCTGCTTGCATGCATCAGCTTTGGTGTATCCCGTGGTTTAAATCAAAGGACTCTCTTGTTTTTTTCTTCTTATGTATACACTGACACTGGACCATCACAATATAACACCAATATTTTATACAGATGATTTGTCTTTTTCAGGCTGGAGTATGCCTTAAAGCAGTATTCACCTTCTGTATGAGTTTGATCTCAAAGATCAAATGAATTTTTTCACTGATTACCTTTACCAGAACATCTTCCAACTCATGAATTCAACCACCAACTTTTTAATAGTTTTAAACCTGTTTCTACTCTTAAATTTCCTGTGGCATAATCTAGGCTGCCATACTTTAGCCACATCCATACACAGAAAATTTCCACAATACAACACTTTACTTCATGCCACCAGTTCTCACCCCCACCACATCATCAGCAACATCCCAAAGTCTCAATTTTTGTGACTCAAAAGAATATGCTCCACAAATGTAGAATATTCTGTACAAACACAGGATTTAACAGCAAGATTTATGGATAGAGGATACAATCCTGTACATTTAACGAATACGGTTAACCAAATCCAAACCAAAAGAAGATCGGATCTATTAAAATATAATAGATCACAAGAGGATGATGTAACCCAATGCCAACAACCCATCAGATTAGTCACCACTTATGGAAACAATACATCTAGGTTTAGACAGATAGTCAGCAAACATTGGGACATATTAAAATCAAACCCATTTCTCAATGATATTCTCCCAGATACATGTGCTTTTTCTTACCGAAGGGGGCGTACCATCCACTCTCACTTAACACATTATAAAAGATTCACACCAGTTTCTACAATACAAACAACACTTTTTGGGGACCCTCTAGTGGGCTGCTATCCATGTGGACATTGTAGTGCATGTCAGCACATTTGCAAAACTAAAGAATTTACTAGCAAAAATACTTCTAAGTTCTACAACATTAATATTTTTGCAAATTGCAGCTCTGATTGGGTTATTTATTTGGCCTACTGTACCTGTTCTGCCTTTTATGTTGGTCAGACCTCTAGACCCATTAGAATAAGAATTAGTGAACATTTAAGTTCCATAAGAAATAGACGAATAACAAATGCTTTATACAAACACAGCAAAAATCACACAGGTGCCTCGTTCAGGTTTGTCATTACAGACAAAATCTAACTTCACAGGAATTTCAAGATGGGATGGCATACCAGACTAAACAACATGAAAAGTAAGTGGATCACAAATCTTGGTGCTTTTTTTTAAACCAGGATTGAATGAATATGAAGTACATGATGGTACTTCTAGGCAATAAATCTATAAATATTGTACATACTTATGTGTTAGCTATAGATATTTGTACCCCCGTGATATTAAGACAGATCTCAAGTTACATATGGTCAGTCATTTGGGCTCAAACTATATAGTATATATTATATCTTATACATTCAGACTTTTAACTGAGCCCTGGATAAAATACAAGCTACTTTATGGCTTTGTATAATATAATGTATTTGCATTTTTGCAACCAATGATTAATTTAAATTATTTCAAGGAACTCAGATTTTTATGTTTGATTAAATTTAACAAACTTATTATATGGGAGTCTTTATATGTTTCAAGCTTTGACTGTGTTCAAATCAGCAAGTTTATTTGTGTCAGGAGTATACCACTTTAAATCAAGTGAATATAAAGAGTACCAGGATGTGATGGTGTTTTGTAAATCAACTTTTTGGAAACAGAATATATAACATTGATAAAGGCTTTACCAGCCGAAACTGGTTTGTTACTTTTTATGGCAGGCAGCTTTTTAGCTACCTCCAAATAAAATTCAATTTATTTCTTAACTCTGCTGTCGTGTGTGCTGGTCCCTTTTGGTTTTGCATAATCTAGGCTGCGCCTTGCTTTCACAGTGCTAGTAATCTGTTTCTTCTGTCTGATCTTCTTTTCATCTCATTGGTATCCTTTTTCCTGGGATTAGTTTTAGTACTCCAAGCTAGAAAGCTTGTCAAAAGTGTTTAAAGCACTAAAATGATGAAAATACTTTTACATGAGGATTTGAAGCCCCCTGGATCAATATGTAGAACATAAACCCCAGGATTTAATAAAACCTGGGCTGCGTGTAGAGCTTACATGGAATGTATCTGAGTACACTGCCATGGTTCCCCTTCAGCAGCATGCCATCCATATTAATGATGGCACGCTGCTGAGGGAGAGCATAGGAACAGGGTTATTGAATTGGTGTAGGGATAAGTGTAGAGGCTACCCGTGGTTGTGAATGGCCTATACTGCTCCCCACTACTCTTGAAACACTGTGAATTGGGTCAAATGTGTAATATTTAATTTTATTCTATTTTTTGCATGTTTGCATGGTGCTGTGCAGAGCACAGCAATGCCAAGCTGTGCTCACATATAGACAGCTGACACCTGCCAGGTATCTAAAATAGAAAACGGATGTCATTAATTATCATAATTACATATTAGTAAAACAAGCGACATCCACAGGAATCACACACGGCAAAACAATATCAACTTCAAACGTCCCAGTGGAATAAACAGTGACGCGGACTTCTAAAAACAGTCCAAAATTTATTAAAGTTTGCTAGTGCTTTCACCTTGCTGGCTTCATCAGACAAATGCTTAAGAAATTTGGAAGCATTTAAATATTGCATCCAATTCACCTATTGGTACAAACAAACTCTGACATCATCATTCAATTCAATTAAATTTGCAAGGCAGAAAAACATATATATATATATATATATATATATATATATATATATATATATATATATATATATAAAATATATTAAAAGTGTATAAAATAAACACATTAAAATGCAGAATTGCAAAAAAATATATATATACTAAATACATATAAAATTCACAAACGTAAAATAACGCAACTCTATCAAAGGCTTAGATGTTAAACGGAACATAATGCCCATATGGTAACACTAATTGGATAATCATGTCAAAATCACTGGAAACTCAGAAATAACATACTATACAATTAAGGTTGTCCTAGTCACCTTCGAATGCTTCCAAATTTCTTAAGCATTTGTCTGATGAAGCCAGCAAGGTGAAAGCGCTAACAATCTTTAATAAATTTTGGACTGTTTTTAGAAGTCCGCGTCACTGTTTATTCCACTGGGACGTTTGAAATTGATATTGTTTTGCCGTGTGTGATTCCTGTGGATGTCGCTTGTTTTACTGGTACTTGGATTTTTATACCGAACCACAGGAGTCTTTGCCCCTTGGTGCTGCCTTTGTTTGTTTTTATAATTACATATTTATGCAATTTTAAATATTATTTTTCAGTTTTTTTTAATTGCTGTTTGAGCAGCGCTGCACAGGGTGGAGGGCCACAGAGCCGAGCGAGACTCATACGTACATAGCCGACAGTTGCTAGACATCTAAAAATAGAAACTGGATGTAATTAATTATGTCTGGTTTTAATTAAGCATGTTTGCATGGCACACCATGATGCTTAGCAATGCTAACAGGTAGCCCAATAGTATATGTGAAGGTATGCTAGTTTTCATAATATCCATGTAGCTAAATGGGTAGAGATACAGCCTAATGTTTAGTAGGTCCTGGGTTCGTGTCCATAGCAATGCTATGATGTCTATAGATCAATTTATTATATATGTTTAATTTTAAAGGCAAATTTGTAAAATATGGCATTGCTGCACTGGGCTGAGCACTGCTTAAATATGCTAATAGCTACTTTCATTTTTGCAGTGGTAAGCTGAGCTTAACCACCAGTTGTGCAAGTTTTCACACTTTTTAGCTGCACTTAGCTAGTTTGCGCACTGCTAAGCAATGCAGTGCTTTCTTGAAACTTGCTTAGTGACGTGTAGGTGTGGGAAAGCAGCCCATATTAAGTACAATAGGCAGGAATTCTGCAACAGACTTTGGAGTCTTATCTACTGTGGATATGGCAGGCAGTGCTAGTGAAGGTGCGTGCTTTCGGGTGGAGAGATGGGGTATTCAGGAGTCCAGGGTCTTTGTTTGGCTCCTGCTTAAAAATCATGAACCCAGGCTGCTGCAGGGTGGTTTCCATGCCTCGGAGTGTAAGGCAGAGACCTAGGACTGGTTGGCCAGGGAACTCACCAGTGTTACTGGTAATGCCCCCACAAGTGAGCAGTGTTGTCACCATTATGATGACCTGAAGAGGAGAAAGAGGGGAACCTTGGACATCTGAGTCCAAGAAGCTAGAGCAGGGAATGCCCCACAATATGTAAGTAAATTTTCCTGTTTTACCAATATGCAAGCTGAATGTCTGCAAAACTGGTATACATAATGGTGTGCTTCTCTCCCAACAGCTTCAGCTGAAAGGGCTCACAGTGCTGAGTCCCATGCCACGTGCCTGGCTAGGTTGTTCTGTGAGTGTGGAAAGTATGGATTTAGTATGCTAACTGTAGTGCAATAACCAAGAAAGAGTAAAGTATTTACTGTAATAAAGTATACATCATAAAAACTGTAGTGCAATAAATGGGTAAGTAGAATTGTAGTGCAATAAATGGACAAGTAGAGCTGTAGCACAATAAATAGACAGTAACTGTATTGCAATAAACAATAAACAATACCAATAACAGTAAGCAAAATGGTGCACAGCAGGATTGCGTTGTCATAACCATTGCAATAGAGCCGTATGCATTACTTGTCTATAGTAAGGTTACTGCAGTCAAGTGTAACACTGTAATAGCTGTAGAATGCAGAAGTAATGGCCTGCAAACTGTATTGTTTAACTGATAGTATGGTCCAAGGCTGTCTCCTGGCTAGTATCAGTCATATAATGCTCTCTGTTCCTCCTAATTCAGGTAATAAAGGTATATGGCTGAGGTAGCCCAGTCTATGGGCAGATATTGTGTGGACTTGACAGACATTTATCAGCAATACCAGTAAAGTGTTAAGCAGCATTGTTAATTCCAACAGAAATCTGATTTAATAAATGCATTATGGCCATATGCCATGCATGTGTATTCTACTGTCCCTGCAGTCAAGTATACCACTGTAATAGTTCTAGAATGCAAAATGGATTCAGTCACATAATCCTCTCTTTTTTATCTCACTCCAGGAACAAATGGTGTATGATATATGGTTGAGGTAGCTTGTGTTATGAGCAGATATGATTGTGCTAATATTTCACAGACAGTTCTCAGCAATACTAATAAAGTTAATTTTTTTTGCAGATGTTCCCTGCAGTCACAGCTATTGGGTTCTATTCCCATGCCTGCCAGCTAAGGCATGGCAGATATCTAGATTATATACTATACACAAATATGCCTCTCAAGTGTCACAATTTCAGGTAATGTAATTAAAACTGCCTAATCCATCTGTAACAGGATTACCAGAAAAATGATTACCTGGAATGCAATGTATTACCAAATCTGCTTACAGAACACTTTGGTAATTATAGAAGTCCACATTATGTGAAAGTGTTCTGTGTAGTAGTGTACCTGGATTTGTTATTGCTTGGCCCATACTGACCCATGCTAACAGCTTGAGAGGTATGTATGTGTTACATCAGCTATAGGAGAATTGTAGTCACTGTACTCAGAACTGACACTACACACCTGTAGAGTATTTAGTAGCAGTGTTTTCAGGGATATAGCCTGCATTGTCAGTAATGGATTGTTTTTTTCTCTCTCCTGACCCCTTATCTTCATTTGTTTATTATTGTTATTTATTATTATGATTTAATATTAAAATATGTTGTTAAACTAACTATAATTTTGCAAAATGTGATGTAATATTGGTTTGTGGTATTATGATTCACTATTAACATACTTTGTTAAAGTAACTATTTTGTTGCCCTTATGGTTTACATCTTACCTCTTAGTAAAACGCTGTCCGATTCGATTCTCAGTCAGAGCGTCTTCTGCGTGGAGACATGCATGAATGGACGTACCTTCGTTGAAGGTTATGTGTCAGGGCTGGCAACTCGGCACATAAAAATCAACTGCCAATCATTAGCGGAGCGGAGTTCCGCTGTGGAGACCCCTGGCCGGGAAAAGCCGAAAGACACAACAACATGGTTTACATCTTTCTGGCATGCTGTTATCATACTGACTGTTAAGTTATTTATTGTTGTGTTACACATACTATACATTAATATGTATTTGTATGAATTAAAATGATGTTCCATTCTGTTAATACTAACAATGGTTTGGTTATTACAAACTTTAACTTATTGCTGTACCTCATTCACCACAGCACATCAAGGTATGCCAGTTCGGGCTGATCCCCCTTACCTTGCCTCAACCACTCGTGGCATGAGATCCCAGCACATCTGGAACCCAGACCGGTGATGCCCCCTCTATGCCATTGCACTAGTTGCTGCATTCGGTAGTACCACCCTACAGGATGAGGCCCAGCCCCCTTCTGTGAGCTGTGGTGGAGGGGATATTGTCACCCAGGATGAGCTGCCAGTTTTGGGATGTAAGATAGTCTACAGTGGGTTTGACCGCCACCTGGTCTGGATTGAGGGGATGCTGTCTGACCTGATAGGGCAGCCTCACCCTGGTGCCCAGCATACAGCACTGCCAACATTGGGCAGTGAAGCAACAGTGCCAACAGTCCCATGGGTGGGGATGTGAGTCATGCTGCTGCCATCTGGAGGCACATGGGACTTGGATTCCACAACACCCTCACTATCCAAGGTGTTCATCCCCCTCATGTGTCACACACAGCCCCTGTCTGCTGTTTTGTCTGTCTTGTCTGTATGCAAATGCATCCTCACCTACCCAACTTACCTCCCCCACATGTATCTATGTCCCTTCCCCAACATTCCATTCTCACCTTAAAAAAAATGGGCACCTGTTTCAAAAAAAAAAAAAAAATTGTCCCATGCATAGCTCTCCATTTTGCATGTGTCCACTGGACACACGTAATTTGGTCCAATTAGCTTGACAATGCAGTTATGTTGTCCTCACCCCTCTTTTTGGGAGTGAGAGTTTAAAGTCATGTACAAATTCTGTCAGAGTGCACAGTTATTGCTGTACAAGAAATGGCTAGCTATGGTTCTTTCCTACACCCTTCCTGCACATCCCTACCTGCCTTTCACAATGTTTTTCCCTCTGCTTGCACCCCTATTTCAACACTTCCCAATCTCTCCATTTTTCTTTTCTTTATATGTTTTAGCGTGTTGCTGCACGGTGCACACTGTAGTGCAGCTTCGCTAAGCTCAGCTATATGTGTTATAAACTTGTAATACACACTTACAAAATAAACACGTCCCATATTTTGAACCCAAGACCGTAACACCTGCAGACCAATGCATTAACCTGCCACACCACACTACTCTTACTCAAAACAGGTGGTTTAAAGAAAACATAGTAATTGCCAGTTACAGTCATTAAGCATGTTTCAGTAGAGCTGCACGCCATGCCGAGCAAACCTGATTAAAATGTAAGTAAAGTAAAAAGATTAAAAATGGGAGTGTACCTTGGACTCTGGTGTAACAGTACAGCACTAGAAAATCAAAGACATAATAATGGATGTAAGTGAGTCCTGTGATAGCAGGTAAATGTGCCCTTCAGCAGCAACATGTAGAAAGACACCTGCTAAGGCATCAATGGCAAAATACATATTCAACTGGGATCCTGGTGCACACATACATCCATATAAAGCCACACACATACTGATGGATATAGAAAATGTAAGTCACAGCCTGTATGTATCCACATACATCTTGCAAATACACCTGCTGCAGCAGTGACTCAGTAGCTCAGTCTGTTAATTGCCTTGAAACTGGTACATTTTGCCACACATGGTCTTAGGTTCATATTCAGTGGTGTGTAGAAGTGAATTTACAATATTGTGAAGGCAGCAATTAATGACTGAGTCATGCACTCCTTATCCACACAATGCACTTCAAATGGCATGTCTGCTTTTCACTGATGAAGGTCACAGGCCTGCAGGTAGGAACACATTTCACATATCCCTATAGAAAAACTTATATGTGCATAAAGTGTCATGTCATCCATTAATAAGCATTCACACAGAATGTCAATGCAGGTACTGCAAATGAGGGCCACTAATATCAGAGTGCACTACACAATCCTTCCAAAGTCACTGTGCAGATTATCACAGCTGCACAGCTAACATAGACATTGGAAGTCCCTGCTTGTAACAAGGCCTGCCCTCATACACACTGTAAATTACTACCAGACTATAACACATGACCTGGCAGTTGCTGAAATGGTGGACGTATTCTTATATTTATACCCCATCTTACCCAAGGACACACCAAACATGTTGCCTAGTACTCTGTTAGTGATGCCATTGCCTAGCTGCAAAGAACAGGGCTCAGTTTTGAGCTTTTTTACTGGTTAATTGGGTAATTTGTTTAAATCAGTTTGCTTGTTTTCTATTGTTATATAAAAATGCACTTGATTCATCTGCTTTTATTGTATTGTGCTTCTTCCTACTTTATTGCATTTATTCTGCTGCATTTATTATTGCTTGTTAGAAGCCTGATTAAATTGTAACTGTTATTCTAAGCCTTTTGCTGAAGCACTTGGGCTTCAGACCAGTTGTTTTACATTAAGAAGATTTGTGGTCTGCACTGTTGTGGCAGGACAGGTAGCTTACATCCTTCTAAGTTGGGAGTTGCTGATTAAAGGCTTAGTGTCTGTTATTCTAAAAGTGTATTAATTCTGGATTAAGCACTTGGGCTTTGAGCCAGTTATTTTAAATTAAGAAGGTGTGGTCTGCACTCTTGTGGGAGGAGAGGGTAGACTTTGCCCTTCTGAGCTGGGAGTTTCTGGTTAAAGGCTTATTGTGCCTGTTTATTTGAACTGTTTCTTTCTGAAATTGGTACACCTTGTTTGCTGTAGCATAGACTAAAGTCAGGCCTGCTGAATCTAGCTTTGTTTGAATAACTTGAGTACTAATCCAGACCACCTTTTTAAAGAAGGTTCCCCTGCACCCTAGTGTGCAGCTAGAACTTATCTGTTCAAAGACTGCTGGAACGGGGCTCAGTTTTTAGCTTTTTATTGGTTAATTTGTTTAAATCAGTTTGCTCATTTGCTACTGTTATATTAAAAAAATACACTTTATGCATCGCCGCTCAGCTAGGATTAAACTATTCCTGGCGCCATAAAGTCTGCTCTTCAAATTTCCTTAAAACTAACCAGTTTTTTTTTTAGTTTTAGCACTCAAATCTGTTTCTTTGAGCTCAGCACTTGTTCAGAACTCGTGGTAAGCACTAAATAAGCTACAAATTACTACAGCACTCAACTTTCCTCGCTTGTCTAGAGGAAAACAGTTTTCAGTACTTAATAAATAAGCACCTATCCAGGCATGTCTAAGGATCGGCTCCCGGTGTTTTCTCCTGTCTACCTGATGAATCTGGGCATCTTGAGGCAATGCAGTAATTGCGTCATGTACACAGACAACCCTCTCCTACCACCCAACACTACAACCTGTGAGAGATGCACTTATATAGCCAAACTGGAAGCAAAGCTCTCTTCACCCAAGACTGGACTAGACAGTCAAGAGGAGAAGGTAAACACCTGCACCACACCACACTCATCACATAGTCCCTCAAAACCTACACCACCAAAACACACACATAGCAACACAAAACACACACCTACATTCACAGAGGTTCTCAATAAAAATCTGCTCAAACAGCAAAGACCTTCAAAGCAGAACTGTATGCAACCTCCACCCCCCAACACAACCCAAATGACACATAGCCCACAAACTCAGTGTGCCACACAACCACAGCCCATAAGATATAACAACGTACCCAACACTCTAGTCATAGGTGACTCTATAGTCAGGCACACTGATGTTCCACTCACTAGACTAAACAAGGAGAAAGTTCCTGTCAGCTGCCTGTCGGGTGCCAGGATCCGCCACATAACACATGCACTCAGGCCACTCCACAAAAGTATAAATATGACTCTGTCATTGTCCATGTTGGTTTGAATGGCCTGAGATGTACCTCCCTGGACTACATGAAAAGAGACATGGAGGAGCTCTCTGATCTTGTAGCCAGGCAGGTATGACCCTAATCCTGAGTAGCATCATGCCATCACCCAGAATGATACCACAGTACAAGGACAAAATGATTGACTTCAACAATTGGCTAAGCTTCTGGTGTCATTCTAAGGGGATCCAGTATCTGTCTGCCTGGGATGACATGATCAACAGACCACTGTGCTTTGCCAGAGATGGCCTGCACCTGTCGCCCTTGGGATTAAGGATACTGGCTAAGGCTCTTGCCACCCCTATAGTGCCTTTTTTAGGCAAGGTTCAAATGACTGATTTACCACCGTAACAGGTACAAGCAAGCAAAATCTGAGGGTAATGCTACTTAATGATAGAAGTCTAAACCTCAAATGCATTCACTCTAGGCACTCCTTAAAACGGAGAACATCAACATCTGTGGAGTGACAGAGACATGGTTCAAGGCTCCAGAGAGAACCCCCTGCATTATCAGGCTATAATTCATACCACACCTTTTGGCCACCTAAGCTGGACCGAAACACTAAAGGTAGAGGCATGTCCATGTACATTAAGGATATCCACACCTCCAGGCTAGTTGCTCAGCATAATGCATCCGAGATTATCCAAATGCAACTAATTCTGGGCAAGATCGCAATCCAAATTGTAACTTGCTACAGATCCCCCACCATGCCCCAGGATTCCCACTCCTCATTTCATGATACACTGGAAAATATTAGGGTACAACCCAACACCCTAATAATGGGTGATTTCAACTAACCCACCATTAACTGGGAAAACTACTCATGTACTAACTCTTTTGTTCAACATTTTCTAGAATTCATAAATTCCAATGCCTTGGATCAACTTATCCACACCCCCACCAGGGGCACCAATATCCTAGATCTGGTCATTACCAACATGGGCAACCAGTGTTCCACACCAGAGGTCAATTCCTCGTTGGTCAGATCTGACCATAAGCTAATCAGCCTAGACATCCACATCCCGCCCCCACCCCCCATTAGGGAAACCACCGTAAAAGATTTCTCCAAAGCCAACTTCACGCTTCTTAAGACAAAAGTGGTAAACTTCACGACACCCATGCAGTAGGACAATAGAGGTATGACTGCTGAATCCTACACAAATGCACTTTATAAGCACTTACAGGAGTGCATGGATAGTGCTATCCCTAACAGAACCAAGATGCTATCCTCCAAAAAAGGAAGCCAATCTGGTGGTCCCCTGCCATAAACAAATTCTGCAACAGAAGAATGAAACTGTTGCAAAAAAGAGTAAAATCCCATGACTGGAAGAGCTCCCTGGTCAGCCTCAGTAAGAAGCTGAGATCCCTCAAAAAATCCTCCAAAGCTAATTATGAAAACAAAATCACCACTGATTCTAAAGACAACCACAAAGCATTCTATAGCTATGTCAAGAATCTCAATGGCAACACTCAGATCTGCTCTGAGTTACAGCACAATGGCACTAAATATACAGAACCAGCTGATATCGCCAGCATCCCGGCAGATAGGTTCAGTGCTAACTTTACCCCCCCCCCCACCCCCTAAAGGGCCCATCACTATACCAGAAGAATGCAAAGTTCCTGTAATCACGGCTCCACAGGTAAAACCACACTCTCCAAAGCCAAGAGCACATCATCCATGATACCTGACAACATCCCAGGCTGTGTTCTACATGAACTACAGAATGAACTGGCACCACACCTAAGCAATGTTCAATCATAGCCTCACCTCAGGCTTTGTTCCCACTGAATGGCACACAGCAATATTTATCCCACTCCACAAAGGGGGAGCCACCACGGACCCCAGGAACTGCCACCCCATTAGCCTAATGAGCCTGGTCTGCAAGGCCATGGAATGTATCATCATGGAACTTATAAACAAAGATATTGGTAATCTTCAAACTCTGGACCCCACCCAGTTCGGGTTTGTAAAAGGCACATCATGTCTCCTAAACCTGACTGACTTCTTTGAAGCAGTCACCAAAGTCGTAGACGAGGGTAAGGTGGTTCACACAGCCTATATAGATCTTGCCAAGGCTTTTGAGGCCATCCCCCACTCTGGAATTATAGATAAACTTACTAAACTAGGTGTAAATCCCTATGTCACAATATGGGTTGCCAACTGGCTCACTGACAGAACCCACACTGTGAAAGCAGCTGACTCCAAATCTGACTTCAGACCAGTGACAAGTGGAGTACCACAGGGTTCAGTCCTGGGTCCTCTCCTGTTTGCTATCTACTTTTCTGCAGTACAGGCTAACACAGAAGGTCTTTGGCTAATGAAGTTTGGAGATGACTGCAAACTAGGAGCCATAATTAAAACTCCTAATGATGTGGACTTCCTACAAAAGGGCCTCAATGAGACAGATGCCTGGTGTCAAAGCCATGGCCTCAAGCTCAATACCAAAAAGTGCACTGTCATTCCCTTTGGTAAAAACTCTGTACTCATGAGCTACCACATAGGTGGTAGTCTACTTAACACCGAAAGTGTGATAAGAGACCTTGGAACACAGGTGGAGAGTAGTCTCTCCTTTGATAATCACATTGCCATAGTAGTCAGGAAATCCTTCTACGTGGCACACCTCATCAAAAAAGGCTTCTCACACACCTCATCAAAAAAGGCTTCTCATCCAGGAAAAAAGAGGTCATTGTTCCCCTCTACTTGTCGCTCATTAGACCCATTATAAAGTACAACACCCCTTTTGGTATGTACCTCACAAGACATCTACAACTACCGGAAAGGCCACAGAAATACCTCACAAAGAGGATTACTGGCCTCAAACAGATGCCCTACGCAGACTGTCTCAAAAAACTCCAGCTTTACTCAGTCGCATATCGCCTACTCAGAGGCACTCTCTGCCTAACATACAACGCTATGTCAAACCCAGAGCTGTTGGACATACTCCACTTAAAGAAATCCCAATCTCTCTGAGCTACACGCTCTAGGGACATAAACCTTGTTACCACAATAAACAGAACATGCTGGAGGAATAGATTCCTGTCCCAGAGACTTCCCATACTCTGGAACAAACTACTTATTTATATCAAACAAAGCTCCTTATTAGCACTCTTCAAGAAAAATCTTGATGATTGGATGGGAAATTCACCCCGGGGAATCACTTCTGTGGCTCTGCTCGACAGGGGCACAAGAAAATAATTTTCTTGGGTGGCGAAAGCCAGGGTACCTTTTTGGCTAGGCTTGTGACCCTAGGGCCGATAGCCTAGTACTTACCTATGAACCTATGAACATGCTTACCTTAAACATATGCCTTATTTGGAGTGGAAAGGGTAGCTTCACTCCGGCTCTGCCTCTACAACAAGGCTGACACAGCTCCCACAGTTACTCCTACAGGTTGCTGTTCTCCAAAGTGTTCACACTCTCTGCCTATGTCTATTACCAGCAGCAGCAGCTGCAGCCTGTAGAAAACACATCACTATGGTAAGGTTTCTGCTACAGACCTACCCTCTGTGAAGATGTAGTCTCCTTACCCCAGTAATGTCCAGCACAACATATCAGGAAGGGGCCCTAACCTACATGAAGGCCTTATATATTGTACAGTGGTTGCATGTCATTGGCTGATGATAGTGCAAATCAGCTGTGTTAGCTGCAATTAGCATTTCAGACCCACAGATTGGTTTAGAGGCAATCGCCTGCTGATGAGAAGCATGTTAAAAGGCAAGCATCTGGCTATGGGGAACCAGTCTGTATGAGACTTTCTTTCCACAGAGCACACCTTTGTGAAAACTTTACTATCACCACATATCAACAGAGGAGTACTGCACTCCATTAGGTATGTAACTGATTTTGTGTACAACAGGATGCAGATGGGTGAACAGACGTACAGGGAATATGAAATACAGCATTAAGCCTGTTGTAGACCTGTGATAATGACATGTCATTGATCTCTTGCTATCTTACACATACACAAGATATGCTATACATCAAGGGTGCACTGTCTGTTGTCATTGTGGCACACTGGTCTCGTTGGACTGTCCCTTTATAGTGGTTGTAATAGCACACTGCTGATTGTGTGGCACTGTTCCTATGACATATTATTGGGGGGGGGTTGCCCATAGGGAATACACCACACTAGAGCCGAGCATTGCGTGTATGATCATACAGCAGTATCTGTCATGGAACACACAAGACTACCTGACTATTGCTACTATCTCAGTTGTATCCACACACTTAGTATGTTTGAATACTGTGGAGTATGAAATGTGTGAGCAAGCAGTGGACAGTGCTAGCCATGTTGTCCTTGCTGTATCTCTACATACTGTACTTCCACATATGTGATCCTGTAATGTGGTCCCCTTTTTTGTCTTACAGGAACCATGTATCATAAATGCCATGCATTCTTCTCTGATGTGGAAAATGAAATTATACTTGATGGACTAAGGCAACATCATCACATACTACTGTCCAGGGGGAGTCAAAACAGGGAACAGTGGGCTGTATTCTGGGCAGACCTTGTCCATGATGTGAATGGTATGGGCCATCAGGGTCGGACATATGAGCAGGTTTGACACTGTGCAACAGACATTATCAATGCTGCATGACATAGGGCAGCAGATGTAGCCAGGGATTGTGCTGTCACAGGTGGAGGGCCTGCAGCAGAACAACCACTCATGGACACTGAGGAATTCCTGGCAAACTTAGGCACACACGACAGCTTCCAGGCATCCATCACACCATACATTGTGGAGGAGGATGCCACAGCAGGGGAGCATGCAGGTAGGCTTACTGTAATCAGCACTATAATACTGTAGCAGTTAATGTGTCAGGCTGTACATACTTTTACATGGGTGTCAGGTCTTAGGTCTTTTGGGAGGAGGACTGTACCTCAGTTGTACTCTCATACTCAGAATGTGACCAATACAACAAGGAACACAGGTGGTACTGTAAATGTAAGATATATGGATGCATAACATTGTTGTGCTACAACATGCATTGGTACTGACATTACCTCACCCTAAACTTTTCAGAGGTCTGTCAGGTAGTGGCCAAGGCCATGGTCCTGCTCATGTTATGGGATATTTATATTCTATTAAAGTTAAGGGCCAAAATAATGCCCTATTTAAACATAATGTAATGTGTAAACAGGGTAGAAGGTTTTTATTTTCCATTCTGGAACAGGAACAGAAGGATTTTAGAGGGGGTAATCAAAGGAGTGTAGTTGAACAAATAGAAACGCTTTGGCAGTGACAGTAAAGAAAATATAAGCCTCCTGGTTTAAATGAGGCATTTACTTTAAAATGGCTTTTAAAACACAAACAGTTGAAAGGACATTAAATTAGGCAGTGAAACGTGTATTTCAATATATTTGTTAAGATAGGTGTGCTAGGTTTTTATGTTGTGATTTATCAAGTATACTGTTAGATTGCTTAATGAAAAGGTAAATTATACTGGTCATGTTTTACTTGATTTACTTGAAGTGATAGCTATAAAGGTCTTGAGTTGAATGTGTATTTTGTTCTGAGGAAGTCTGTTTTGGATGAAAGCAGAGTGAAAAATTTGACCACTAATCCAGTTGTAGGTTTTTGTTATTATGAGTATTGGTGGATTCTTCTTGCACAATAGTGCAGGTATTCATGTACCGCTTTTTTCTTTCTTATCACAGGTGACAATGGGGGCTGTTCTCTATCCACTACACAACCTGATGTCAGTATCTCTTCGGACTCATGATGATGGTGGCCACAATGAGGCACAGGTGGGGGTATTGGGGCTGAATCTGTCCCAGAGGTAGACATCCCTTTTCTGCCTCCATTATACCTGCACACAGTCAGTATGCCCACACACATACACTGTCCCTGGAGGCCACAGATATTGAACAGTCAGAGGGTGGTGACATTGAACAGGCAAGTGTGGCAACTATGGCTCCAGTGAGTGTAGATACTGGCCATAGCCAAAGAGCTGGTGAGGTCCCACACAAGACGAATGACAGGGGTGCTTGTAGGAGGCTTGCTGTCCATCCACCAGTGTTGCAGGTGTCACATCACGGGTCACTCAGTGCATGTTTCAGGCCATCATGGAGACACAGGCATGTTCTGAACGGAACACCAGATGTATGCTTAGGGTTATGGATGAGTACAGTCTGACATCCGTGACTGCCTCCACCACATTAGGGACACCCTGGATTGGTTAAGTGATGCAGTGAACAGAAGGTGGGCTGAGACAGTGTCTGTCTTGGACCGCACTTTGTCTGTGCTGGAACTTGTGGTTGGAGTTGAGTGTCAGACTCATGGAAGTAAGTCAGCAACCCCATCTGCTGAGAGTCCACGTGGCTGTGCACAATCGCACTCCTGTAGCGGTAGTACATTCAGCGTTACAGAAGGGAGTGTGCTGTCACACCATGATGTGGCAGGCCATGGGCCTATGGTCCTGGGTGCTCCCATGGGGAACATGGTCCCAGCAGATAGCAGTCACCATCAGTTACTTGCACTGCTTCTGACCTTGGGCATGGAGGTGTCAGTGTAGCTCCTGGCAGAGTCAGTTTCTGTGTTCAGGGCCACAGACTGTGAATTGTTAACTCTACCATGTACAGCCCAAAGCTTTTCAACATACACACATGTAGGACTAGCACTGAGCTTGACTGTGTACACGCACACACATAGCACTATTAAATGCAGGTCATCTACAGACACACATGGCATCTTTACATGGTCCATCTTACCTGCTTCCTTCCTGACTCACACACATGCTGTCAACCATTTGGGTAAGCCTAGGCCTCCTGCACCCCCAGACAACACCCTGTGCAAATGATGATTACTGTGCCACATCCGTCATCCTCACCATCAATGCAGGGAAATGAAGCTATGTGTCTGATCCACAGGGTGACTATATTAGGTAATATGTACTTGTGTAATGCAGTGTTGTTTTGCCATGCCACTTGCAGTGGTTAATAACAGATACTGTATGCTGGCATTTGTCACAAGTATGCCACATACTTTGGTGCACCTTATGTTGTATGATGTAATGGCTGTATACTTACATGATGACAGGTGTGTCACAGACCTGTTTATGTTTCTGTTTCAGGGGTCTGTTGGAATAATCTATGGATACACAGTGGCAATGAAGCAGCACAGGATGGTGTGTCAGCACAGCAGAAATATGCCTTCAGCAAGGTACAGCACTATAAGTGCATAGTTCCATAGGTTCATATGTATATAGCAGACTAACAAGGACAATGGTGGCATTCAGTGTACTCATGCATTCCTAATCTGTGAACAGGTCTGCTACCCTTGATATGTGTCACCAGGATTTTGGGAACTCACACATTTACATGGTGTGGCAATGGTGATGACCCATCTACAGATATTCTTTGTCCAGTACAGTTTCCTGACACCAGTTATAATTGTCATGCTCTGCATCCCAGTGTGTAACCTGCACATGATGTGTGTCACAGCAGATGTGCGCTTCACATGCATGGGGGGGCCTGTTTCATATAGGGTGTACTGTCTGTGTTACATATCTGTCTCTCCAGCATGCACTATGTATACCACAGTGATGGTGTAGGTGTGTAGAACATGTGAGACATGTGTTAGTCCTGCCATTGATACACAGGAGGTACAGAGTGGGATCCGACACCTCCCTGTATGGAGCCAGACACATTCCATACTAAGGATTTAGGGACAGACTGCACATGTAAAGTCGTGGCATGGACTCCATAAGACATGAGTGCTCATTTACCCCCAGGTCTCAATAATCATGTCACCATCAAATCTGTTTTAGATAACAGGAGATGGTGAAATTTGTTTTCATTGTTCTTTATACATAGCTAGGTTGCTTTTCCGATTTTTTGATGCCTCTACTTTGTTGGTGGCCTCGTGTTCTGGCACATCATTACACTGCCAGCTCTTTGTTTTGCTCTGTCTTGTCATGACATTGCCACACTTCCAATTAGATTCATTATTCATTGACACATATTTTCACGTTTCTTCTTTTCTTTTCATTTGACTTCATTTTACTTTATTTTATTTCGGCACACGTTATCTACACATACTCAAGCATTTTATCCATTCATTCCACTTATTCATCTCATTTCACTCCTCATACATTCATTACATTTTATTTCATTTTCTTGTGACACATGATCATGTCTAAGAATATCTACACTCCATGGCTTCAGCACCATATAACGTTTTTGTGGACGTAAATACGTTAGTTTAACTTTTACGTTCCCAGGTGTTGAATACCATTTATACAGTTATTTCTTTTGCTTGAGACAATGCAATAATGGATAGGCTATCTGTCTCATGAAAATATTTAATTGCATTTTAAAAATAGGTCTCTCGGTTTTTAAGGTTTTTAGGTTTTTTAGTCTGTCGTTATTTATATTTTGAACCTCATGCTTTAGCAATACAACATTTTTGAAGCTGTATGGGTTCTTTTACGGAGGTCTTGCTCTAGGAATGATTTGACTAGTTTCATAGTGATGACAACAGTGTTCCGTTGCCATCACAGTTTTCATACTTCTGCTTTTACAGGTTTATGCAATGATAAATTGACTGTCATGGTATCTCATTATTGTCATTAATATTGTTGATTTCACGTTTGAGTAGGAATGAACATTGTAGACATATGCAATATGCCTTCGCGCTATTTCTTAAATACGTTCTGGAATGTTTACAAAATCATGCAGGTTGCACATGACGTTTGTTTATTAGAGTAACCATGGTTTTAAATTTGTAATTGGCTAATTGATTGCTTCTTAATTACTTAATTTCCCGCCGAGAGCGGTATTTAAAGAGCACTGTTTTAATGTATTTTTATCTGATGAAGCGTGGAGGAGTCCACGTGAAAGCGCTTATCCTTGTTATTAAAGCTCTGCAGTTTTGGATTTATTCGGTATTTTGGTCCTTCATTTCATCGTGGTGAGACTACTTGTATTTATAGTTGTTGTGACTCCATAAGACATGTTATCTATGCTGTGTATTGGTGTACCATGGAACCTGTGCAGCTGTTACAGTTGTATGATATGCCTGTGTAGTGACATAGCAAGGGTGCCATTGCACACAATGATAGCTGTGATGACTGCCACATTCAGTATAGCAGTGACAGTCTGGGATTTACATCCCAAACCTGTCAGTGTAGAGTCTACAACAATGAATGCATCCCCACATCTTACCAACCAGTGAGAGTCAAAGGCTACATTATTCTGTGTCCATAACTTCATGTGTAATGTCTAACTATGTGCAGTGTGTGGACACTACAGTATTTTGCAGGGGTGGATGATGTTCCACAGGGATAGTATTGTGCAGTCCTTGGCAGTCAGTCTTTGTCAGTGGCTCAAAGTACAACTGACTGTGTCTTAGGCCATCCTGGATACCTGTTGGTTCTGTGTGGGAGTCTGCATATTGGGAGCTGTCACAATCACTGCTAATGTACTCAGTCAGAGGTCACTGGCACTGGCTGTGACTGCAGAGAGGGAATAGGTAGACTTGATATGCCAATAATGGAGGATGGAGAACCCCACTGGTGACTGGCATCAATGCAGCGCAGGTCTCCCACTGTTATCTTCCCAGAGTATGACTATTAGACACTTGCCTATCCAACAGTTTACATAACACTCTGTACATGATGTACACAGTTTCCAGCAAGGCCTGCTGGCCTAATATTGTCATACAACTTTTCAGGGCATAGTTGGTGGAGTGAGACATATGTCTGACATCCATTGCTTAGTGTAACACTCAGTGGGCTTTGCTGGTAGGCATGATCTGGACTTGAGCAAATGTAACGGTGTTTGGTCCAGTGTCATAAGGTGTACAACAGTGTCAGTGCTCGTATCCATGCAAATTGCTATCATGGCATTTAAGTCATGACTCAGAGATGTGGGGACACCGCTTGGCACTACCTGCTAATTGTCCTCCGTGCAAGTAAGTGTTCCAGTTACTTCCAGCATGTTGCAGGAAGAGAGTCATGCAAGGTGTCTGTACAGAGCACAGACAAACACTTTAGGGAAGTGTAATATGTCCACACTGTGTTGCATAGTCATGCTGTGGCTCACTTGCCCAAAGGATGGTCCAGGTACTTACCTACCATACAGCACTGCCATGACATCCCCACATGGGGAACCAACGTAGTGCATCATGTGTTTACCAATATTGGTGACCAGTACAGGCCCCCCAATGTGAGGTTCTCCCTGGTGGGATCTGGCCACAGATCAGTCTTTTTAGAACTACTGGCACTTACCCCTCCTGTAGACATTACAAACATATATGTCAGGACAGCCATTTATTACCTCCTGTGGAATGGTTGACATAGTGTGACTGCACTCCCCCTTCAGATGGGACAGGCAAGTATGCAGAGCTCTACACCTATGCATTATGTCAGCAGCATTACAATGGCATGAACTTGGCTGTACATGACAGGAGGGACACAGGCTCATCATGGTTCACCAAATCTGACTGGTGGACAACTGCCATTAGCAGGCTGTACAGTAACAGGTGCACAGTGCTGTCTGACAGTTGGCATGAGGGTGCCCTCCCTTTCATGGAGGCACTATCTCCTCAGCTAAAAGAAGCACATAGTGTTGTTGTGATGTTGAGTATACACGGTAAGTGACAAAAGTAGCCACTCATGCAAAGGAGAGCCACAATGCATAGTGTACTTACATGTGTGATGTCAAAGTACAGGCCCAGCTTGCCAGTGACCTCATATGTCATGATGGCACATATGATGGATCTGGACTCATACCTGACCTGTACACCCACACTGTCTGCATCAACTACACTCTCTTGTCCCCACCACATGTGACACATGGGGTTCCCTTCAGAATTTCAAATTTCCAAAACCTCGAATTTCATATGATCGAGACCATATGATTGAAGTTTTAGAACTTCGAAATTCTGAACATAGATCTGCATACAGCACAGAATGGGACATACTCTCTTTTTCTCACTGTAGTGTGATCTTGGAGTTGGTATATTTAAATAGTGGGGGGTGTGGGGGGTGCAGAGGGGCTTGTCCCCCTGCAAAAACATTGAGGAGCATGGTTTTGTATTCCTTTTGGATTTATTTCAGTTTCAAAGTTCTAAAACTTCAATCATATGGTCACGACCATATGAAATTCAAAGTTTTGGGAATTTGAAATTCTGAAGTGAATCTGATACATGACATTCCTACTACCTGTCCCATAACTTCTATATTTATAGAGCAGTTCATAACTGGCCTCTCAGTGGAGGATATTCAGCATCTATCGCATACGCTAACATTCCAGGCTGCATCCCACATGTGATCTGACAAGGATTACAAACACCATTGGGACACTCTTGCAATCATACCAACACTACTGGCTGCACACCAGCTGAGTGGACAACAGCAACTCTTATACTCTTGCACAGAAGTGGTGCATCCACTGACTGACATAACTGTACACCTCTTTGTCTGAGTATCCATAATTGTACAGCTGTAGGGATGATCATCATGGAGCTGATCAGCACACACATATGTGTTCTACACACAGTTAACTGACCACAGTTTGGATATGTGACAGGGGGAGCATGAATGTTACACATGGCGGACATTTCTGAGGCAGTGACCATGGACCTAGGTGAGAATACATCAGGGCATATATAACCTCCCCCCTAGACTCAGCCAAGCCATCTGACTATATCCCCCACTCAGGCAACATTTATAAAGCACCCACTTAGGCATCCACAATATTATCATTGTAGGGGCCACTAAGTGGCCCATTGTTGACACAGATATGCAACATAGGGACATCTGCCTCCAACAGCTGATCTGTCAGCAGCAGTGCTCAACAGGATGCAGTCCTGGGTACACACTACAGATCACAGTACATGATGCACGCTACACACCTCATGTCTGCTAGTTCTATCAGTTCAGGACATACTATACTTGATGAAATCAGCAGGCCTTGTTGTGGTTAATCCACTGGGGGGGCACATCACATGTTACAAATAAAATACTGCAAAACCATACCTATTTCTATGTTACCAAGATGATCATATTTATGCCATTTGGACACATACACACACACACACACACACACACACACACACACACACACACACACACACACACACACACACACACACACACACACACACCCACACCCACACACACTAGGTAGCCTGCAGTGAGATTAGAACCCCTATCTATTTAGTCGTGCACACTGTAAATCACAGTATTTATCAAATGCACCATGGCTTAAGTCCTGATACTATACTGTCAGCTAGTAGTCTTAAGGTGGAGGACATCATCAAGCCTTGTAGAAGAGGGAAGTGTGAAAGCCAGCAGTAAGTTACACAGCCAAAAAGTGCATAACCATTGCAAGTGGATAGCCCATAAGGGCATGGCAGTTGTTTTGCAGGGGTATACACACACTGTTATTCTAAAAGTGTATTAGTTCTGGTTTAAGCAAGTGGACTTTGGGCCAGTTATTTTACATTAAGAAGGTGTGGTCTGCACTCTTGTGGGAGGAGAGGGTAGATTCTGCCCTTCTGAACTGGGAGTTTCTGGTTAAAGGCTTATTGTGTCTGCTTGTTTCTTTCTGAAATTGGTATGCCTGGTTTGCTGTAACATAGACTAAATTCAGACCTGCTGAATCTAGCTTTGTTTGTATAACTTGAGCACTAATCCAGACCATCTTTTTTTGGAGAAAGTTCCCCTGCACCCCAGTGGCAGGAGTGTGCAGTTAGAACTTGTCTGATCAAAGACTGCTGGAACGGGGCTCAGTTTTTAGCTTTTTATTGGTTAATTGGTTAATTTGTTTAAATCAGTTTGCTCATTTGCTACTGTTATATTAAAAAAAATACACTTTATGCATCGCCGCTTAGCTAGGGTTAAACTATTCCTGGCGCCATGCAGTCTGCTCTTCAAATTTCCCTTAGAACTAGCCAGCTTTTTAGCTTTAGCACTAAAATCTGTTTCTTTGAGCTCAGCACTTGTTCAGAACTCATTGTAAGCACTAAGTAAGCTACAAATTACTACATCACTCAACTTTCCTCACTTGTCTAGAGGAAAACAGTTTTTAGTACTTAATAAATAAGCACTATCCATGCATGTCTAAGGGTCACCTCCCTGTTTTCTCCTGTCTACCTGATGAATCTGGGCATCTTGGGACAATGCAGCAATTGCCTCATGTACACAGACAACTCTCTCCTCCTACCACCCAACACTACAACCCGTGAGAGATGCACTAATATAACCAAACTGGAAGCAAAGCTCTCTTCACCCAAGACTGGACTAGACAGTCAAGAGGAGAAGGTAAACACTTGCACCACACTACACTCATCACATAGTCCCTCAAAACCTGCACCACCAAAACACACACATAGAAACACAAAACACACACCTACATTCACGGAGGCTCTCAATAAAAATCTGCTCAAGCAACAGAGACCTCCAAAGCAGAAATGCAAGCAATCTCCACCCCCCAACACAACCCAAATGACACATAGCCCACAAACTCAGTGTGCCACTGAACCACAGCCCATGCATAACAATGTACCCAACATTCTAGTCATAGGTGACTCTATAGTCAGGCACACTGATGTTCCACTCACCAGGCTAAACAAGGAAAAAGTTACTGTCAGCTGCTTATCGGGTGCCAGGATCCACCACATAACGCATGTAACTCAGGTCACTCCACAACAAGTACAAATATGACTCTGTCAACGTCCATGTTGGTGTGAATGACCTGAGATGTACCTCCCTGGACTACATGAAAAGAGACATGGAGGAGCTCTCCGATCTTGTAGCCCAGGCAGGTATGACCCTATCCTGCCATCACCCAGAATTATACCACAGTACAAGGACAAAATGATTGACTTCAACAATTGGCTAAGCTTCTGGTGTCATTCTAAGGGGATCCAGTATCTGTCTGCTTGGGATGACATGATCAACAGACCATGATGCTTTGTCAGAGATGGCTTGCACCTGTCTCCCTTGGGATTCCGGATACTGGCTAATGCTCTTGCCACTCCTATAGTGCCTTTTTTAGACAAGGTTCAAATGACAAATTCACGACCTTAACAGGTACAAGCAAGCAAAATCTGAGGGTAATGCTACTCAATGCTAGAAGTCTAAATCTCAAAATGCATTCACTTGAGGCACTCCTTAAAATGGAGAACATCAATGTACTGTTGCGCTCTTAGTTAGGATCCTTTGAGCAATAGTATGGATGTGTGATAGTGCAGAGTTACTCACCATTATTAGGGTATGTCGGAAAATACACACATCAACACATATTTCTGTAATTAACAGGGATGTATATATAAATGTAGCTGTGTTTGTGTGGATGATATGTATATGTGTTATGTAGATATATGGGGAGAGTCTATGTATTGATGTGATATATATAGCTATATATATCGGTATATATATATATATATATATATAGCTATATATATATATATATATATATATATATATATATAAATATATATATATTTGACACTACATAGCAATAGATATATTATGTATGTGAGAGAGAGACAGTGACACATGGATTTGTATACATATATGTCTGTATGTATAGACATATCTATACATAACAGATTAGTCTGCTGATGGGGCAACAGAATTGCACTCATTTTAACTAAGTGTTTGGGCATGCCCAGTGTGACTGTCAGTACTTATACAGTGACTCCAGGCCACACTTACCTGTACTCCAGTCTGGAATTTTGTGTTACAGACTATACTTCTCAACTGTCCAGAGTTTCGCAGAATGCCCAGAAAGCGTACCTCCTAACGGTAAAGTACAGATATCAGTAACAAGTAAAAACAATATTCAAAATGAAACGCTGTACAACAATGGCCAATGAAGTAAAGTTCCTTTGGAGAATAGGTAGTGTGGTTAAATGATATAAAACTTTTTAAGGTGCAACATATATAGCACAAATTTCCAGTACTTCAATTAAATTCACTTACAAGATATTCACGCTGTGAATGCAGTTATACTATAGCAAAATGATGGCTCCAAAGTATCCAGTCTTATGATGGCTCCAAAGTATCCTGTCTTTTTAGTCTGATATACAAAGTATCCGCACTGAGGATGTAGTAGCTGCTGTGTGACTGTGATGAACTGTGATAACAACTTAACCAGTCTAACAGATCAAATCAGAGCTTCTAGCTTTAATGGCAGTTAAAATCCTTTTATTGTAGAAAAAGTTAGAATCTTCATGTCAAGTTAAAATCTTGATGCAGAATAAAACAGTCCCTCTGTATTCCAAACGATAAGCACTTTCGGTATCTTCTTCAGATTGTAGAGATTGGGACTAGAAGTTCCTTTTTATAGAGTTTTGGCATGTGGTCCATTCCTCATAAAATTTGTGGTTTTCTGGCAAATCACTTGAACTTAGGATTGAAGTCACTAAATAGTGACATACATTTGAGTATCTGACTATAAATCCTTCAGGAAATTGTCTGTTGAAGCACACCCTCTGTTATTTTACCAACTGTTTATGTTTATGAGAGTGGTATTTAACATATGCCCCTATTTGTGGGCCTTTGTCCCCCCATTTTCTCAGGCTTTGAACAGATATCTTGCACTAAGAGGTTGAGATGTATGTTACAGAAAGTGACATCTGTCCCTGTTTCTGCAGTACTGCATGTCACGCTAACCATCCACGGCATTTCCCACCTGTCTGCTGTACTTAATATGTGACTGAGGTTCATAATGTTACACCACACACAGACTAACAGTCTGTGATAACACCAACATAATAATACCTCACATGCAAAAGATGTGCCTACTTCCAGACTAGAAGCATCAACACCATCACCCATGCTAACTTCCCTAGTCCACTGAGCCACGCAGGCTGTCAGACAGAGTGTGATTGAGTTCCATGTTACAGCCCTGAGATTGCCTGGTCTGCTGATATACCATTGCTGACTTACTTTTAAAGCAGTTATATGGGAACACTGCTATGTTGGGTGTGGGGGGAACAACAGCACATGATCTGCTGGGATAGGCAATAGTCCAAATATCATGTGACCCCACTGTTTAACAACTCCCTTGTCTGATGTAGTGTGTATTCCAACCATGAGGCCTAGTGATTATTACGGAACACATACTATTGGACTGGGTACCTTTAGTCCCATGTGGATGTTACTTCTGTCCACATAACCCACTATATTTCC
Source organism: Protopterus annectens (assembly GCF_019279795.1). Lineage (NCBI taxonomy): Eukaryota > Metazoa > Chordata > Ceratodontiformes > Protopteridae > Protopterus > Protopterus annectens. The sequence goes on along the minus strand of NC_056748.1, from coordinate 540,091,482 downwards.
TTGCATAAATGCAGCAGATCCATACATATGATACCATATTATAGTAATTCTTACAAATACCGTGTAGGTTAGAGACTTACCTTGTGAATGCAGCAGTTGACAGGAATGTAGTTCAGGCCTGACTCTGTGTGATATAAGCAGTACACAGCCAATACATGGATGGGTACAGGTTGTGTGGGTTGTCTGGCATCAACAATTTTACTATATGTATGTGAGTCGGTGCAAGGTGTCAGTCCCTAGGGCCCTAGCTTGTCAATGAATGTACTGTGCGTTGTCTCTTAGCCAAAGCCAGGGCATATTGGGCATGCTTACATCTGCCTACAGGGACATCATCAGGGGGGTTCCTCCTCTGAGTCCTCCTGTGACTGTGGTGATGTAGGCACTGGTGATGGGCTGTGTATCCCTTCCCTTTTCAGATCCTGCTGCAGCTGTTTCCACATGATCATATTGTGTAGCATAGCACATACTGTGAACATATGGGCACATGTGGCAGGACAGTACTGCAGGGCTCCACCAGATATATCAAGGCATGAAACCATGACTCCATAAGCCCATACATTCTCTATGATGTTTCTAGTTTGTGTGTGTGTGCCTCATTATAGCATTCTTTAGTGGGTGTGTGTGCATTTCTGATGTGTGTCATCATCCATGCTTCCAGTGCATAGATAGCATCCCCCAGTAAATGGCCATGTGGGATGTCCCCCCTGCAAACATCCAGTGCATCTGTAATGAGTGCCAGATATGGGAGTCGTAATAACTACCAGGGCTGCCAGCACACACATTCATAATAATGCTGTGGGCATTGCACACAACCTGCCAGTGATAGAGTGGTACCCCTTGCGGTTGAAGTAGAGTCTACCCTCCTCACCAGGTGGTGATTTGATGTATACATGAGTCCAATCTATGGCATCCAGTACCTCAGGGTAGTGTGCTACATGGTAGAAATGTTGCATATTGCTGGCCCTTGCCTCAGGGGTTAGGGGAAAAGAAATGTGCTCACTGGCATGTGATAGCATGGCATCCAGGAACTGGTGGAGTATCTTGGAAGCAGATGTCTGTGAGAGCCCCATCATGTCCCCAGCTGGTCTTTGGAAATTACCTGTAGTTAGTATCCTAAGGGTTACACATACCTTTGTTTCCAATGGGATGTGTTCCCCTCTGTTGGCTGTGGGTTTGAGTTGAGGGCAGCAGAGCTCAGTTAGTTCTTGTAGTATGTCCCTGTCGACCCTGTAGTGCTCTACAGTCTTCAGCTAATGTAGCCCCTGGAAGGTTACCCTGGGCCTGAACACTCTTCTTCTTCTCAGTCTAGGCCTACTGTCAGCAGCAACAGCAGTAGCATTGACTTCAGCATCCAGCACATACAGATGTAGCAGACCTACAGCAGCCCCTAGCATTATCTCAGTTTCAATTCCCAAGTTTGTACTCCAATGGTGCAGAGTATGGGTGAAAAATCAGACTGTGGGTTGTATGCATACTTTATAGTGCTCTGCTGTAGGTGCTGACAGTGTGATTGGCTATCTGTGATGCATTCCACCTGCCTAGTATATCATTAACATCATTTAATGCCCCTAGTTTAAGTTAAACTGAGGTCAAAACTAATCAATATCTCACTGTTTTTTTGAAACAATGAGCACTGTGTGTCAGTGCACAAATGTGCGCCCTACAAGTAAACAAAGCTTAGCAGTCAGTGTACACACCCCCACAGACTCTCCATGCTCGGCATAGTGGAGTGCCACACAAACATGGGGAAAACACTCCCCTTAGCTAAACAAAGCTTAGAAGTGAGTGCACACCCTCCCTGCAAGGTTATGCTAAGCACTGTGGCACACCACACACACAGGCTGAAATAAGCTTTGAAGTCATTGGACCCACCCTCCCCTGATGTCAGCTACCTGCTCTGTAAACAACAACATGGTTCTCTGCCTACATGAAGGGGATATGCAGACACGATCATCCATTTGTGCTATTCAGTAATTCCACCTCATTTGCATTGGGATCCATACTCACACCCTGGAAACTACAAGCTTCAAAGCCCTACCACATTAGCAACAGCACCAATGCACCATTGCAGTTACTCCACGCAGGGTCTTGTAATACATTTCTGTCAAATTATATTAATTTTGTTTTTTCCACTTTTTAAATAATTTTGTTTATAAAGCATCATGCCCAGATTATTAAAAAAATAAATTTAATTTAACAACTTTTCCATTAATTTGTCAGACACACAGAGGATAGCTTCTCTCCTATATGTATGTGCTATGCCATTTCTGTCCATCTAGCTACATGTTTACAGCTCCTTTTGTCTGTCTATATTACTGCACATGGCCAAACAAGTCAGTCCAATCCAACAAATATAAAACAAAAGAATGGTTCCAAGTCACCAGTGAGATGAATCTGTAATTCTTTATTATAAATCCAACAACAGATGAGCGCTTTCGTCTACAATGTGAGACTTCTTCAGATAAAACAATACTAGTGCCACTCTTAATATATATAATACCATCAATTGTCCTAATTATCTAATAATTAAAATTTAAAGCACCACCAACAAATAGTTTGTGGCTCAAAAGTTAATATGTCAAACGACACAACTACCAAACATCTTTAAAAATAATTGATTTGAAATTAATTAAATTTAAATAAATATATAAAAGTGTAATACTTTGATATTTAATATAATTACACTAAAATATTATAACAACAACAATATAAGTAAAAATAAATCACACTTTGCCTGCTCTCTCTGCTAAAATAGCTTTAATACTAATGTATTAATTCAAGCCTGGGTAGACATTAGCCTTAAGCCTCAATTGCCATCTCAGTTCCCTATTGAGTAATATATTCCTCATATCACCTCCTCTGTGGTTGTTTTTAACCAAATCAATAATCCCAAATTTAAAACTACTGAATGAAGTACAAAAAACTGAATGTTTGTATAGGGCACTGGTTTCTTTCCTAGTCCTAATGTCATATATATGTTCATATATTCTATCTTTCAGTGCCCTTTCAGTTTTTCCTACATAAAAAGATGAACACTGTGTGCAAATAGCCAAATAGACCAACATCTTAGTGTGACAATTACCCTTACAAAATTTAACTATACTACCTAAACCATTTTTCAATTTTATAAATTCCTGTTTGTAAATGTGTGAACATTGTCCACACCTACCACATGAGCTGGTTGTTTTTTTAATGTTGTTTAGGTTGTCACCCTTCTCAAATAACCTTTTGAAATTAATTCCTGTCTTATAAGTGAAATGAGGTCTAGTGCCTTCCACCTCATAAACTTCCTTGTTGGTTTTTAATATAGACCAATTAGTTTCCACTATATGTGTAAACAAGTCAGAAAACCCATTGTACTCAGTTACACATGTCCCTTGGTAGTTTTCTGTTTCCTTTTCAGATTCCACTACGTTTATAAAAGGTTGATCTAAAAAAGCCTTATGTTTGGTCCCCCAACCATTATAGACTTCCTCTAAAATTTTACCAACCATCTCTCTTGGGTATCTTCTCTCTACAAACTTTTCACCCAAGAAGTTAAATTCATCAAATAAATCCTGAAAATCAGATGTCATCCTCGCTAACCTGACAACCTGTCCCTTAATAAGGCTCCTTTTTTGATGAAATGGATAAAAACTATCATGGTATAAATACCCATTACACCATGTGTTCTTACGAAAAATCCTGGACTTAAACCCTTGTGGTACTTTACTAATTGTGATGTCAAGGTAGTTGATACTATCATCTTTGACATTATATGTGAATGAAAGGAAATCAGTGGTATTGTTTAAATAATCAATAAATTCCTCCATATTTTCTTTTGAACCTTCCCATATCACAAAAATGTCGTCCAAAAATCTCAGATAGCACTTAATTTGCTTCATGTATTCACTTTTTAATATATATCTTTCTTCCCATTCTAACATCACTAAATTGGCGTAGATGGGGGCACAAGCTGCCCCCATAGCTACGCCGCTAACTTGTCGAAAGTACTCTCCTTGGAAGCCGATATAGTTGTTATCTAATACGACTTCCATAAGTTTCTGGTCATGGGATAAGTCTGAATGCTTATAAATACTGTCTTCAAAAAATTCCAAACCCTCAACCCATGGGATACATGTAAATAAGTCCTTTACATCTATGGTTAAAAATATACATTCTTCCGACCACAAGTCATTATTTATTTTACCAAGAAAGTCCCATGAGTCCTTAATTAAATGTTCCTTTGTGACTATGTTTTTAATAGTTCTATCTATGTAAACTGCTAGAGGGTGTGTTTTTGAATTTTTTGCTGATACTATGGGTCTAAATGGGGGCTCAACAATAGATTTGTGAACTTTAGGTACACCAAAAAACTGGGGAATAATAGGATGTAATTGCCTCAAAAATTGGTATGTCGATTTTTCCACTCTGTTTTCTATCAGGTATTCATCCAAAATGGAGTCAATCCTCCTATAAGCTATTTGTATCTCATTATATGACACTGGGGTGTAGGTGTTTGAGTCCAGCAAAATATTAGTTAAAACATTTTTATATTCCTCATTGTTGTAAAGAACCACTCCCCCACCTTTGTCAGGCTTCATAATTCTAATGTTGTTTTGTGCTTTTAAATCCAAAAGCAACCTCTCTTCATCTGTATTCAAATTATGATGTTGCCTTTCCTTTCTATTTTTCATATATGCTTCATAAATCTTGTTCGTAACTATATTCTCAAAAGTAAATATAAGTGGATGTAAAGGGGGGTTGTATGTGCTGTTCCTAACCAAACCTCTACTAAAAGTGGAACTTTCACTTGCTGTCTTTTTGTGAATCAAATTAAGATTTAATTTTCTAAGGGATAATTTCAGTCCTACTAAAATGTGGGCTAAATCCCCATACTGTGATCTAACAAACTTAAAACCTTTTGAAAATAAATCAAAATGTTTTTTCTCCAAAACAATGGATGTGTAGTTAAAAATTTTGAAACCTTTGTATTCAAAGACTATGCCATTGGTGTCTTGTGTAATGTTGTTTATCTGCCCTTCCTCCCCATGTTTTTCCATCCATAGTTGTTCCCATATGAATTTGTTTGGAGCCCCAAATCGGAGGGCAATCAGGCCTTGCTTACCAGACGTTCGGACCTCATGGGGCCTAAAAAAAGTTCGTTAGGTTCTGAAAAAGAATCAAGTTCATCCAAAACCCTATTAAAAACGCCCCCTCCCTGTTCATTTCTATCTTGAAAATTGGGTCTAAATGAGTTGCTAGGTTCAACTGTATCACAGTAGTTTAATCGGGCCCTTTCATGTGGTTTATTTTTATTCTTGAAATTATTGATAGGCCCTAGGTACATCTTACCCTTAGTGTATTGTTCCTTGTCTCTAATAAATTTCTTTTGTTTCCTAGCAAAAACCTTGTTTATCCTACTGTCTGTTCTTTTTAAAACCCTATTGTATAAATATTTGTTTTCATCAAATAACAAATCCTACTGCACATGGAATTTTTCTGTGTGCAATATGGACACTGACATGGGCTCTGCAGAACTGCCTATCTGCTTGCTGGATCACTCTACCTGCCTCATTTGCATGTGATTCACCTGCTTTGAGGTGATTTGCATGACATGGAAGTTTCTGTGTTGGCGCGCTTGTGCAAGCTGCTCAGCAGTGCTTACTGAATCTAAAAATGTTCATTCCCATGTTAGTGGCGTGGCACGATGCTACATGGAAAAAATGTGTAGGCTTTATTAAATTCCCCCAAAGTTTTCTATACTTGCTTTAAAAACATCTCTTGTGTTTACTGCAAATAAAAAGTTATAGCCAAAGTTTAGAACTTGTACTTTTTTACTACCACTACCTGAAAGTAAAATATCTGAAGAAAATAATAGTTATCCCCAAATGTCTATAAGTTCAAAAAAAGTGACTGATAACCCCTTCAGAATATTTTTATACAGAGCCTCTTAACTGTAGAATTATTTGTACAAATTGATTTTGTAAGTATATCCCTTGCTTTGCAGTAATGATGTCACTGCTACATATATGAGCATATGCCCCACCCCTTGCAAACCCTCCAAATTTGCAGTTCTCAGTAAATATCTTACCAGTTGCTGTGCTTTAGCACATTTCCCCCACGTGTTCTTCATAACTCTGCCTGCCATTAGCTGCAAACCCTAAATCCTCTGCCAGCACAACATGCCTTAAATGCACAGTATTTTGCTTTAAACAGTATTCCTCTAAACCTTCCTAGTGTCACAGCATATTTGTCCTAATTGAGGACATTCTGTCTACTCAAAACCAACAGACATGCATTTGTGCTTTGTACACTACTGCCTCCATTTCACGTCATTTGCATACTTACTATGTTGTATATGATCTTCAAATACCATGTCAAAAGTCTTTAGTAAACAATTTTAAAGCATAATAGATCTCTGTCTTATCTGAAATACATATTTGAGATTTTAACACATTCATCACAAACACAATCCATACTGTGATCCCTAGCTGTTTATACGGCTGAGATTTCTGAGATTTTTCTTTTATGACAAAGACATCATTAATGTTGAAACTAATTTAATTTGAGTCAAAGTTCTGACTAATAAATAAAAATTATTTAGCATTTGTCTCCCTGTAATGAATTGTGTTGTGAACATTCATCACAAGCCCATCTTAAAATTACAACCCTGCAAAACAAAGTAGTTCAGTTTTTTTCTCCTTCTGCACAAATGGATTAGCACTGCAGACTCCTATGCCAACTTGGTTGTCTGCCAGTGTCAGGTAGATCGGGCTCATTGTTATTCATGACCTGTCTATGCAGAAGTGCTGACTTAATTTTTTTTAGATTCCCACTAGTGGAAAGTGGACTTATGAACTACTCCAGTGCACTGTGTAACTCCACTTCCACTCTTGTTGCACTAAGAACTAATGATTGATGGTGGAGGAGTAGAGAATTTCCATATTGCAACATATGCCTGAAACCTGCTTTCTTCTGAATTAAGGGAACCTCCAACCCTCCAGATGCTGACTCACTAAAACAGCAGTTTTATTTCTTCTAAGTATATAATGCTAAAGGTAACTTCATGTGTCACTGTGCTACTAAGGCATCCCTCATGTAGCTAAATATGCACATCCATGTATAATTCTCCTGCTGTAGAAAGGTAATCCAGTATTAAATGTGTATGGAATTCCTGCACAAATATAAACAGCACATATTTTACTAACAAATGTGCTTCCTAACTAAACACTTATAAAAACACACAGCACCTTATCACCTTTATACTGTTTAAATGAGGACATTCTGGTTTCTCGATCCTTTATACTGTTTTAATAAAGATATTCTAGTATCTTGACCTCTTCAGGTTTTTGTAAATAATCATAAATTCTTAATGAGAACTGCTGAGATCCAGAAAGTTTCCACTAAACCAATGCAAAGGGGTTAAAGTACACTCAGGCTATATATGGCTTAATTATATACGTAAGTCTCATGTTACTCCCTGTCAGAATATGTCTTTTTATTCACTTCTTTAAGTGGTAGCTAAATATTCTGACATAAGCAGATATAAAAATCACTTAGGTTCATAGGTTGGTACCAGGCTATCGGCCCTAGGGCCAATACAAGCCTAGCCATAACAATTCCCTGGATATTTCTTCCAACAATATTTACTTCCCTGGACCCCTGTCTAGCAGGGTGACTGCTTAGAATAAAACAAACATCTGCTGAAACCGAATGTGTCATATAACTCTTAGACATACATAAGTATTTACAGGAAAATAGCATTAGTACACATCACATTTTGTGATGGGAGTACCTGATTTAAGGCTGCAGCTTTTTAAAAATTTCAATGCAATTACAATGATGCACAGGAATTAGTTCTTGTTTGGAAATGAACAAAAAAAAACATGTTCCTGTGCATTTCCATTTACCCTTGCCACTACCTTTAAATTAGAAGTAATGAAAATTATTAATGTTCCATACCTCTTTACTTAAGTAATGCCTGAAAAAGGTCCATTTTGGGTAAGCCCACTTAACCTGTTGACAGAAAAATAAATGTAGATTAAAAACAAAGAATAGTGCTCACTACACTCTGTTCGCCTGATAATAAACAAAACTGGTAAAGTACAACAAAAAACCAGGCTTAAATAGTGGGAAGTATACTTGCTGTGTTCAGTTCAAGTCAGTCACAGAGGGTAACCAAATGTTCCACAAAGAGAAACGAAGCTGTAAACTATAAACTGCTTTACTTTGCGAACTCTTAATCCAATAAACAAGAGTCAAAATCACCATAGAGTGTTCATTCGAACCTACTCATCCACTGGGCAATAGCTTGTAGAAAAAACACGCAGCCAGCATGTAAAAATAAATCCAAGCGTCCAGTAGAAACCATGTTTATTAGAATAATTAAAACACAGGGCTAGCGCTTTCAACGAATCTTCATCAGGCCACTCAAGTTTATCTGGGAGTTTCATTTCATTTATTGAGGTCAGAATTTTGTTATGCATATCATTTCACCAGTTGATTATGTTGAGTTGAGTAACAGAAAATAAATTAAATGCATTTATAATTGCTAAAAATTCTGCTGATGCTACTTTCATGTTCTGAAATGTCCATATTCATGTGGGTATGTTGCTCTTGTGTGGAGACTGATAGTTGAATGATGGGGGAGTGGTTCACTACTGGGCATCTTGGGGTACAGTAAACTGAAAGAATGCCCTGTATCACTTAAGTTAGGTTGTTTAGTCACAGCCCAGGAAATCATCTTCTGCCCTGTTGTTGCAATAAACAATAACCCTGGAACTGTGTTTCATTAATGGTAAAGCTGAGCAGTTCTAGCCCAGATTTAAGTAGCTATGGGCATGGCTACTAAGAACAAATGAATGACTTATCTTGACTAACAAGTGGGTATTGCACTTCAGTGAAAATAGCCTTATTTCCCACTAAAAATAAATAAACAATTCAAATGTATGGTGGTCATCTGGGATAATGATCCTTAGTCAAAATCAACTAGAAAAGGCGAAAACACTGACAGGAATCCTGCAGCTGTTCAGCAAAGAACAGTTTGAGCTCCAGCTTTGGTGCAAGATATGGCTTCCAGTAATCTAGAGGAAAATAGATAAAATCTGCTCAGAGCTGATTAAAGTAATGAACCACTGAAGGAGTATATTAACTCAAGTAACAAAAAGCTGGAAAATGGAAAAAGCTTTAAATAGATATTCAGATGATCTGATAAAAATTGTAACAAATCACAAGTTGTAATGACAAAAAGACTGTCTAAGACTGCTCAAGAAGAGATGTTTTCAAAAAATGGCAGAATCTGAGAAAAGAGTATGTAGGGAAAATCTGAGATTTCTGTTGTACAAGAGAAATTAGAAGGGACAGACTGCATTACTTTTATGAAAGCACAAATAAGTAACCGGACTGGTATTCCAAGACAGGAACTGTTAGTTGAAAGCCCGTGCAATGTTTATGCTCCAAATACGGAAATGAGAAAGCAGCTAAGACATTTATTAATAAAGATGCAAACCTACCAGCAGAAAGAGTTGATTCTGACAAAAGTATGGCAAAAGGGTAAAGTATTAAAAGTTGGAGACAGTAGAGTATTTGTGGACAATGATTAGTGCACATCAGGCAGAAGTGAACGGATTGTATTCCAGTAATCAGGGAATGTTGACAGACAGCTGTGACATTTAATCTGCTGTATCCATCTGTCTTCAGAATATTTTTTTCCGAGGGATTAAAGTCATTTTTTGATGCAGAACAGGCCAAGGAGGAAATGCAAAAAGTAATCCACCAAGCAGAAGGGGGCTGTGCTTCTCATTCTCCTGATAACAAAGCACACAGACAGACTTTACCAGTGAAACCTTTTCCACTGCTCAATAGGAAAATGCTTGAAAGGCAGAGAAAAGCACAGGAGTTTACCAGAAGAATCGAGAGTACCTGGAATTTAACCAGAATCTGGAGTTAGGAGATGAATAGGAAAAAGAACAGTAACATGGGAATTATGGAATAAATCAGAGACTGCAAAGCAGCAATACCATTTGTAAAATATGGCTGTATGAGAATAAGTGGAAAGAGTGACTCTTGTTGACTTTGTTAAACTTGTGGGGAACTGAAAAGCATTGCCTCACTCCATGTCATTCATGTTGAATGGACTCTGAGGCAAGGGAATGAAGAAGGAAAAAGATACAATGCAAGCAAAACAATTTCTGTTCATAACAGTATTTCTATGAAACTTTTCATAACATAAATTTTACATTTTATAGTAAAGTAGCTTTAGTTGGCCTTGTATGTGATAAAGTTACTAAAGTAAACTGATTTTTTTTCACCTTTTCCTCTTCTGTTTCTTTCTTTTTTGTATTAAGAAATGTAGACACCATAATGCAAAAAGACAAGACAAGCTAGACAAAAGCATGTTTAAGTTAATAGGTTGCAATCTTGATTACTGAGGTGGGGAATGGGGTGCAAAAGTACACAGATCATAATATATGTAGAGCTGATACGTTTTCTCTTACGTTTGCATAGGTAAATATCTGGATTAAGACCCTTGGTTTAATCAGATAACACATTTTAAATAGAAACAAGTAAATATGAAAACACTGAATATATAACGGGAAGTTCTCTTTAAGCAATAAATGTTTCAGATTATCTTTCAGGCTGCAGCAGAGGACTGCATTTTTCTTTTTTCTCTTATGATTGCATGGAAAAAGGCTGATAATAGGGCAATAAAAGACAGAACACTGATTTCCTCAAGGCTAAAAGTTAATGATTTCAGAAAGCATGCAAGCTGTTTTCACATTGGGTGGGGGTGTAAAGATAAAAAAGGAACAGTCACCAATTAGTGTAAATGGAAGCACAAGGAATGACATACATGTTAGCATAGATAACATCAATTTCATGTTAATTAGGGCCTGCGTTAGCAGCTGTCTATTTGTCACAAATGTTCCTATTAGGAGGGCTAATCTTCATTATTTGAAGATGTACATAGTTATGTGTATATTAAGTTAACATGTTCTGGGGTGTGTTTGTGTTTCTTTCTTTTTTTTTTTTTTTTTTGAGGGTTTCTGTTAAAACAAAAGTATTGTAAAATATGACATAGATTCCAATGCTGATGATGAGAAATAATGTAATAAGGATTAACCTGCCAAACATTAACTGGTACATGTATCACAAAAGCTGGACATAGATATTTTAAAAAAGCTGCCATATATCATAGGTGGGAATAATGACTTCTTAACATAATGGTGACACTTTGCATATTATCTTGGGATGTGAATTATTCATAGGTATATACAAAAAGGAAAGAATAATTAATTATATTAACAAATGCAGAATACAAATAGCATTGCTACAGGAGATACATTTGGAAAGAAATGAGCATGTGGATTTGATAAAGAAAGGATTTCATGATGGATATTCAACAGAATATCAGGGACAAAGGAAAAGAGGAGTACTTATAGTAATTGCTCGAAGAGCTCCAGTAGTGATAGAAAAGGAAAAACATAATAATGGCAGATTTGCGGTAGTAAGGGGCTACTGGCAAGGGATAAAGATGAAGCTGGCATGTATTTATATTCCACCTAAAACTACTATTATGGAATTTAAAAATTTGGGAGAAATAATCAGCTTTCAGTAGGGAATATTACTTATAAGTGGGGACTGGAATTTGATTTGCAGCAATGAGGATTTATCTGGGGGCCTATAAGGGAAGATATAAAAAAAGAGGGTAGATTTCTGAAAATAAGATTATGAAAATATTTGGTATGAAAGACGTGTAGTCAGTAGCAGGAACTTGGAGAATATTTACATATTATTCCCCAAGATACAATAACTGGGCTAGACTAGACAGAAATTAAATTTCGCAGGAACATGTGCATTTGATTGAGAGTTTGACAAACATTGAATAACTATTTCAGATCATGCACCACTAATAATTACTAAGATAAAAAGGCAGGGTAGTGAACTAAAGATAAGGCACTAGCACTTATACACCTAACTGTTAAAAAGAGAGGAATTTAAGGAATAGATAGTGGAAATTATCCATGAGTTATTAGGGAAGATAGAAAATACTAAGCTATAGCTAGAGAATAGGATAAAATGAACGTGGAGTTTAAAAATAGATTAGAAATAAAAGAAAAAGAGATCTAGTTAAGAACTAATAAGAATTATTTAAAGGAGCTGACAAAGGTTAAAGGATTACAAAATAAGGGAAATCTCACAGAGCAGGAAGAAGCACAATTGCAGAATGCTAAAGAGAAAATAAGGGAGTACCTGAATACTATGCATATGTTTAAAAAGATTGCTGTTAAGCAACTGTTTTTATAAGAAAATTTGTATTAATTTAACATATTTAAAATATACAGAAAGGAAGAATTCGGTATCATATATTGTTTTACAATGACAGGAATACATTGAATCATCAAGGTAATCTTATATAATTAATACATTAAGAGTCTTTGTAGTCGACAGCAACATTTTAAGGTTATCCCAACCACTAAAAGTCTTAGTGTGATTTATAGATCTTGTTCTGATCACTTCTTTTTCAGTTTTACATAGTACTGATGTTAAATTTAAAAATTATTTGAGCATAGGAACTGAATTCTATTTCCAATTTTTTGTAATAACTTTTCTAGTAACTGCCAAGAGAGCCCTGAATATTTTCTGCTCTTTTGCTTTTACAGATACAGGAAGTGGAACATTCATTAATATTACTGATATAGTTAAAGAACAATTATCAGGCCATAGCCCCTTAAAAACATACTTATTTCTTCCCAATATACATTTCATTTTTCACAATCCATAAACATGTGTGTCCAGTCAGCTTTTACATCTTTACTTTATCTCCAATAAACTGAAGAAGTAATGTTACTAAACTTAGAGATTTCATAGGGAACAAACATTCTATGTACATATTTCCACATAAAAACTTTCCAATATAACTTGAAGAAGTTTGACTAACTGATTTAAGTAACAAAGTTTTATTCTTACCATCTACTGAGTTACTCAGTACACTAATATCTAAAAAGTTCCAGAATTTTGTGTCAGAATTATTATTCTTAGGTCAGTCTATCTTTGATGATGGCATTCATATATTCATATAATAAGGGAATAGTGTTCTGTTCTTCTTCACTCATATTATCTACAAATTAATTTAATTTCTTACTGATGGATAATAATAATTTGTTTGCAGATTCATCCAACTTATATTCTTTCATTAAATATTCTGGGGACTTTGCTTTTCCTTTTTCAAATTAATCAGACCATAATACTAATCCATTCCTTTTTAGTAAATTCATTTTAACATTGTTCTGCGTTTCCTTAAATCTACAGGTTTGTGCAGTGGGAAAGCATAAAAAAACTTCCATCTTGTTATTAATGAAAATTTCCCATTTTGTTTGTGACGTCCCTACTCTGGGTGAGTAATCAAGGAGCCTGAATCATCACCACTGACACCGGTGAGGGACATTCACTTGGAACCAAAATAGATACATACAGTATTTCCATATGCAGTTTTCTGCTTTAAGCAGAATTTCCCTTAATAGCACGCAGGGAACACACTCAATCTGGGGGCAGGGTTTCCCTCTCTATCTCTCACCAGGCCCCCAGTAAGACTCCCCATTGGCACAGCTGTAAAGTTGAGTCCTCAGCAGAGAGTCCAAGCCAAGTCCTCCAACACCCTCTTTGCGAAACCAGTGCTCTGAGTCCTTGCTCCAAGTACCTGGCACACACACACACTTTCAGATTTAATTTGCACACACACACACACACACACACACACACACACACACACACACACACACACACACGGTAGCAATTAGTTCACTGCTAAGGACAATACAGAAGGATTCTTAGTACAGACTTATTGTCTCTGGCTGCATTGAGACCTGTGAGATACAATCTTTATGGCCTAAATTAAGTAATTTAATTTCAAGATATTTTTCAAAGTTTGCTAGACTAAGATTAACCTCTTCTCTTCTAGTATCCTCTGTTACAATATTAATTTCAACAGTTATAATACAGTCTGACATACAGGTGTATTTCTTTTTTCTATCCAGCAGGACCCACTGTTGGTACATTTTTTAACACAAGCAGCTTTATGAATACAATTTCAACACAAGCACCTGTATGAATCAGTTTGATATACAAATGACATATAATTCTTTACAAAACTCCAGATAGCTATGCTGGCACATGTTACACATCCAATGCCCTACTTATTTATTTCTTGACATTTGTTAACCGGGTTGGTCCAACTGGGCATGTGGCCCATTTTCAGTAGAGATCCAAGGAGAAAAGCTCTGGTTACAAACAGTTTACAGTATATATAAAAATATTCACATTCAAAGATATTAAAGAAATTTGAAACACAACAGGTCAAAAAAGTAGGAAGCATGCACATAGCAATATACAAGTAGCAATTTTACAAAGATAAATATAAATCTACATATGAATTTAAATCCTTCAGTTTTGTTGATTGGGTTTACTAGGTAACAACCTTGTAGGTTACTACGTAAATTATTTTATATATATATATATATATATATATATATATATATATATATATATATATATATATACAGGGGCATAGGGGGTTAGGTTGGGTCATGGCAGGGGCAAGTCTTGGTGTTAAGTAGATGAAGTTTGAGTTCTTTTATAAAATGTGATGGGTGGGTAATGGAACGTATGTATAAGGGAAGTTTGTTCCAAGCTTGGGCTACAAAGCATTTATATAGAAGTTTTCCCACATTTTTCTTTGGTTGGTAGATATCCAGAAGTTGCTGGTTAGACATGCGGAGAGTCCAAGATGGGGAATGAGAGAGCTGGACAGGCCTATGGTTTGTATAGAATACAGTGTATTATTTGAAACTGCAATAGAAGGAGTTGGGGAAGTTCAAGCCATTGGAGAGAGTTTAGGACAAGGCAATGGTGCGAGTTGTATGGAGAGTTCATAATGAATCTAGCTATTTTGTGGTATGTTTGTTGAAGTTTGTTCAAGGTTGTGGTCTGAATGTTGGTTAGAACTGGGGCAGCATATAGAAGGGAGGGGAGGAGGAGAGCCTGTGCCAGGGAGAGTCTAACATTAGAAGTTAGAATTTTTTGTTGCAATATAGCAAACCTAGTTTCTGGTGTGTTTTATTTATACATTTGAGTATGTGCAGAATGAATTTGAGTTCATCATCAATGATGACACCTAGGAGCTTTGTGTGGGGTTCAGGTTTTATGATTGTGTTGGAGGATGTAATATCAAAGGTGGATTTATGGTGAGAAAGAACGAGGGAGAAAGAGCAAGAGTTTTGTCTTTTTAGGGTTAAGGATGAGCAGATTGTCAGCTAACCACTTTTCAGTGGATAGAAAGGTATGTTGGGTTAGGGTATGGAGTTCAGAGATATTGCTGGAGATGGAGATGAGAGTCGAGTCATCTGAGTATTGGATGAGGGAGGATTGTTTACAAGATGTATAAAGTTCATTAGTGAAGATGTTAAACAGCAGGGGGCCCAAGATGGAACCTTGTGGAATTCTGTTTGGGACTGGAATATAGGGAGAGCAGGATGAGAGCCATCTGACAGATTGCTGCCTTCAAGAGAGATAGGTAGAGAACCAGGCAAGGGAGGTAGCAGATAGGTTGAGGTTAACAAGTTTAGACAGCAGTATGGAGTGAGAGAGAGACCATGTCAAAAGCTTTGGAAAGGTGAAGGAAGAGACAGGATATGAGTTGATTGTTATCTTGGGCCTCAGCAATAGTATAAGTGAAAGATAGGAGGCAATAACTGTGCTATGGTTTGGCCAGCAACCATGCTGAATGGAAGTGAGAAGGTTATGTTGGAGGAGGTCAACAAAATCAATCGACCCCAACTGCCAATGGTGTCCCACGTGGTACAACAAAGTAGGAAAGTCTTCAAGGTACACCACCATGACCTTGTACTGTGACAACAGCGATGACAACACTCTTTATTAGCAGAACAACAATAAAAATGTTAAAAACACACAAAATTCCCAGCTGAGATAAGTGTTTTCAGCTTCTTGAACTACAGAAGGCTTAAGCTGAAAGTGCTTATCTCAGCTGGGAATTTTGTGTGTTTTTAACATTTTTATTGTTCTTCTTTGAATAAAGAGTGTTTTTATCACTGTTGACACAGTGCAAGCTCGTGGTGGTGTACCTTTATTATTTTTCTTCAAATAAAGAGTGTTTTTATTGCTGTTGACACAGTGCAAGCTCATGGTGATGTACCGTGAAGACTTTCCTACTATGCTGGAGGAGGTAGTTGAAAAGCTGTGAGTAAATGCATTTTTCAAGTATCTTAGAGAGGGGGATATGATGGTGATTGGACAGTAGTTAGATGGGTCAGCTGAGTTTCCTCCTTTATGTAGGGGGATAATGAAGAAAGATTTCCAAATGACAGGAACTGTAGATTCTTGAATTGATCTATTGATAAGAATAGATATGGGATAGGCTATAGATTCAGCAGTAAGTTTGAGGAAGGTAGGAGGGAGATTATCAGTGGAGGGAGAGCAGGGTTTAAGCTTAAGAAGAAGTGATTTAATGTAGGAAGTGGGAACAGGTTGAAAGGAGAAAAGATTTTTGTTGAGTGAATTGGGAGTGGTTGGGGAGTAGTTGTGTTAGAGGTGGAGAGTGTGAGTTTTTGGATAGTGTCAATAAAGTGTTTATTGAGAAGGGTAGCAGTTTCCTGAGGAGATTTATTTGGGTAAGTGGAGGGGTTGGAAGGACAACCTGGAGAAAGAATTTTGTTAAGAGTAGACAAAACGTACGGGGGCTGGATTTGCTATTGAGTTGAGCAGAGTTATAGTAGGACTTTTTGTTCTTATTAATTTGTTTCTTAACCAAATTCTGTAGTTCTCTGTAATTATGTAGCAGGGGAAGTTCTTTAGTTTTAACCCATGCTTTCCAAGCGCCATCTCTTTTATTCATAAGGGATATAGTATGCATAATTTGATTTTATTCTTATTTTCTTGGAGGGTCAAGAGAGTTGAGGGTATTCAGGAAAATGCTATTGAACTTACTGACTGTGTCACTGAGAGGGATTTGCCTAAGGATGGACCAGTCAAAACTAGATAGCATGGAGGTGAATAGGAAGATATTAATGTTAGAGAGTTTACGACAGTCTCTGTCAAGGTGAGGTTTGGGTGGTTGGGTGGAGTGTCTTAGAATAGAGGTGGGGAGATTATTACTTAAGGGGTCTGGTAGGCTAGTGGGGCTGTGGTAGTGGTAGGGGGAATTATTGAGACTCTAGTCAATGGTGGAGCTGGATGAAGAGTTTTTATGGAGGTGGGTGGGGTGTTATCAGTTGATGGAAACCCTGTAGGTTGATACTGAATTGTGCAGAGTCAGTTGTAAGTTCAGACAAGTCTATATTGACATCTCCAAGGATGAGTGTTTCATAGTGTAAGTTGTGGGAAAACCAGGATAGGATATTTTCTAGGGTGGGCATATTATTTCCAGGGGGGATATAGATGGAAGCGATAGCAAGTTTCTTGTGTGGGTTTAGGTGGCAATTTAGGAGATAAGTTCAGCTGGGTGGAAGTCAGGAATAGGGATGGTGACAGGTGAGAGGTTTAGGCCATCACAGTAGAGGATGGCTATAAAACCCCCTTTTTTGGGAATCTGTCAGAGGTAGATTTTATAGTTAGGTGGGAGTATTTTGCTGTTAATGATGTGTGGCTTGAGCACGTTTCAGATAAGGAAAGAATGTGAGGGGTGGTATGGGCTATCCAGGTCTGTAGCGCAGTGGTTTTGTTGGTTAGGCTTTGAATATTTAGTGAGTATATAGTTAGGTGTTTGTATAAAGATGCGTTTTGACTATGAGGATGAGGATGGTCAGAAGTGTGAGCAGAGGGGGAGGTGGAGGGAGGGTTGTGGGGTATGTGGCTGTAGGGAGGGGAAAGGGGACTGGGGTTGGAGTGGATATCTCCAGAGCGGAGTAAATTATTAGTAACAAGTGTGAGTGGAGTAAAAGGTAAGAGCTGGTTGTAGAATGTGGGTTTGGATTTGCAGGTAGGTGTGTGCTTCTGAAGTATAGTTAGTTTATGAAGGCAGATGGTAGAGAAGTTAAAGAGATATGGGGAAATAACAAAAGAGGAAGTTGTTGGAAGAATTTCATAGGTGCAGGAGGTAGGGGAACATATATGTGGGTGGGAAAGGTAGGAGTGATAAGAGGTTAGAGCAGAGAGAAATAGTTGAAGTGCAGTGGTAAAGAGAAGAGAAGAGGTTGCATACTAGAGTGAATGTAGAGAAGTTGTGGAGTGCGTGTACTAGTTGAAGGTAGGAAGTGAGGTCGTTTAAGTATGGCTGGTGTGGGGCTGGGACTGGATTCCCAGCAGGAAGTAGGATGTGAGTGGATGAACAGACAGGAAGGGGAGGGATTGGGTAGTATAAATTAAATTGAAGTGGGGGGTGGGTGGGAATGGGGGTAGGGTAGGGGAGCGAAGTGAGCCCGAGTGTAGTGGGGCTACACTCACAAAGAAATCTCAGAAAACAATCAGTAAAGCAGGTAAGTTTGGCAGATGTGTGAGCAGGGGAGGTGGGGGCAGAGGAGTTCAGAGAAAAATAGACTGAGTAGATCTCTAGGATTGGAGGTAGTAGCTCAGAGTACAGGGGATGGGCAGAGAGGATAGACTAGTGCAGTAGGGAATGTTCAGAGGAGGAGAGACCAGAGAATGAGTAGAGGGGGGCACAGCAGTCAGAGAGCATTCAGAGAGCAAAATAGTTAGAGGAAGGTAGGAGAGTGGGACAGCAGGTCAGAATGAAGAAAACAGGGAGTGGCCAGGAGATTTGCAAGAGTATAGCCACAGCAGGAGCAAAATTACAGGTAGCAACTACAGCATTTAGCAGATTAAGCAGGGCATACTTAAAAAGTCTCTAACAATGGAGCGAGGCACCCATGAAGGGACTTGACTGCAGGTAGTTCCAGGCAGGGTAGGTCAGTGGGTTCTGAAGCTGTGGAGTTAATTGCTAACCTAAAAAAAGAAGAGAGAAAAGAGGGGATATTGAGAAGAGGAACCCAGGTAAGTGAGATAATAAAAAAATGGACAAGTATTAGTGTATATGGAGTGGGTATAGAATCTACTAGAGTGCAGAGTATGAGAGAGTGCAGGTGAGAGCTACTAGTAACAGTAATAGGAGATAAGAGAAAAATGTAAGGGAGGGCCTATGGGTATTTAGGGTGTAGGGGAGAGAGTGCAGGTTTGAGTTTGAGGGTGGAAAATGTGGAGTGGAGATGAGTAGGGAGATTTAGGTACAACAGAGATAATGGAGAAATACAGGGAAGACAATGCAATAAGTAGTAGTAGTATGATTAACAAGTAAATTAGGCTATTTGGTAAGCAAAACAAATAAAATATGCAGTGGTATAACATACAATAGACTAAGGGCACTAGCAATACAATACTCAGCTATAGCATGTACATAAACATTGCTTAGCTCAAAATGCAGATGTGTACAGTGTAAGATACTTTGCGAATATACAACAGATTTAGTCAACAGTTTATGACCTTTCACAGTTCAAAATCTAAAGAGATTTAGTCAACAGTATAACCATTCACAGTTCAAAAACATTTCAGATACCTAATACAGGTATTTACAGAACATTAATCTGAGAAAAGATGTTTAACTCAGTGTCTGTATGTCAGTAAAGCACATAGGGTAAATACCAAAATGGCAGGCAAGCTTCTTAATATATAATGTGTAGAAGGAATATGCTAATGAAACATATAACAAAATATGTTATCTTTATGATAGCGCACATTGGAAACAATGGGCAAATGTTGGCTATGGTAGTCTCTGTCTTAGACAAAGTGAGAAAAAACACAAGAAACAGAAAAACACTACTAATAGGGAACATTACCTAAAAAATATTCTGACAGGCACATGTGGCATAGCCCCTGAAGTGGATTAAACAACAACCAAGTATTTACACAAGTGCATGTACAACAGCATGCAATTTCAAGCAGTATGGTTGCTAGATAACTCAGAAACTAGTTAACTGAAAAATATTCTGAAAGGCACATGTGGCATTGCCCCAGAAGTGGATTAAACAACAACCAAGTATTTACACAAATGCACAAACAACAGCATGCAATTTCAGGCAGTATGGTCACCAGGTAACTCAAAGTGATATACAACAGAAAGTAGTCAAAAAATGCAACTACAGTTTCCAACTTTCAGAGCTTCAGCATATAGACTACTGTCATTCAGTTCAAAATAGTTAAAATAAACAAAAACGCACTGAAAAACATGTAACACTCACCTGCAAAGACCACAGCACACCACAGGATTACTTGCAGATTGAGGGGGGGGGGAGAGTAAAGATGGTGTGGGAGAACCGGGCGTAAGGTTAAAAGGGCACAAAAGATTATGGGTAGCAGATGTAAACACCAAAATGGGGAAGGGATAAAAACAGGGGATGAGACAAAGGTAGAAATGGAAAAGAACAGTAGTAACAGCAAGATGGAAAGACATTGTGGAAGCAGCAGGATGGGAGGTAGAAGAATAGCAGTTAAAGTAGCTGGAACAGGCAGACATCATATAGATACTAGACTAAGCATAAAAAGCATAGGCCATGCAGAGGAATGCAAGTGGGACAAACACCCACGGAGAAATCTCAGAAAACAATCAGTAAAGCAGGCAAGTTTGGCAGATGTGTGAGCAAGACAGGCGAGGGGGCAGAGGAGTTCAGAGAGAAATAGACTGAGTAGATCTGTAGGATTGGAGGCAGTAGTTCAGAGTACAGAAACAGGGGATGGGCAGAGAGTATAGAGTAGTGCAGTAGGGAGAGTTCAGAGTAGGAGAGACTAGAGAATGAGTAGAGGGGGGCACAGCAGTCAAAGAGCTTTCAGAGAGCAAAATAGTTAGAGGAAGGTAGGAGAGTGGGAGAGCAGGTTAGAATGAGCAACAGTACAGTTAGCATCTACAGCATTAGCAGATTGAACAGGATGTGAAAAACTGAAAGGCTGCCAGCCCAGCCATATAGAATCTTGTAAATAATTCTATGTGTTTTGTAAATATTAATATAATCCACAGGCTGGTTTTACAAATGTAAAAGAGAACTATATGTTATGGTTGAATTATAGGTTGTACTGAGCTTCAAAAATGTAACCACAGTGCACTCTGCTGGAAGAAAGCTGATAATGTAAAGCATTTTATCACTATTTGATCTCAAAGCTCAGAGACAGAATGTCTGGATGAAGGAATTCCTTCTGTTGTTTTGAGACCAGAGCTAATTGCAAGGTTTTACATGTATAATGTCTTTTATTGCTTTAGTTTCCTGGCCAGGTGCAAGCTTACTAAGAAAACTAAGAAATGTAAATTTAGAGTTTCTGGTAGCCTGGAAAACAGAGAAGTGTCAAGAATGATGTAATCTAAAATCAGTCAGCAGTGATGTATTATCAATTTAAGGCTTTCTCAGAGAGAGATAATGAGAGCACTTTGGATTTTTTCTGAACCTGAACACATCAACTCACCAGTACTCTGCCTTTGCTCTGTATGTAAGTTATTTAGAACATTGTTTCTCTTATAAATATATAGAAAATAGTAAGTTTAGTCTAGCTGGTTTCTATATTTATGTCAGACTATTCTACAGTAGTATTTTAAGCATTTTTCTGTGATGTCTGAATTCTTGACTACCACTGTGTTGAATTGAGGAGATTTGTTTTGTGTTTTTATTATTTATTATTAAATATTTTTTAAACCTTTCAACTATGGCTGTTTTGTGTAGAGATAATTTAAACTCTAGGTACATTGCATGTATATAGTGATAACGTACAAAGCCTCTCTAATAAGCCTTAAAAGTTCTGGTCACACTTACTAACTGGATAATAATATTGCACAGTAAAATTGGACACCCTTTGGGAAGGGCCTTATTGGTAGCTGATAAATAAAGTTTCTGGTGGCAGTGGATTACTACCTTATAGCCTGGACAGAAGCGACACAGCTAGTGAACCTGTGCCAGCCTTCCCCAGGAATGTCTGTGTGGTTGTATATAAATCATGTCTCAAAGTGTGTGTGTGTGTGTGTGTGTGTGTGTGTGTGTGTGTGTGTGTGTGTGTGTGTGTGTGTGTGTGTGTGTGTGTGTGTGTCAGTTACTTGGGCAGGGACACAAATCGCTGGTTGGACAGAGGGAGTGCTTGGAGGACTTGGCTTGGAACCCTAGCTAAGGACCCTACTCTATAGCTGTGCCAGTGGGGAGTCTTATTGAAGATCTGGAGAGAAAGGGAGAAACCAGGCCCAGACTGACTGTGATCTCTATGTGCTCTTAATGGAAATTGTACTTTACTGTGTGTGTATATGTTATCCTTCCCAATGTGCATGCCCCTCACTGGTGCTAGTGGTGAGGATTGAGGCTCCTTGATTACTGGGCCAGTGCACGGGTGTCACACAGGACATACTTAAACAGCCTCTAATAATGGAAGGAGACACCCACAAAGGGACTTGAGTGCAGGTAGTTCCAGGCAGGGTAGGTCAGTGGGCTCCGAAGTTGTGGAGTTAATTGCTAATTTAAACAGTCTCTAACAATGGAGGGAGGCACCCATGAAGGGACTTGACTGCAAGTAGTTTTAGGCAGGTTAGGTCAGTGGGCTCTGAAGCTCTGGAGGTAATTGCTAACCTGTTAAGGCTACAGCACACTATGGGACCGCTTGCAGATTGAGGGGAGAGACAGAGTAAAGATCATCTCCTGGCATAGCTGGCAATACCTCACATCATCACAATGATATTAATAGAGTTTTTAGAAACATATTTCTTAACTGTTTTAAGAATTGATAATAGAGTCCAAACACTGAAATGAATTTCCTTCTGTGGTAAATGTTGTTAACCAAATGAAAGGATTGTTACATATTTCTAATATCACATTTAATAAACTTATAAGAATTTAGTATAATCTGCTCCTGGATGGTTTTCCGTTGACTAATGTAAGTCAAGTATATCCAGAGTATAACAGAGTTAAAATTTCCAGCAACAGAATAAGATTCTACATTTGGGAAGCTAATTCCACCATAATCCCATAGTCTTATATGATGTCTATAAGCAATTCTCAGCTTTTTAGGATGCCATAAGAATGATGTTAATATATTTTCCATTTTCTTTAAAACTACTGAATGCAAAAAAAAGGGAAAACATATATATATATATATATATATATATATATATATATATATATATATATATATATATAGATCTAGGACTTTTGATCGAAAGATCAAAAGTCCGAATCCATTATCACCGAACATACTTTACCAAAAGCGCTTTCACTGAAAAAGCGCTTACGGTAAACTATGTTTAAAAAAACCCCATTAAACCTACTGCACCCCCCCCCACCCCCTACTTTAATATTCTCATCCTTTTCCCTTATCCGCACCATAGTACGACTGGCACAATGAGCATACTTATCCGAAAGTACTGCTTTGGTGAACAGCACTTTCGGTTTAATATGCTCGGTGATTTCTGCTTTGGTGGAAAGTGCATTCAGGGATCTGTACAGATCCCATATATATATATATATATATATATATATATATATATATATATATATATATATATATGGGTCTACTTCTAAATTTCAAACTTTCACAAGTTTGAATTTCTTATGGTTGAGACCACAAAATAGAACTTGTGAAAGTTTGAAATTTAAATTTAAAAAAATATATTTTATGTTTTTAACCCCCACACCCCCTGCTAATTAAATATACCACCTCTGAGATCACACCACAGTGAGGAAAATGGTAAGTATACCATTCTACACTGTACGGTGATTAGAACTTTCACAAGTTCGATCTTATAGTCTTAACCATAAGAAATTTGAACTTCTGAAAGCTTGAAATTTAGAAGCAGACCCATATATATATGTATGTATGTGTGTGTGTTGTGTAATATATATATATATATATATATATATATATATATATATATATATATACATACATATATAATTTTGTGTAATATAATTACACTAATATGTGCGAACCTATCCTCAAAAGTAAAAAAAAATCATTCCATTTTTAAGAAGTAACACTTCTTCAATTATTTTTCAAAATTATTATTAATAATCTTACTCATATCTTGATAGATTTTTATTCTTAAATATTTTAGTTCTTTTCCTTCCTGGTTGTTCAAAAAGAAATTAATACCCAGTGCTGAAGGTAACTGGAATAAAGATAGCAAATCCACAAACGTATAAAATCCAGTATTTTAATGAAAATGGGTGAGTGCTTTCACAATGCTCAACACTGCTTCATCAGACAAATACAAATCAATCAACTTCTACTTAAATATGCATTACAAAATTTAAAACACCCAATCAGGTATAAGGAATTCCAATAGCCTTCCTACCATATATTCAAAATCTCTCATACATATACATCCATACACATAGATATGCATATAACATATACAATACAAAATATAAAGAACTACATATGGAAGCACATAATAATAACCCTAGCCTATAACTTTATAAACTAACATTTAAACTAATAATAATACTTGTACTTAGAACTATTTCAGTTTCCTAGACTTTAAAACTGGTTTAAGGGGAATGGAATCATTTAGACCCAGCCCCCTATGTGCCCCCAACCTTAAGATCCACTGGAGTTCCACACATTCTGTTTGATTTACAAGGTCCCCCGTCCTGGTATTCATTGCCTGGACGTTTAACACCTGAAACAAGAATGTATGTTGTTCATTTGTTAACAGGGTATGTATATCCAAAGCACTATACTCCAAATCCCTTCTTGTACAATACAGATGGTCCCTAATTCATTCTCTGAGATGACAATTTGTCTTCCCTACATAGAAATGGAAACGTATCCTACAACGTGCCACATATACCACATTAGAAGTATTACAATCTGCTGTGGCTTTAAGTTCCCAAAGTTGCCCTGTCCCTGGATGCTTAAAAAATCTTGACTCATCTATGTGCAAACAATATGTACAATTTCCACATTTATGTGTCCCATACATAGTACTCTCTTCTAGTCTTCTCATTCTAGGGTAGCATGACTGTTGTTTAAATTCTTTTTGCTTTATATATAAAGCGGGGTCATGTACCGACTACACTAGTAGTTTCATCATCCACCAAGAGAATATGCCAGTTATCCTGTATGATCTTTTTAAAGTTATCAACATCCACAGTATAGGGCAAGACCATCGAGGTCTGGAAAGAGTCTCTATATCTATTCTCTTGGTGTTGCACTACTGCACTCTCTGAATAATAGGGCTTAGCCTTCCCTCTCCTCTCACTATGTACTTTCAGGTAAGCCCTATTAATTTCTTGTGAGTGGTATCCCCTGTTCAAGAATCCTGCTTTCAAATTGCTTAATTCATTCTGATATACCTCTTCCTGGCAACAAAGGCGTGACACCCTCATTGCTTGTCCTCTAACTATGTTAGGGAAAATGTGTTCTGTGTGCATACTGTCACGATGTAAAAATGCTGGACAGTAACATTGTTTCCTATGCACCCTAGTGCACCATCCCTTATCAATTTTAAAGGCAGCAATGTCTAAAAAATCTATACTCCCATTTGAGTGGTTCATAGTGAAACGCAAAAAGTCACTTGTACAATTAAGACAATGATGGTATGATCTCAAGTTGTCCTCACCCCCTTCCAACCAATAAAAAGGTCATCCACAAACTGCCTGTAAAAGACGACATGGGGAACAGCTAACAGGTGTTGCTGCTCCCAGTTCACCATGACTGGATTAGCATACGTGTTGGCACAACTAGTTCCCATGGCAACCCCTGATACCTGCCAATAACATACATCATTAAACATAAACAAGTTATGTTCCAAGACAATTTCCAACAGCATACATAAAAAAATCCACTCGCTGTATAGACAATTTACCATGTCTCAGCAATACAGATCTCACCATGTTTATGCCCCGTTCATTCGGTATACTTGTAAACAATGAAACTACATCTAACGTAGCTAACAGATCCATTTCCATCAGCACAGTTGTTTCTACTGCTCTGCAAAGATCACCCAAAAAAATGTTCAGTGTCTTTAAGTACCTGGGGAAAATCATTTAATACATTTCTCAACTCACCATCCAAAAAATCGGTTCTGTTAGCGATCCTGCTCCTGCTACTCCTGGTCTGAACTTAGGGCATTTAGGATTCTTATGTATCTTTGGGAGGCCATGCAACCATGGAATCAGTGGGTTCTCTACAATAAAAAACTGAAATAGTTATTTAGTCAACATTCCCATACACATACATTCATGTAGAGTAATGAATATATGTTTACTCATATTATGCACAACATCTGTTTGTACAACTTTATAAACTTTCAAATCTGCTAACATTTCAGTCATTCCTTCATAATAAAATTGCGAACTTAGTACTACAACAGGCCCCATTTTATCTGAGGGACAACTAACTATGTCATCCTTTTTTTGCAAATTATACAGTGCTTGTCTTTCAGCTGTTGACAAATTGTTACCCCTCCCATTCACAGCATAGTTATAATCATACACATAAATAGCATTCTCACATGCTTTTAAAAAAGTCTCAACATTATGTGGTAATGAAGGTACATGTGTACTATTTCTTTTATAATGTGGCTCACTCACACCTTCTGTATTTTTAATCTGTAATTTTAGAGGTACATTTCGAGTAAGTAATCATAAGCACAGCAATAACTCACTAATGTACACGTTATTAGAAAGTTGTTGTTGTTTCTTTCGTCTTTTCACGGTTACTAGAAAGTATGAAGCTCAAACCTTTATTGAGCAAGGAAGACTCTGCTGCAGTCAATTCATAGTCTGATAAATTCTAAACTAGGTCTCCTGTCCATATCCCCACATTTTCTTCAATGTGTGTGTTTGCAATGGCCCTGGTGCTTCTTTACATTTCTGTCCCCTTTTTGTATTTCCTGCTCCATCAATCTCCTTCTTTAAGTACCTGGGTAAAATCATTTAATACATTTCTCAACTCACCACCCAAAAAAAATGGAAGTGGGTTCTGTTAGCCATCCTGTTCCTGCTACTACTGGTCTGAACTTAGGGCATTTAGGATTCTTATGTATCTTTGGGAGGCCATGCAACCGTGGAATCAATGATTATTATGTGGTTCCATATGTAGTTCTTTATATTTTATATTGTATATGTTGTATGCATATCTATGTGTATGGACATATATGTATGAGAGATTTTGAATGTATGGTAGGAAGGCTATTGGAATTCCTTGCACCTGATTGGGTGTTTTAAATTTTGTAATGCATATTTAAGTAGAAGTTGATGGATTTTTATTTTTCTGATGAAGCAAAGTTGAGCATTGCAAAAGCACTCACCCATTTTCATTAAAATACTAGACTTTATACGTTTGTGGATTGCTATCTTTAGTCCAGTTGCCTTCAGCTCTGGGTATTAATTTCTTTCTTTTTGAACTGTTGTCTACCTCGCCTTTGGGTTCATTTGGGAAGATTCATTGTTCCTTCCTGATTGTATTTATATTTATCTTTAAACTTACTATCTATTTATTGATTTTACACTAAAGTTTCAGTTTTATTATTATTTCATTTAAACAACGATCTATTTCTTTGATTGAATAAGTTAACTCTCCTATAGTTAACAAATTATCATCTGCAAAAAGCTGTATTTTAGATTTCTCTGCTAAGTGAGAATCCATCAATTTTTTTCATTGCTTATTATAAAATTAGCCAAGGGTTCGATAACTAATGCAAATAGTATAGAGGGCAAGGGACATCCTTGCTTTGTGCTTTTGTTTATAGTGAATCCTTGAGAAATGTAAGATCCAATTTTAACATATGCTTTGGAGTCTCTGTACAGGTTTTTAATATTCCAATAAACTGTCCTGGAAATGCAAATCCTTCTAAAGTTTTAAACAAGTAGTTCCAATTTGCAGAATCAAAAGCTGTCTTACTATCTAAGCTAATTAGGGCCAATTTCTTGTTCATTCCTTTTGCTAAATCTAAGAGAGTTACTACATTTTAAATCATCATACATTAACCTACTGACTATAAATCCCATTTGATCGTTATTAATCTACTATATTTCTTAATCTTTTAGCAAAGATGGAAGTAAGTATTTATAGTCTACATTTAATAATATGAGGAAACTAGCTTATTATCCTTTCCTTGTTTAAGTATAGGTGAGATTATAGACAATTTCCATGAAGGAGGAATTATTTTGTCACTCTAAATTATCCTGAAAATGTAACTCAGTAATTCTAAAATATTTAATGGAAGCAGACTATATAATTCCATACTTAAACCATCTGACTCTGGAACTTGACCATTTTTCCATTTTTAAAGCTTCTTTAACTTCTATTAGGGTAATATGCTTATTCAACAGAGATAACTTTTGGTCATTAAGTTTATTATTAACATTTTCTTTAAATACTTGTCACTTTTGTAATCATCAGGATTATTATTTTTATCTTTATTAAGATCCTCATGGATTTTTAAAAAAATATATTAGTATTTCCTCTATATCTGAAGTACGCTTATTAGTGTGAAGATTTTTGATATTAATGATTTGTGCTTTTTTTGCTTAAAATTGTACTTCTATTAACGAATATGTATAGATTTTTTTAAGTCATAGTATAACTGTGCAATTTTGTCTTTTCTATAGCTATCTCCACTTTTTGCATTAAAACTGTTTGATATTTTGTCATTAATGTTTTTATAACTTCAATATTATCTAATTTCTTTGTTTGTTGCTCAAACCATGCTTTCTGTATTTCATCTTGTATTTCTAGCAACTCTTTATCCCATTCTTTCATTTTATTACTAGCCCGTCTTCCAATTCTATCTTTAATATGCATTTTTAAGGAGTCCCATAGTATGACTTTACTAACCTGACCATTATCATTCAAAGATAAAAAAAAAATCTCAATTTGTTCCTTAAGGCAACTCTTAAATTATTTTAATTTCATTATATATACTGGGATTCTGTAAGTAATCTGAAATTTCGTTATATCCATTAATATAGTAATACCTTGTGCATTATGATCAGATAAAGGAAAATGAGTAGGTTTAAAATAATTCATTTTGTTAAGTAAAACTATAGACACAGAACTTCTATCAATTCTAGTTTGTGTCCCATGCAGATAAGAATAATGAGTGAAAAAGAATGACTTACCTTCTGCTTTTACTAGTAAATCAACTAAATGATTATTAATAATCCATCTATTTAGTGTGGGACGATGTGAGGTATTGTCAGCTATGCCAGGAGAAGTAGGACAGTGGATGTGTAACATATGCCAGCACAGCTAGTTGGAATTTTGTAAAGAATTACATGCCATCTGTGGTTCAAACTGATTTGTACAGATGCTTGTGTTGAAAAATGTATTTGTAAAGTCGCTTGTGTTAAAAATGCACCAACAGTGTGTCCTGCTGGACAGAAAAAGAAATACACTTGTATGTCAGTCTGTATTATAACTATTGAAATTAACATTGT
Organism: Protopterus annectens; assembly: GCF_019279795.1. Lineage (NCBI taxonomy): Eukaryota > Metazoa > Chordata > Ceratodontiformes > Protopteridae > Protopterus > Protopterus annectens. The sequence continues at coordinate 540,062,089 of NC_056748.1, read as the reverse complement.
AACATAGGGTAACTCTGAAAAATAGTATGAAGTTAAATTACTTAATTTAAGCCATAAATATTGTATTTTATAGTTCTGATTGCAATCAGAGACAAAATGTCTATGCTAGAGAATGGTTTAGTAGCTCCTGTAGGAAGACTGGAAATGATTTATTAATGTATGACTTCCAGAAGCTGCAACAGATCTTAGCAAAGGTCTATGTGTGTGTATTGTTGACACATACGTGCTAAATTCTGGCAACCTCTAGCCAAGGGGGTAGTATGGAAACCAGAAGTCATATAACCAGATGTGGGTGATGTCATTCTGTAGCCAGCCAGTTCTGTAATGCTACTTTAATACCAATTGAGATTGAAGTCTCATGGCCCTCTGTTTTTGCAACCTGGCATAGAAGGGTCACTCATCTACTTCATCTTGCCTTGCTGTATTAAGTTAGCAACCACGGAATAAGTAATTATTTAGATCTTTTAGGAAAATATAGTGAGATTAGTTAAGTACTGTTTTTCTGTGACTGTATGAATCTATTCATGTGTTATTTTAATATTTCCTTTGTCTGAAACTCTTGTGTTTATTGTAAATAGATATCCCATAGTTTCATATTATTTTATTATTTAGTGTGATGAAAGGAGACACTGCAGACCCAGCTAGCTGGAATTTTGTAAATAATTATATGTCATTGGTGAATATAGAAATGATTTATACAAGATACTTGTGTTACAAATATATTAGAACTGTATGTCATGTGTATATCAAACTGCTTGTATAGACACTTGTGTTGAAAAGGGTATTTGCAGAGTGCTGTTTCAAATAGCCACAGTGAGCTGTACTGGAAGAGAACAGAAATGTACAGGCACTTTTGTAACTCTTTAAATATATATATTTTAACAGTGAAAACTGGAATACAGGAGGTCAACTTCAGAAAAATAACTGAAATTAAATTACTTTATGGCTATCCCGCAAAATATGGTATCTTTCAGTTTTCAATACAGCAAAACACACAGTGTCTGTACTAAGAAACTTTCTGTATTATCTTTAGGGTAAAGCAATTACTAGTCTTGAAAGCATGAATGAATGCAATTGTTTTATGACTTCCAGCATCTGCCAGAGATCTGAGGAGAAGCCCTTGTCTGTCTATTTTTACAGGTAGATGCTAATTACTACCAGCTTCATCAATGGTTGTTTGGCCTTGGAACTAGCAATCAGATGACAAGAAATGATGTAATTCTGCAAGTTATCCCAGCAATAATATTTGAGATATTAATTTGAGAAGTCTCTTAGTGAGACAGAGCATGCTGTATTCTGTCTTGGACCTGACAACAACTAGAAGATCCATTCACCATATCTGCCTTGCTCTGTTAGTAAGTTCTTAGATTATAGTAATTCTCTCAGATTCAGTGAGGAATATAGTAAAGCTTAGTTTAGATATTTTCTTTATTTATTTGAGACTGTCCTGCAATGTTGTTTTAAATATTTCTTGTGGTTTTGAACTCTGATGTCACAGTGAATCTATATTTAGCATTGTTTTGTCCTTTTATTGCTTATTATTAACTATATTTAAACCTTTCATTGTGGCTCATCTGTGTAGAGATATTTAAGTTTTCAGAATACTTGCATATTTATTTGGTGACACTGTACGGGCCACTCCTAATAGCCTTGCTCTTGGTCAGACTACCATTTGTATTATTATACAGTAACATTGGACACCCTTTGTTAAGGGCCTTAAGGCATCTGGCAGGAGGGACTGGTAGCAGTAAAAACTAACTTATAGTCTGGGCAGAAGGAGGCATAACTAGTAAACATGTGCCAGCCTTTCTCAGGGGTGTGTGTGTGTGTGTGTGTGTGTGTGTGTGTGTGTGTGTGTGTGTGTGTGTGTGTGTGTGTGTGTCAAACCTCAAAGAGTGGGTGTGACAGCTACTTGGGCAGGGACACAAAACACTGGTTGGACAGAGAGGGTGCTGGGGGTCTTGGCTTGGTCAGTCAGCTGAGATCTCAACTCTATAGCTGTGCCAGTGGGATGTTTTACTCGGGATTTGGAGGAAGAGGAGGAAACCAGCCCCAGACTAACTGTGGTCTCTGTGTGCTCCTAAAGGAAAATGCACTTGATGCAGAGATCTGCATCTGAAAATACTGTGTGTATACTTGCTATCCTCCCAGTGAATGTCTCCTACTGTTGCTAGTGGTGAGGACTGAGGCTCTTTCATTACTGGTCCAGTGGTGGGGCGTCACATTTATTATTAAATATATTTAAACTTTTCATTGTGGCTGGTACTTTAGAGAATATTTTGACCTTTGAGAGTACTCATATTTATTTGGTGCTTCTGTGGCCACTCCTGAAAGCCTTACTGCATTGGTTAAACACTATCATGTGTATTAATATTGATTTCACTTAGTATAATTGAGTACCCTTGTAAGAGCCTAAGAGTAGCTGGCTTTGGAGTGTCTGGTGGCAGTGTAACTACTTTATGGTCTGGGCAGAAGGGGGCATAGCTAGTAAATCTGTGCCAGCCTTTCCCAGGTGTGTGTGTGTGTGTGTGTGTGTGTGTGTGTGTGTGTGTGTGTGTGTGTGTGTGTGTGTGTGTGTGTGTGTGTGTGTGTGTGTCAGCTGCTTGGAGCAGGGACACAAAGCACTGGTATCACAAAGATGGTGCTGGAGGACCTGGCTTGGACACTCAGCTGAGGACTCAATTCTACAGCTGTGCCAGTGGGGAGTCTCAATGGAGGCCCTAGACAGAGAGAGAGAAATCCAGACCCCAGACTGAGTATGTTCCCTGTGTCCTCTTAAGGGAAATTGTGCTTCATGCAAAGAGCTGCATCTGGAAATACTGTGTGTACCTGCTTTTGTTCCAAGTGAATGGTCCCTCTCCAGTGTCAATGGTGAGGATTCAGGTTCTTTGATTACTAGCCCAGAGAGGGGATGTCACATAGTGCTTTAGCTGATGCCAGTATTTTAGCTTTCTTCTGTTCACTTGTATCTTCTATACTAGATATGCAGTTAAAATTCCCTGCTAAAAGTAAACTACCCTTCCAATGACTATGTAGTAATCTTTAGCCACTCTTGTACATATGCCAGAGATCCAGTGAAAATTAGCTAGTGTACAGATCTTAGCATTATATTTAATTACTACAAAGTTGTACATTCCTTTGGGAAGCAACTGTTTATAATAATAACTCCAGAGCATAGAAATTTTTGGTGCAATGGAAGGCTTGTTGTCAAACTTAGTGAGCCTATAACAAGAAAAATAATCAGACATCCTATAGGTATTAGAGATATTTACATACATACTTACAAATATTTCAAACATTGGCATTAATGCCCTTCTAGCTTACCAATATACCAAAACACTCGTTCCCATAATAAGTGTCCAGGCTGTTCTTAAAAATAGCTAAACTTGTGTTTGCTTTAATGTAGTTTGGTAGTCTGTTCCATGCATCAGCTGCTGTCTCAGAGAATCAATTAGTACACTTCTCATTCCTATGGAATCTTCTACATAGGTTTTCTGATGGTTCTCTACTACTTTTTGATAACCCCAAACATTCCCAGAGATAGTAACAAAAAATGCTGGACCAACACAAATGCTGCTATTTCTGGACAAACTTCAATAATCAAAACACAAAACATTGAGCAGTTGAACGAGAAGGGTGGTACGTATGCGACTGTGCACAACAAAGAACTGTGCAGCAAAAAATGAAGTTTGGAGAATCAATGTAAGCTGGATTTGCGCCCAATTAATTGGATTGTGTGTTCTTTGTTATTCTTCAATGGTAGTGTGCTGACCAGATTATCGTCTGTATTGGCGTCGATATTTTCTGACTGCTGTTTGCAACGTATTGCTCGTGGTAAAGTGTGTGGTATTGGTGTCAACATTCGGCTCATCTTTGTCGCACCAATGTCCAGAGATAGTCTCTAAATGCCTTATATACCTGAATAAGAGCTCCTCTTAAATATCTATAAGGGACACTGTACACATTCAGTTATTTTACTCTTTCATAATAACTTAAATGTTCACATCCATGGATGTTGTTGCTATATTTCCACTGTACTCTTTCCTGTTTACTCATGCTTGTTTTCTTATAAGGTTTATGCATTTTTGGGTCTAATGTAAGACACAATGACTTCATAGACTTTATAAATATTTTTTTACAACCTATAGTTCTAAAACTATCATTAACAAATTGGTTGATATGATTGGAAAAAACTCAAAGCTGCATCTACCCATATGCCCATGCCCAGGTCCTTAAGTAAATCTACAATTTCAATCACTGTATTTACTGTATTAAATATTCACTTTTCAATTTATGTCTTCCAAATCTCATATGCTTAGTTTTTGATGTATTTATGAGCATATTATTCTCTTGTGCCCAAATAGTCAGCTTAGTCAAGTTCTTTTGCAAACATGCTCTATCTGTAACATTTAATCAGTTAACCAATTTCATGTCATCCACATATAGATTGTAGAACACTCAGATGAAAAATATAAGTATGATAGATACGATCTAAACAACTATAGGCCTAATACAGAGCCTTATGGGACACCCTGACCATAACCAAGAATTTTACCTGTCCAATTGTTGTATGATACTAGCCAATTTGTAATCTATGCAGCTATCCATCTTATCTAAAGTAAATAAATACCTAGCTGTTGTAATTTATTGATCAGTGTTTTGTGTATAACCCTGTCAAATGCTGATGTTAAATCCATATAAATTACATCACACCATAATTTTTCATTCATATATGTAATTATATTGTTATAGAACATCAGGTTACAGGTGATAATAGAGCTATTTTTAACATATGCATGCTGATGTATGCTTACTATAAGTAAGTCTCAACCTTTCCAGTTCTGACAACGATTATCCAATATTATCTTCTTCGTTATTCTTCCACAACATGAAAGTAGATGGAAGGGTCTATATGACTTTGGCTTTGTCCAACTCCCCTTTCCCTTAAAGACAGGTTTTATAAGTACATGTCTCTAATCTTGAGGAATCTCCCCATATTTATATGACCTAGTAAGTAATAGATATGATGGCACCATAAGTTTTTTGCTGAAGTGTTCTCAGGTTATTATTACTTATTTTGTCTCCTCCTGATGCTTTGTTTGGATCCAATTTGCATAGTTCTTTTTCAGTATAATGTATTTTGGTTCCAGTATCTGAGGTTACCTGAATATCGCTACAACAACTTATCACCCAGTTTGTGGACCCAAACTGTCTTGCATAACTTTTTTATAAATATATGTATAATCTGTTGTGCTGTGAATAATTTTAGAAACTACACACAGTTTATCAATTTGCAGGTCTTTACTCCTTTCACATCTTATGTATCTATAAAATGGTTTCCTATTAAACTCAATATCTTTATATAAATTTTATTCAAAATTGTCTTGATCTTGTCTGACACTATGCTTAATTTGTTTGTCCAGCTTATTTTAGTTTTTGTAAAATTTGAAAATACTGTACTATACCATAATTAGCTGGAAACACTGTATACAATGAGACTGAAAAATGAAAATCTTAATTACCCAAGATGTGCTGAATAGGTGTCATTCTCTCCCTTATGGACCAAGTCTTGTGCATTCAGAATGAATTCTCCAAACACTGTAGTTCATTTAATAAGGTTTTATTAGATTTTCACAATATTTGAATACTGTCTCCATTAACAGTACTGATAAAGAATTCAAGTTGCTGCACATTATTCTGATTGTTCTGAACAATGTAAACTGACATAGTCTCTAGATTACCTGTTTTCTTACTCAGGCCCAAGTGTTTGTCATCTTCTCCAAAGTAACAGATCAAACGAACTTACTAACATCAACTGCCCTGCTATTCTGAACACAGCATATTATATTGCTTTCTTATTTACTCTTCTTTAACCTTGGTCTCAGGCTTTGTATGTGCTTCATTAAGGAACATTCTGTAGCTGATCTTTTCCTTGAGAAAAGAACATTCTGTCTGCACACTTTATGCTTTTCTTTTTCTCTTTAATAAACAGTCTTCCATGCTTGGCCAGAAAGGTTATTTTCCTTTCTGCTTAACTGTCTTTTATGCATAAATGAAACAACATTTAGTTTACCCTTTAGCCTGTCTAATGTCTAATAACTATTTTAAAATAGAAATCCCTAATCTAACAGTTGCCCTTGAGGTCCCTGACAAAAGTCTACTAGGACCTACTTCTGTAGTTACCTTATGCTTATATTGCTAACTACTGTATTTAGCTTTACAATACCTGACTTATAATCTGAAAAAAAAAAATATTTGATAAACCTGCAATTTTAATTTTGACCATTAGATGTCACTTCAACATGCATGCCCTGTTTGGATTGAAGTCTTTTAACTTTATGATTTGAATTAACTTTATGATATGAATAAACTTGCAATTTTAATTTTGACCATTAGGTGTCACTTGCACATTTATGGCCTGTTTGGATTGAAGTCTCTTAACTTTATGATTTGATTTTTAACCCCTTTTTCTTGGAGGAAGTGGTCTTGCAAAATGTATTTGTATTCTGCACCATGCTTTTTCTAAAACTGGCACTCTCAGCAACCGAGTTTTTTTTTTAATTTATACTTTATGATTGGCCAAAATTCCTGAAAACCTACATAACTTAGTAGCTGATGGTTGCAGTTTATTAGCTTCTTACAACCTTACTCTCTGAACTGGACTAGCAACTTTGCATTGTACCCTTTTATCAGCGTTTTCCTGCATGCCTTGGATTTGTGCCAGATTTGCCTTAACCATTGAGCCTTCTTGGCTCACCTCAGTTATACCTTTCACCTTAATTTTCTTTTACTACATTGGATATAGAGGAAATCCCCTCCTTGGCAGCTTTTTCTGCCACAGATTATATAGCCTATCAAGCATGATGGCTATTTTCTGAAGACTAATTGAAATCTGCACTAAAAAGATAACTTTATAAGTGGTCTTGAAGCATAATTACCATATTTTGTATTAACTTGTGCCTATACATTTATTTAATGCTACTTACTTTTTTAAACTTTTATGAATATTTATGAGCTATAATAGTTTACTAAGACCTATGCTTTCTGTATTTTAAGCCTATACCTTTACATTGTCTGTTAGTTTCTGACTAATGTAAAGTGCACTGCAGTCTGGAAATGTGCACTATAATCTGTAAACTAATTAACAAATTAAGCCTGTCCATTATGCCTTGAGTGCACTGAATACTTATTACTACCTATTATTTAAATAATAAGCCTGTAAACAAATAATTATGTTACATTACCCTTAACCAATGACTGAATAATGTAATAACAGTGCCTTGACTATTACTATCACTACCTATTACTTAAATAATAAGCATGTAACAAAAATATTTATGTTACTTTAGCCTTAACTAATGACTGAATAATGTAATAAGCTTGCTACAAATAAGTCTGTCAATTTACCCTTAACTAATGACTGAATAATGTGAAATAAGATTTGACTGAAATGTACTATATTGAACACATAACTGAATATGAATGTCATATTCTGAAACTTGACTTATATTTACATTAGCATCTACTAAACATTTACAAATAGCTGTGTATATCCTGGAAACTAACTAAACCAAAAGAATATCTTTTGCCAGTGTTAACTAAACACAGATAAAAGCATATTGTACAATTGTCTGAAACATAATACAAAAACTATACTTGGATTTTCTGGCAGAGGTCCACTTGTAACTGAAACTGAAGCTCCTGTATCAAGTAATACATTGTGCCACAATTCCTTTTTCATGAATAAAATCAAATACACAGATTTGGTGCTGAACTATTATAACCTTTATACATATTCTGAAAATTTGGTATGTTACTGGCAACATTAACCTAAGCTACAGCATGATTCTGATTATCCTTTGGGCTCGAACTTTGTACATTACTTATGTAATTTGCCCAGTCATTAACCATAGTGGGCTGCCTTGTATTTGAAAAGCTAATAATATTTAAATCAGTAACCTGTTTAGCTTTATTGGAAACAACTAGAACTAAGTCATTAATATCAGCTTTTCCATGCTTGTGTTTCCATGTCCAGTATTTAGGACACTGTTTAAAAAAACATGTAACTGCTGGGACTGGTGAAATCTGTTTTACTGCTGCAATATCTGATGCTTGCAAAATCTGTTTCTGTCTTAACAATAAATGGACAGCTTTTTATAAGGTCTTAGCTGTAGCAATTGCATTTAACTTGATAGTTGTATCAAGTTTCTGAACTTATTTTAATGAAAATCAAAGTAATAATGTAAGACTGTGCATTTTTACACCTATGTACAATCAGTTTTAACTGTTAAACTTTTTACATTTGTCTCATGACCTTGAGATTTTAACATACTGTTCAATGAGTGAAACTCCACCCACTGTCTCACCATAACCATTTCTTTAGCTGATGTAATTTTACTTTTCCTTAGTACTGAATACTGCAAAGAATATGCTATTACTGTCTACATTTTTGGGGATAAATACTAAACTGTAATGCATTAAATGGATAGCACTTTCTTTAATTCAGCTTGCTAGGCTAACTGTAATCTGGGCTGATATGCTTGGCAAACTGCCATCTCCGTATAAAACAAATACAATCTCAATGTACTTTTTTATACATAGGATCTGAAGTTTTAACTCTGCTGTCACTTTTACAATGTAGCATTGACTTTAGATTTTACATTCTGTAAACTATCAAACATTATCTTGTCTCAGTCTATATTACAGTATTGTTTATGCATTGCAACACTTTAATGCAAAGCTCTTAAACAAACAATAATACAAAAAAAATTATTTGCCAAACTGTAACTGCAAACCCTTTATTCTGCTAATTAATTTGACTGTTAGTTCTGATATACCTTACAAGACATAAAGGTATAAGACTACCCCCTTTTTTAACTGACCACACCCAATATGTCTTTCTGAGCACTTCAGCTGTGTCTGCTGAACTGGAATTTATTTTATCTTTAACCCATAAATCTGCATGTTTCTGTCGTAACCAATTTTTTAAGAATCTGTACATTTGCACATTTTTTTCTGAAACCATTATATACAAAGCAGTTACACTTTGAACTGTCAGCTGCTGCAATCTTTGATCTTTTAAATTCTAACAAGACCACACTTGTATTTTTATATGTGCAACTAAAATTGATTTGTCTGTAAATAATGAAATAACCTTAAACAATGATAGATTAATGCTCTAATCTTTACAGATAGCTATGGAATGTATTTTTTTACTTAACATTGAAGTCTGTTCTTTAGTTACAAAATTTGCACTTTGATTTTTTTATATATTTTTTAGTGGAATGTGAACTTGAGACATTGCTTGAGTGTTATGTATGTAGACTGTGTTGACATTTGCAATACTGCAACATACTGCTGCGTTCTGAATTGTATGTATTGTATTCTGAACATTTGTATGTTGAATTGCATGTGCTGAAGCATGTACGTCTAACCTGTAGGCCATACTGACTTCTGAGTCATTCTGTGATTTAAATATTTTGCGTTTAGACATATTTAACATTTTTGAACTAATAACCTTTAACTTTAAGAGAACATTTTTAAACTTAAACCAAAAATTTACTGACATTTTAACTGTAGCAGTATTACTTGACATGTTTACATGCAAAAAAAGTTAAGTAACTTAAACTTTGTTGAACTGTTAACTAAAATGTGCATATAAAGTGTTATATAACTTTATGACTTAGCTGTTGTCGTAGCTTATTAACCTTTTTTTGCTTTTTGACTTTATGACGTCACTTCTAGAAACATGAAAGTCTGTGAAGATAATGTTTTTTATGTTCTGAAGGAACACTCATTTGATAATACTGGCATGCTGCTGAAGTCTGTTATGAAACAGCTGCTGTCACTTTAAACTGTTAATGAAACTTTGAAGTTATTGCCATAAAACTGTACTTGAAAAAAAAATACTTACTGCAGCTGTTTTTGTTGAAATTTGAATGAAACACAGAGTGCTGCACTTTAATGAAAACAGTATTATTTATAGTCTGTAGAACACATGAAGTTGAACAAAACACTGCTGTTCTGTAGATTTCTGTAGAACACACGCAGTGTAACCAAGTCTGGAAATTAACAATACCTTTACTGAAAGGGTGGTGTGCTGCTGCTGTCGTACTTCTGCTGTATAAACAGTCACTGTGAACTTAAGAAAACATGCTTGTACTGGAAACTGGATGTGAAAAAGTTTAGCTGGTTGCTGGGTTGTGAGAAGTATATATCTCTCCCCAGACAGCAGGTCCCTGTTCAGGTGCCATTGTAAAATTTGAAAATACTGTACCGTACTGTAATTAGCTGGAAACACTGAATACAATGAGACTGAGAAACAAAAGTCTTAATTACCCAAACTTGTACTGAATAGGTATCAGTCTTTCCCTTATGGACCAAGTCTTGTGCATTCAGAATGAATTCTCCAAACACTGTAGTTCATTTAATAAGGTTTTATTAGATGTTAACAATAATCAAATACTGTCATCTTCTCCGAAGTAACAGGTCAAATGAACTTACTAACCTCAGCTGCCCTGCTATTCTGAACACAGCATATTATATTGCTTTCTTATTTACTTTTCTTTAACCTTGGTCTCAGGCTTTGTATGTGCTTCATTAAGGAACATTCTGTAGCTGATCTTTTCCTTGAGAAAAGAACATTCTGTCTGCACACTTTATGCTTATATTTTTCTCTTTAATAAACAGTCTTCCATGCTTAGCCAGCAAGGTTATTTTCCTTTCTGCTTAACTGTCTTTTATGCATAAATGAAACCCCATTTATTTTACCATTTAGTCTGTCTAATGTTTAATAACTATTTTAAAATGAAAATCCCTAATCTAACAGTTTTCAAAGATATAGTTCAACCTGCTTTCCATTTCTTATATTTTTTGTCTCTCACCTTAATCAAGTATCTTGTTCATATGGAAGTATACCCCCCCCAACTTTGTATGCCTAGATCCTGATGTTAAATATATTTTTTTTAATTTTTTTGCATTGAAAGAATTTCTCTTTCAATTTTTTTCACCTTCTTTCTGCAGTTTTCCCAATGAATGCATCACTCCAATTAGTTTTACATATTGACTGTTTTACTTCCATATAATCTGCAATTAATATTCTGTGCATTGGTTTAGATTTCAGCTTGGTAAAATTATCTAGCAACAAATTAACCTTTATAACCCCCATGATCACTGCACATCAATGGTGGTAAAACTTAATATGAAATAAAGGTAATTTCTTTAGGAACACAAACAATGTCTAGTATGTTCCTTTCCCCTTGTAGTTTTTTTTCACAATCTGAAGCAACTGCTGTTCATGAACATATGTTGTGAATAACTTCCTTACTAATGTTGTTCAATCAATATTATTCCAGTCTGGTTCTGGTAAATTTAAGTCCCCAGTCACTATTCTTCCCTCCTGTATTTCATGCAAGAAATGTATGAATTCCTCTATGTCATCAGCACTTGACTTTGGTGGTCTATACACTCCAACAATTGTTATATGTTCCAGGGTTCTCTTTCTTGTCACAGTTGCACAATCTATAGTATTGGTGTTATCATTGAAAATGTAATAATCACAGGTCTCATAACTATTTTAATCCTTATAACACCTCCACCTGATTTTTTAGACTGTGTATTACAGTAAAAACATTTGTACGCTGTCAGAACTGGTTCCCAGTCATTGTTCTTTATCCATGGTTCACAATCAGTAACAACATCAATCTTGTGGGAATATAGCAAATTTTCCACTAATAAAACTTTATTATTAATGCTCTTAACATTAACAACTATCAGACTTGCATCAAATGTTGCTGTGAGTGAACTGTTACATTTTTGACCTAGCAAAAATCCTGCCTTGTGTTTGTCAAATATTGCAAAATATCTGCTGCTAAAATTCTCTTCCCTGATTTTGACAAATGCACACCATTCTGTCTGAACATGTGTGTCCAAAATTAGGAGCGGATGCTCTATACATTTCCATTTTTTTAAAATGGGAACATTTTTTCATGTAGGTATTTACCCCCAAATTTTTTTTCATGTACACTGACTTGACTATCCTTTCTACATGTGATTTGTGAAAAATATGTCCTAACAGAAGTATAAGCTATATTATCTAAGAGGGCTGTAAGCTTCCTACTAATAGTCAGAGTCCTTGCAGATGAGATCATTTGTACTGACGTGAATAAAAACAGACAGTCAGATAGAGAGTCAGGGCACATCATATGGATCTGCACAGAAGTTCATTATCATTTCATGTAGGGCTAGGGATGCAGACTGTGTGTGAAAGCATAGGATGGTTACCCGATCACTTTCATCAAGGACTTGCTTCTCTGCATACAAGTTGATAGATTTGTTTCTTGTTTTTGCTTCTGGTGTCCTTTGGTCAGACAGGTATGCTTGCCTATTGTGGCTTTCTTCATATCCTCATGACTGAAATTTTTTTTTATATATATTCATGTAAATTATGGTATCTATGCTGTTCATTATGAGAGGCATGTTTCCCTGTCATCTCATGTATTCACCCCAATATTATCCATTTTTCTATACTAGATGACCTTCCCTGCTAAATTATCTGTAGTTATTCAACTTTGTCTCCAGTGTGTGGTGTGCTTTTCTATCTGATATTTTATTTTTTGGTTTGGTCCATTTGAAGATGGCAGATGCTTTCTTGCGAGAGACATTTATCTGAGATTACTTTTTCATTATTTATTGTTCAGTACGACTTATTTATGTTTTTTCTGGCAACTGTCAGGCCACTGGGAAGGACTTGGGGGTCAGGGAAAACCATTTGCTGTGGAAGGCAGTTGATCCTATATTTTTGTAAGGGTATCATAAATTCATGATTTTCTGCTAATTTCTAGCAGTTGCAAATACTTATATAGAACTACAGTGCCTCTCTCTCTCTTACACACACACACACACACACACACACACACACACACACACACACACACACACACACAAATGCGCATGGGCATACATACACAGTCCTATAAAATAATGCCACACAGACCAGAAGTTCATATGTTAATGAATGTTTATTGGAAAAAATACTTGTACAGACTCTCCTTTTATGTATTGCACTAACAGAGACAGTATGATAGACCTTTTCTGTTAGTGTCTTAAATAGCTCAAAACAATTTTAACGCATTTGAAATATTTCGACTTCCATCTTTTTGGATTCCAAATGAAAGATTTACGGGTTTCTTCAGGTAAGTCTGGAGTATCTTCTCATTTGCTGCAGCATGTTATCCTTAACTGCTGCTCCAGTCAAGGACTATCCCTGCATTGAGAAGCCAACTTCTCTAACAGGGCCATAGCCCTCCTCTTATACTCCATTTTTTAATTAAAAAAAATTATTAGAAAAGCAAAAACCAGCATTCTATAAATTACATCTTTAAACCTCTTTATTGCATTATCACATTTGCAACTGTAACGTGCATTCACATACATTAAAGTGACAATCCTATCATTTAAAATTTGGATAGCATTCAGGACGACCAAAGTAATGCCCACCTTAGCAGTGTCATTTTATTTAAATTATATTGTACATCACCTTCCCCAGGCCTGTATTTGTTCCCATTGTAAACAAAAACCTCATGTTGTGTTCCTATCAGCTTGTAGGTTGTGGGTTGTAGGGTCTTAAATATTGCCACACAGTTCTTCTATGCCCCAACACCAGTAACACAAGTCTTATTTTTCTGTTGCCATGGCAACAAGCTGGGGTTGGAAATGAAGGAGATTATTTTACACTAGTTTGAATGAGCCATGGAGCTCAGACTGAATGAAAGCAAACAGCCACTGTTATTTTACACTCGCTAAGTAGTGCTTTTGCTTGTTAACAAGTGTGAAATAAAAAAAAAAGAAAATTAAGAAAAAAATAGAACTGTGTGTGTGAGAGTGAGTGTATGCATGTGTAAGAGTGTGAGCAAGATCAATCAAGCCATTATTTTCCACTGGCGAAGCAGCTCTTTTGCTGTTTAAGGAGTGTAAAAGTGAAAAAAAAAAAAAAGTATGTACACGTGCATGTGTTTATGTTTCTGTCTGCGTGTGTGAGCGTATGTGTGCTTGTAGGAATGAGAGCAAAAGTTTGTGTGCGTGTGTGTGTGTGTGTGTGTGTGTGTGTGTGTGTGTGTGTGTGTGTGTGTACACACGAATGTCAAGAATGAAAGCGATCGACCAGTAGGAAACAGCAGATAAGAGGTTTGCATACCTCTGGACCTTTTTAGCTCAAGATAGAAACTGCAAAGTTGCTTGAAGGGCAGGATTTGTGTTAGCATGCATGTTCTGATGCACAGCTTGTGTTTCAAGGTGGAGGGATGGAGTAAGATCGATTCAGCATTGTCAGCAGCAGCAGATAAGAACTTTGCATACCCTTGACCTCTTAGCTAAAAGGATCACTAGGGGAAAGGTTTAATTTGATGTCAGCAATGTACTTGGGCCTACATGGACAAACATCTGAAGTTGTCTTTGAAGGAAATGTTTCATTTGGCGTCAGTTAAGTGCTTGTGCATACTTGGAAAAACTACTGAATGGATCATTGGTTGGGAATGTTCCATTTGCTGTCAGAGAAGTGCTTGGACATATATGGAAAAAGTACTGAAAGGAACACTGGGAGAAATAATAATATCAATAATAATAATAATAATAATAATAATAATGATGATGATGATGATGATGATGATGATGATGATGATGAAGCCATGTTTCAATGGTGAAAGCGCTTAGTGTGTGGAGTAATATTAAACGCTTCGGATGTACTCTGGTGGTTGTGGTCCATTTTTTGTTTTATTAGTTTTATACCCATTTGGGTTATTTTGTTACACTGGGAGAAATGTTTGATTTGGTGTTAGTGAAGACATGGACAAACTGTTGAAAGGGTCAATGGGAGAAATGTTTCTTCTGATTTGAGTAAAAGTGCTTGTACAGACATGGACATACTTGTAAAATGACCGTTGGGGGAAATGTTTTATTCGGTGTCAGTGAATGACTTCAGCAGTAATAGACCAACTACAGAAGGGTTCATTTGAGGAAATTATTCATTCTGTAAGTCTTTGTGTGGGTGTTTTTGGTGTTAATGATATGCTTGTGCAGACACCGACAACTTACTGAAAGAATTGTTTTAGGGAAATGTTCCATTTGGTGTCAATGGGGTGCTTGTGCAGGCATGGACAAACTATTAAATGTATTGCTGGGGGAAATATTTCATTTGATGTTAGTGAAGTGCTTGGGCCTGCAAGGACAAACTACTGAATGTGTCTTTGGGAGAAATCTTTCATTTGATCTCAGTAAAAGTGCTTATCTTGGGATCATTGTGGGCATACCTGTAAACTGTTCAGATTTTCACAGATTGTCCAGATTTTTGCTTCATATTTTTGGAATGTTCCTCATTAAATTTCTGGTTGTCTGAATTTTTGTGGCAAATCAGTGAGGATTAAATTCACTATATAATGACAGGCATTTGAGTTTCAGACTTCATATTATCCAGAAAATGCATGTTAACACAAGACCTTTTATTCTAACAAATTTCTAAATTTATAAGAGCAGCATTTAACATTTGTACTGGAAACTGGATGTGAAAAAGTTTAGCTGGTTGCTGGGTTGTGAGAAGTATATATCTCTCCCCAGACAGCAGGTCCCTGTTCAGGTGCCATTGTAAAATTTGAAAATACTGTACCGTACTGTAATTAGCTGGAAACACTGAATACAATGAGACTGAGAAACGAAAGTCTTAATTACCCAAACTTGTACTGAATAGGTGTCAGTCTTTCCCTTATGGACCAAGTCTTGTGCATTCAGAATGAATTCTCCAAACACTGTAGTTCATTTAATAAGGTTTTATTAGATGTTAACAATAATCAAATACTGTCATCTTCTCCGAAGTAACAGGTCAAATGAACTTACTAACCTCAGCTGCCCTGCTATTCTGAACACAGCATATTATATTGCTTTCTTATTTACTTTTCTTTAACCTTGGTCTCAGGCTTTGTATGTGCTTCATTAAGGAACATTCTGTAGCTGATCTTTTCCTTGAGAAAAGAACATTCTGTCTGCACACTTTATGCTTATCTTTTTCTCTTTAATAAACAGTCTTCCATGCTTAGCCAGCAAGGTTATTTTCCTTTCTGCTTAACTGTCTTTTATGCATAAATGAAACCCCATTTATTTTACCCTTTAGTCTGTCTAATGTTTAATAACTATTTTAAAATGAAAATCCCTAATCTAACAGTTTTCAAAGATATAGTTCAACCTGCTTTCCATTTCTTATATTTTTTGTCTCTCACCTTAATCAAGTATCTTGTTCATATGGAAGTATACCCCCCCCCCCCAACTTTGTATGCCTAGATCCTGATGTTAAATATATTTTTTAATTTTTTTGCATTGAAAGAATTTCTCTTTCAATTTTTTTCACCTTCTTTCTGCAGTTTTCCCAATGAATGCATCACTCCAATTAGTTTTACATATTGACTGTTTTACTTCCATATAATCTGCAATTAATATTCTGTGCATTGGTTTAGATTTCAGCTTGGTAAAATTATCTAGCAACAAATTAACCTTTATAACCCCCATGATCACTGCACATCAATGGTGGTAAAACCTAATATGAAATAAAGGTAATTTCTTTAGGAACACAAACAATGTCTAGTATGTTCCTTTCCCCTTGTAGTTTTTTTTCACAATCTGAAGCAACTGCTGTTCATGAACATATGTTGTGAATAACTTCCTTACTAATGTTGTTCAATCAATATTATTCCAGTCTGGTTCTGGTAAATTTAAGTCCCCAGTCACTATTCTTCCCTCCTGTATTTCATGCAAGAAATGTATGAATTCCTCTATGTCATCAGCACTTGACTTTGGTGGTCCATACACTCCAACAATTGTTATATGTTCCAGGGTTCTCTTTCTTGTCACAGTTGCACAATCTATAGTATTGGTGTTATCATTGAAAATGTAATAATCACAGGTCTCATAACTATTTTAATCCTTATAACACCTCCACCTGATTTTTTAGACTGTGTATTACAGTAAAAACATTTGTACGCTGTCAGAACTGGTTCCCAGTCATTGTTCTTTATCCATGGTTCACAATCAGTAACAACATCAATCTTGTGGGAATATAGCAAATTTTCCACTAATAAAACTTTATTATTAATGCTCTTAACATTAACAACTATCAGACTTGCATCAAATGTTGCTGTGAGTGAACTGTTACATTTTTGACCTAGCAAAAATCCTGCCTTGTGTTTGTCAAATATTGCAAAATATCTGCTGCTAAAATTCTCTTCCCTGATTTTGACAAATGCACACCATTCTGTCTGAACATGTGTGTCCAAAATTAGGAGCGGATGCTCTATACATTTCCATTTTTTTAAAATGGGAACATTTTTTCATGTAGGTATTTACCCCCAATTTTTTTTCATGTACACTGACTTGACTATCCTTTCTACATGTGATTTGTGAAAAATATGTCCTAACAGAAGTATAAGCTATATTATCTAAGAGGGCTGTAAGCTCCCTACTAATAGTCAGAGTCCTTGCAGATGAGATCATTTGTACTGACGTGAATAAAAACAGACAGTCAGATAGAGAGTCAGGGCACATCATATGGATCTGCACAGAAGTTCATTATCATTTCATGTAGGGCTAGGGATGCAGACTGTGTGTGAAAGCATAGGATGGTTACCCGATCACTTTCATCAAGGACTTGCTTCTCTGCATACAAGTTGATAGATTTGTTTCTTGTTTTTGCTTCTGGTGTCCTTTGGTCAGACAGGTATGCTTGCCTATTGTGGCTTTCTTCATATCCTCATGACTGCAATTTTTTGTTATATATATTCATGTAAATTATGGTATCTATGCTGTTCATTATGAGAGGCATGTTTCCCTGCCATCTCATGTGTTCACCCCAATATTATCCATTTTTCTACACTAGATGACCTTCCCTGCTAAATTATCTGTAGTTATTCAACTTTGTCTCCAGTGTGTGGTGTGCTTTTCTATCTGATATTTTATTTTTTGGTTTTGTCCATTTGAAGATGGCAGATGCTTTCTTGCGAGAGACATTTATCTGAGATTACTTTTTCATTATTTATTGTTCAGTACGACTTATTTATGTTTTTTCTGGCAACTGTCAGGCCACTGGGAAGGACTTGGGGGTCAGGGAAAACCATTTGCTGTGGAAGGCAGTTGATCCTATATTTTTGTAAGGGTATCATAAATTCATGATTTTCTGCTAATTTCTAGCAGTTGCAAATACTTATATAGAACTACAGTGCCTCTCTCTCTCTTACACACACACACACACACACACACACACACACACACACACACACACACACACACACACACACACACAAATGCGCATGGGCATACATACACAGTCCTATAAAATAATGCCACACAGACCAGAAGTTCATATGTTAATGAATGTTTATTGGAAAAAATACTTGTACAGACTCTCCTTTTATGTATTGCACTAACAGAGACAGTATGATAGACCTTTTCTGTTAGTGTCTTAAATAGCTCAAAACAATTTTAACGCATTTGAAATATTTCACTTCCATCTTTTTGGATTCCAAATGAAAGATTTACGGGTTTCTTCAGGTAAGTCTGGAGTATCTTCTCATTTGCTGCAGCATGTTATCCTTAACTGCTGCTCCAGTCAGAGACTATCCCCTGCATTGAGAAGCCAACTTCTCTAACAGGGCCATAGCCCTCCTCTTATACTCCATTTTTAATTAAAAAAAATTATTAGAAAAGCAAAAACCAGCATTCTATAAATTACATCTTTAAACCTCTTTATTGCATTATCACATTTGCAACTGTAACGTGCATTCACATACATTAAAGTGACAATCCTATCATTTAAAATTTGGATAGCATTCAGGATCTACCAAAGTAATGCCCACCTTAGCAGTGTCATTTTATTTAAATTATATTGTACATCGCCTTCCCCAGGCCTGTATTTGTTCCCATTGTAAACAAAAACCTCATGTTGTGTTCCTATCAGCTTGTAGGTTGTGGGTTGTAGGGTCATAAATATTGCCACACAGTTCTTCTATGCCCCAACACCAGTAACACAAGTCTTATTTTTCTGTTGCCATGGCAACAAGCTGGGGTTGGAAATGAAGGAGATTATTTTACACTAGTTTGAATGAGCCATGGAGCTCAGATTGAATGAAAGCAAACAGCCACTGTTATTTTACACTCGCTAAGTAGTGCTTTTGCTTGTTAACAAGTGTGAAATAAAAAAAAAGAAAATTAAGAAAAAAATAGAACTGTGTGTGTGAGAGTGAGTGTATGCATGTGTAAGAGTGTGAGCAAGATCAATCAAGCCATTATTTTCCACTGGCGAAGCAGCTCTTTTGCTGTTTAAGGAATGTAAAAATGAAAAAAAAAAAAAAGTATGTACACGTGCATGTGTTTATGTTTCTGGTCCTGCAAGGGGGAAGTAAAGGATATGATATGATACTGTACCCATACTACTTCCCCCTTGCAGGACCCATGTTAGGGCTGTAGTTTCGTATACATGTACTGTCAAAGTTTTCAAATGTCGACGGTTTCGTTTCGGTGTAGTGATTTTCGATATTTTAACATGTCGTTGGTTTGACATGAACCCATATATATATATATATATATATATATATATATATATATATATATATATATGCATGTATGTATATATATATATATATATATATATATATATATATATATATATATATATATATATATATATATATATATACATATGACCGCACACGCACATACAGAGGTAAATGGGGAAAACAATTGGTTTTGTGTGTGTGTGTGTGTGTGTGTGTGTGTGTGTGTGTGTGTGTATATATTTATATATATATATATATATATATATATATATATATATATATATATATATATATATTGCTGTATCTAGGACTGTTTGTAAACTTCTGAGCCCCAAGCCTTTCTCTGCTGAGAGAAGCCTTCTAGCTTATCAGTGGGAGTAGTAAGCACTAGGTAGCTTATCTACCACAAGAGGAGTAGTTTCTGGCCCAGAAATTGCAGTTTATTGGCCGTTTGGGCAGTTTTTTCCATCGCCTTCAACTTTCTAGTCTAAACGCCCATGTTTGTGCTTTCCCGTCTTTCCTGTAACTTGTCTAGTCCAGATACAGATTTGCTGTATCCAGGACTGTATGTAAGCTTCTTAGCCCCCCAAGACTTTCTGTGTTGGAGGGAAGCCTTCTAGCTTATCAGTGGGAGTGATAAGCATTAGGTAACCTATCTACCACAAGAGGAGTGGTTTCTGGCTCAGAAATTGTAGTTTATTGGCCGTTTGGGCAGTATTTTCCATCTCCTTCTACTTTCTGGTCTAAAGGCCTGCGTTTGCACTTTTCCTGCCTTTCTTGTAACTAGTCTATTCCAAATACAGATTTGCTGTATCCAGGACTGTATCTAAGCTTCTGAGATCCCCAGGCTGTTCTATGTTGGGGGGAAGCCTTCTAGCTTATCAGTGGGAGTGGTAAGCACTAGGTAGCCTATCTACCACAAGAGGAGTGGTTTCTGGCCCACAATTTATAGTTTATTGGCCGTTTGGGCAGTTTTTCCACCTCTTTCAACTTTCTGGTTTAAAAGCCCATGTTTGTGCTTGTTGCCCACCTTTCTTGTAGCTAGCCTAGTCCAGATAAATATTTGTTGTATCCAGGACTGTTTGTAAGCTTCTGAGAGATGCCAAGGTTTGCACTTCAAGTTTTCCCTTAGATCTGCTAATTGTCTCCTCTCCTGCACTTTTACTAGCTTATTAGTCTAGCACTTTACCATGCCAGACTTCTTGTAGTAATTATTGTAGCACACAAAAGTGCTACCAGCCCTAAATGTTCTACAAGAAAACAGCTCCAGTACTTATTATTAATGCCCACCCCTTCAGGCGTGTCTAAAAGTCAGTTCCCCATGCTTTCTCCTATTAACCTGGTGAACCTGGGCATCCTGAAGCAATGTAGCAGCTGCCTCATGTACACTGACAACCCTCTCCTCTAACCTCTCAACACTCAGACTTGCGAGAGATGCACTTATATATCCAAATTGGAAGCCATGCACTCTCCAGCCAAGAACGGAATAGCTGGTCAAGAGGAGAAGGTCAACACTTGCACCACACCACATGGAACACATAACCCTCTAGAACACACACCAGCATTGCCTTCACATAAAAACACAAACCACACACCCATCTTCGCGGAGGTTCTCAATAAAAATCTACCCAAACAGCAGAGACCTCCAAGGCAGAAATGCACTCGACCACCACAACACAACACTAATCACGAGACACATAACTCTCTTAAACAGTGTGTCACTCAACCAAAACCCCTAAGGCAAAACAGCATGCCCAGCACACTAGTCATAGGTGACTCAATAGTGAGGCACACTGATGTCCTACTCACTAGGTTGAATAAGGAGAAAGTAACAGTCAGCTGCCTGTCAGGTGCAAGGATCCACCACATAACGCATGCACTCAGGTCCCTTAACAACAGGTACAAATATGACTCTGTCATTGTACATGTGGGTGTGAATGACCTGAGACGTACCTCCCTGGACTACATGAAAAGAGACATGGAGGAACTCTTGGATTACGTAGCCCAGGTGGGTATTTCCCTAGCTCTGAGCAGCATCCTACTATCACCCAGAATTATACCACAGTACAAGCAGAAAATGACTGATTTCAACAATTGGCTAAGTTTCTGGTGTCATTCTAAGGGGATCCAGTATCTGTCTGCCTGGGATGACATGATTGACAGACCTCGATGCTTTGCCTGCTTTGTCATCCCTGGGCTTCCGGATACTGGCCAAGGCACTTGCCACCCCTATAGTGCCTTTTTTAGGCGGTGTTCCAAAGACCAAATTACCACCATAACAGCTACAAACAGATGCAATCTGAGGGTCATGCTGCTCAATGCTAAAAGTCTAATTCTCAAAATGCACTCATCGAAGCACTTCTTCAAATGAAGAACATTGACATTTGTGCTGTAACAGAGACCTGGTTCAAGGCAGAAGAAAGCACCCCTGCACTACCAGGCTATAACTCAGTCCACACCTTTCTGCCCCAGACCTTGGACCGAAGCTCCAAAGGCAGTGGTGTTTCCATATCCATAAAGGATGTGCACACCTCCAGACTCGTAGCCCAATATAATGCATCAAAGATACTTCAGGTGCAGCTAATATTGGGTAAGACAGTGATTCAGGTTATAGCCTCTTATAGGTCCCCAACCATGTCCCAAGACTCACACTCCACATTCCTAAGCACCCTGGAGAATATTAGGGTCCAACCTAACACTCTCATACTGGGCGACTTCAACTACCCTTGCATTAATGGGGAAAACTACTTACAGAACCAATACAGTTGTCCAATGTTTCCTAGAATTCATTAATTTCAATGCCCTGGATCAGCTTATTCTTACCCCCACTAGAGGTAGAAACATCCTTGACCTGGTCATTAATAAAGTGGGTGACCGTTGCTCTACACCAAAAGTCACCTCCTCCCTGGTTATATCCGACAACAAACTAATCACCTTGGAAATCCACATCCCTCCCACCCCCTCCCCCCCCCCCCCAAAGGTAACCACCATGAAAAACTTCTCCAAAGCTAACTTTTGGGTCCTAAAAACAGAGGTGGCTAACTTCACGACACCCATGCAAGTGGAGAATAGTTGCATGACCATTGAATCATACACCAATGCACTGTACGAACATGTGCACAAATACATGGATCTCACCATACCCAATAGAACCAAGACGCTCTCCTCCAGAAAAAGGAAGCCAATCTGGTGGTCCCCTGCTATAAACAAACTCTACAACAGAAAGAGGAAACTGATGCGTAATAAGGTGAAGTCCCAAGACTGGAAAAACTCCCTTATCAGCCTCAACAAAAAGTTGAGATCCCTCATTAAGTCCTCTAAAGCTAGCTATGAAAACAGAATCGCAGCAGTTAGTAAAGACAACCACAAGGCCTGTGATAGCCTTTTTTGTGCATTTAAAGTGTTGTTTTGATTGTATCTCCTCTATTTTCTGAAAAAAAAATATATATATATATATATATATATACTTGTTTCCCGCCTTTCTGAACTGGTATATTCCAATTTTAAGGTTATTGCTGAATCCGGGGCTATGTTACAAGTTTCTGTGTTGCCCATACCTTACTTGGATAGAAGGAAGTTTCTCTGTTCACCTGTGAGAGAGAGGAGCTTTGAGCAGCCTATCTGTCCCTGGAAGAGTGGTTTCAGCCCAGAAGTTAGTAGTTTATCGGCCATTTTGGGCTAATTTCTATCTCTTTCACTTCCCTGCTATAAAAACTGCATTTGCGCACTGGTCAGTGCTGGTTAACTAGAGTTAAACTATTCTCGGCTCCACAAAATCTACTCTTCAATTTTTCCATTGGAAATAGACAAACCTTCAACTTTAGCACTCAAACCATTCATTTCACAGTCAAGAACTTGCTTAAAACTCATAGCAAGCACTAATTAACCCTAGCACTAGATCCCCCCCATACTGTCCAGAAGTACAAGGCTCTCTATTCGTCCCCACCAGCCAATCAGAAAAATGGATTACTCTAGTTATTCAGGCATGTCCAAAGGGCAGTTTCAGGTGTACTCTCTAGTCCAACTGGTGAATCTGGGCATTTTGAGGCAATGTTACAACTGCCTCATGTACACAGACAACCCTCTCCTCCTACCACCAAACACTAATATATACGAGAGATGCAATTATACAGCCAAACTGGAGGCAAAGCTCTCTCAACCTAAGACTGGAACTGACAGTCAAGAGGAGAAGGGTAATACTTGCAACACATCACCAGTCTCACATAGACTTAATAAACCAACACTGGTAATAACACACATGAATACATCAAAACATACTCGGAGGCTCTAAATAAAAATCTGCAAAAGCAACAGAGACCTCCAAAGCAGACATCCAAGCAACCTCCACACCCCATCACCAACCATGAAACACATACTTCAAATAATCAGTGTGCTACGCAATCACAGCCCTTAAGACAAAATAACGTAGCCAACATACTAGTAATAGGTGACTCTATAGTCAGGCACACTGATGTCCCACTAACTAGGCTGGACAAGGAGAAGGTTACAGTTAGCTGCCTGTCGGGTGCCAGGATCCACCACATAACACAAGCATTCAGGTCACTCCAGAACAAATAGAAATACGACTCTGTCATTGTCCATGTTGGTGTGAATGACCTCAGACGTACCTCCCTGGACTACATGAAAAGAGACATGGAAGAGCTCTCTGATCATGTAGCCCAGGTCAGTATGACCCTGACCCTGAGTAGCATCCTGCCCTCACCAAGAATGATGCCACAGTATGAAGAAAAAATTATCAATTTCAACAATTGGCTAAGTTTCTGGTTTCATTCAAAGGGGATTTAGTATCTGTCCACCTGGGATGACATGCGCAACAAGCCACGTTGCTTCGCAAGAGATGGCTTGCACCTGTCACCCTTAGGCTTTTGAATACTGGCCAAGGCTCTTGCCACCCCCATAGTGCCTATTTTAGGCAAGGCTCAAAAGACAAACCCACCGCCAATAAATAGCACAAGTAACCAAAAACTGAGGGTAATGCTACTCAACATCAGAAGTCCAAACCTCAAAATGCACGCACTCGAGGCACTCCTCAGTATGGAGAACATCAACATCTGTGCAGTAACAGAAACCTGGTTTAAGGCTCCTGAGAGCACCCCAGCACTACTAGGCTATAACTCATACCATACCTTTCGGCCACAGAACCAGGACCGAAACACAAAAGGCGAGGGTGTATCCATATTCATCAAGGATACCCACACCTCCAGGTTAGAGGCGCAGCACAATGCATCAGAGATCATCCATGTGCAACTAACAACTGACAAAACTGCAATCCAAATTGTAGCTTGCTACAAATCACCCACCATGACCCAGGACCCCCATTCCACATTTCTGGAGACACTGGAAAATATGAATGTCCTACCAAACACCTAATATTGGGTGATTTCAATTACCCAAACATAAACTGGGGGAACTACTCAAGTACTAACTCCCTTGCCCAATGCTTCCTATAATTTATAAACTCGAATGCCCTGGATCAACTGGTCAACACCCCTACCAGAGGGAACAACATATTGGACCTGGTCATCACCAACATGGGTGACCGGTGATCCACACCGGAGGTCAACCCCTCGCTGGTTAGATCAGACCATAGACTAATCACTTTGGATATCCACATTCTGCCCCCACCCCCAATCAAGGAAACCATTGTGAAAAACTTTTCAAAAGCAAACTTCACGTTACTTAAGACCGAGGTGGAAAGGTTCACAGCCCCCATGCTAAAGGACAATGCTGTCCAAGCTGCTGAAACTTTTACAAAGGCACTCTATGAGCATCTGCAGGAATGCATGGATCGTGCTATCCCAAGTAAAACTAAGACTCACTCCTCCAAGAAAAGGAAACCAGTTTGGTGAACCCCTGCCATAAACAAGCTATACAACAGAAGGAGGAAACTAATACAGAAAAGAGTAAAATCCCAAGAAAGAAAGACATCCCTGATCAGTATCAGCAAGAAACTATGATCCCTCATTAAATCATCCAAGGCTAGTTTCGAAAGAAAAATTGCCAATGACTTCAAAGATAACCACAAAACATTCTTTAGCTATGTCAAGAACCTAAGTGGAAACTTTCAGATCTGCTCTGAGTTAGTGCAGAATGGCACAAAATACACTGAACCGACTGATATTGCCATCATTCTGGCAGACAGGTTTTGTGCAAACTTCACCCCCTCTCACCTCCTAAAGGGCCCATAATCATACCAGAAGAATGTAGGGCCCCATCAGTCACCGACACACAGGTTAAAACAGCCCTATCCAAAAGCAAAAATACAGCTTCAGTGGGACCAGACGGTGTCCCAGGCTGTGTCTTACAAGAGCTCCAAAATGAACTAACCCCTCACCTAAACATACTGTTCAAACTCAGCCTCTCTACAGGCTACATACCCACAGAGTGGCGCACAGCAACAGTTATCCCACTCCACAAAGGTGGAGCCACAATGGACCTCGGGAACTATCGCCCTATAAGCCTGACTAGCCTGGTCTGCAAGGCTATGGAGCACATCATCATGGAACTCATTAACAAAGACATTGGGAACCTCCAAACCTTGGACCCTACCCAGTTTGGCTTTGTTAAGGGCAGATCATGCCTCCTAAACATGGTGGACTTCTTTGAGACAGTTACCAAGGCATTAGACGAGGGAAAGGAAGTCCACACAGCCTACATAGACCTTGCAATGGCTTTTGACACCATTCCCCATTCTAGTATTATAGACAAGCTCACCAGCTTGAACATAAACCCCTACATCATGAGATGGGTTGCCAACTGGCTCATGGATAGAACCCACATGGTGAAGTTGCAGGCTCTACGTCTGACTCTAAACTGGTTATGAGTGATGTCCCCCAGGGCTCAGTCCTAGGACCCCTCCTGTTTGGTATATACTTCTCAGAGGTACAGGCAAGCATAGGAGGACTATGGCTGACCAAGTTTGCAGACAACTGCAAACTAGGGGCCATAATTGATTTTCTGGCTGATACAGATACCCTCCAGAAGAGTCTCACTGAGACGGATACCTGGTGTCAAAATCATGGGCTCAAGCTAAATGCCAAAAAGTGCATAGTCACCCACTTTGGAAAAAATAAAGTACCCGCGAACTACCACATAGGTGGTAGTCCACTAAATACAGAAAATGTAATAAGGGATCTGGGGACCCAAGTAGAGAGTAATCTCTCCTTTGATAACCATATTGCCAAGGTGGTTAGAAAATCCTTCTATGTGGCCCACCTAATTACAAAAGGGTTCACATCTAGAATAAAAGAGGTTATTTTGCCTCTCTACTCATGACTCATTAGACCCATCATAGAATACAATGCCCCATTTGGGATGTACCTTACAAGACACCTGCAACAGTTGGAAAGACCACAGAAGTACCTCACCAAGAGGATTACTGGCCTCAAACAGATGCCCTATGCAGCCCGACTCAAGAAACTCCAGCTGTACTCGGATGCATACCGCTTACTCAGAGGTGATCTCTGCCTGACATACAAGGCCATGTCCAACCCAGAATTGATGGACATGCTCCACCTAAAAAAAACAAAGAAATCCCGGAGAGCCACACGCTCTAGAGATATAAACCTCACCACAACGATAAATAGGACATGCTAGAGGGATAGATTCCTGTCCCAGAGACTCCCCATGCTTTGGAACAGGATTCCAATGTACATCAGGCAGAGCCCCTCACTAACACTCTTCAAGAGAAACCTTGACGGGTGGATGGGAAACAGAAAATTTACCCCGGGGATCACTGCAGTGGCTCTGCTGAACAGTGGCGCAGGGAACTAATGGCTCTGCTGGACAGAGGCACAGGGAACTAATCTAAGGGGGTGGCGAAAGCCAACACATTCTGGCTAGGCTTATAAATATAGCCTAGTACTTACCTATGAACCTATATATATATATATATATATATATATATATATATATATATATATATATATATATATATATATATATATATATATATAAAACACACACACACAGGTGGGTAGTCCTGAAAAAAACAGAGGAGGAGTGTGACTGCCCCAAAAGAAATTGTCTTGCTCCCTAACTGAATTAAACAAACTTGTAAAGGAGAAAGCCATCCCTGAATGTCTACAGATCACTGACTTTGTTGTACAACTTCTTCTCAGCGATCCAGATTTTCACTGAATGTTCAGATTTTGACCCCATACCTTCTGTCTGTTCTTCATAAAACTGGTGGTTTTCTGACTTTACTAAAAATAATGGCAAATATGTTAGTTTCAAACTTTATCTCCTTTAGGAAATGTACACTTAATTCCAGATAATCGACCAACTTTCGAAGTTTAGTTTATGTGAAAAACTTTTTTTATTTTTGCCAACTTCCCCCACCCAATAATTTTAGTATTTGTTCAGATTTCTTGCACACTTTCCTGCACATTGAGAAGTACAGGAGCTATGGCAGGAACATAATTTAAATGCCAAGATGTTTCAACAGGGAATTAATCGATCCCCGGAACAACGATGTTTCCAAAGTGGGTGTGCATAAGATCTGTGCATCCACCGCTACACAAATGAGCATTTCTGGGATTATGAGGTTGATCCATTGGGTGAAATTATTGAAACATCACAAAGAGGGAGGGATTGCAACTTGGATGCTGAGGCTTCACTCTGTGGCAAGAAACCTTTTTTTGGAAGGACAGAGTGTCCCTTTAAGTGGTAGGTGGTTGCCAGTGAACATGAGAAAATTGCAACATTGTGTCTAGATGCCTATTTTAACCACGTTGGCTGCAATAACAATCAGAATGTGCAGCTTCATGGTTCCAATTGCTTGCTACTGTGGGCTAGAGGGTGAGTAGTGCCTAAGAGATTATTAGGAGTTGCTTAACTGGAGTGCTATCTATCTAAGATGAGTAATACAAGTCTATACAAAAACAGGAAAGAATCACTTTGCATAACTACTGACTATTAAGTGTGCTCATAATTTTTAGAGTAGGTTATATTGAGAAAGATTAGGTTCTGCATTTGTACAGTGCACAGTTACAATGGTTGTGCAAGAAGCAGTGCCTTACAAACGCAGGCAACTTATGATAGCAGTTAAATACAAGACATTTAATTAGTCTATTGGCCAATAGCAAAACAGCACAATTCAAAGTTCGAGGTCAGAGGCCTAGAAATGGCTTAGTTCTTCCTCTACTCTCACTAATATTTAAACCAGAGCAATTTGGACTCAGATCACATGACTGAGTGTGGCACTGAGGGATGAAGCCCTGACTATGACCCAGACAACCAGAGTTTGAGCTTTGCGTTGGGTGCTGGAAGAGGCAACTGGAATGGATAGTCACAAAAACAACGAAAAAGAAAAGGCAACAGCCTGGAAAACAACGCCAGTTCATGAATGAAATTTATTACAACTTAGCGCCTCGGCATAATAGCCTTCAATGAGTATAAGTTACAAACACACACCCACTCCAATATATAACATAATTAATCAAGCAATTACATCAATTAATCAATAAAAAATAAATTAACATTTAAAGAGAAAATATCTAATATGGAAGAAAAATAACAATACTATTCATACAAAATTTATAATAAGCATTTCAAATTTACTTCTAAATTTAAGCCATTAGGAGACATAGTATTATATTTCAAAATATAAATAGTTTCTTTGAATAATAAAGTGTTTTTAATTAATTTATCATCACCTTTTCTAATAAAAATACTTTCTAAGACACAACATTCAAACATTTCTATATTACTATTATGACATTCCATAAAATGTACAGCGATAGGACTAGTTAATACTCTTTTTTTAATATCTCTAACATGTTCTTGCATTCTAGTTTTGAATTTTCTTTTTGTCTCACCAATATAGTATAATTTACATGGACATCTAACACAATAAATAACCCCTACAGAATTACATGAAAAATTATTATTAGGAATAAATGGAATTCCATTAATATTGGCAAAATATGGTTTGATAAATTTGCATATATTACACTGGCCGCAAGGATTAGTGCCTACTATAATCAAATTTTTATATATATTATCTAATGGAGAAATGTAATAAGTATTAATTAATTTATCAGATAAATTTTGACCTCTTTTATAAGATATTTTAGGAACAATAGGGAAAATTTTATAAAGATTTTTATCTGAAATTAAAAATTTCCAAAAGTATTTAATAATATTCCAAATTTTGTCACTATATAAATTATAAGTAGTGACAAAATAGATATCTTGTACTTCATGTATAGAACTCCTTAAACATTTATTGTTCCTATTAATAGAACTAGCCTCATTCATAAAAGGCAGATAGTTATTTATTTCTGTATTATTACTAATAATCAATTTATTACCTTTAATGGGATTAGTTTTATTCATTAATTTATTAATGCAGAAATCTAATATATCCATGCTATATCCTCTTTTCAGGAACATAATGATACTATCATAGATATTCTGCTCTAAATCAAATTCATTATTGCATAGTCTAGATAGTCTTATAATTTCTCCATAGGGAATAGCAGATAAAGTATGGGGGGGGTGACAACTAGTTCCATAGAGGAACTGATGACCATCCATAAACTTACGATATACTGTAGTATGAACCTGATCACCCAATACACCTGTTAACATAATATCTAAATAATGGACTTTACTACCAAATTGTAAACCATCAAAACGTAAATTATATTTATTGTTATTAAGGTCTGAGAAGAACTCATAAACATATTCAATACCACCGCTACAAAGAAATATTAAATCATCTATGTAGCGGTAGTAACACAAGACATGATTTTTATAAAATTTGTTAGTATATACATATTCCAACTCAAATTTACCCATAAAAAGATTGGCATACATAGGGGCAAAAGATGCCCCCATAGCAGTACCTTTTAGTTGATGGTAAATAGATTGATTGAAACTAAAAAAATTATTAGAAAGACAAAAGGAAGTCAAGTCCATAATATAGTGGGTGGTAGGATTATCCCCCAAAAAATAAAATAATGCCTGCAAACCATCAGAATGTTTAATGTTAGTGTAGAGACTGACAACATCTACACTAACCCAGAACATATTATCTGTCCAAATAATATGACTTAGTTTGTCAATAAAGTCAAAAGAGTCTCTAATATAGGACTCTAATTTAAATACATAAGATGACAAATAATTATGGACAACTATACCCATATTTTGGCAAAAATAATTACTAGCAGAGACGATAGGACGTCCAGGTGGATTAATCATACTTTTATGAAGCTTGGGAAGACAATAGAAAGTGGCTAGATTGCAACTTTCCAAACAAAATTTTTTGTCAAAGTCATCCTTGGAAATATATCCCAATCTTACCCCCTTATCTAATAAGGTAGTACATTCTTTAAAGGCTGTCACATACTTGTCATAATCACTAATTTCATAAGTTGATGAATCATTTAAGTGTTCCATACACATGTCTAAATATTGCTTATTATTAGGATTAGATTATTAGATTATTAGGAGTTGCTTAACTGGAGTGCTATCTATCTAAGATGAGTAATACAAGTCTATACAAAAACAGGAAAGAATCACTTTGCATAACTACTGACTATTAAGTGTGCTCATAATTTTTAGAGTAGGTTATATTGAGAAAGATTAGGTTCTGCATTTGTACAGTGCACAGTTACAATGGTTGTGCAAGAAGCAGTGCCTTACAAATGCAGGCAACTTATGATAGCAGTTAAATACAAGACATTTAATTAGTCTATTGGCCAATAGCAAAACAGCACAATTCAAAGTTCGAGGTCAGAGGCCTAGAAATGGCTTAGTTCTTCCTCTACTCTCACTAATATTTAAGCCAGAGCAATTTGGACTCAGATCACATGACTGAGTGTGGCACTGAGGGATGAAGCCCTGACTATGACCCAGACAACCAGAGTTTGAGCTTTGCGTTGGGTGCTGGAAGAGGCAACTGGAATGGATAGTCACAAAAACAACGAAAAAGAAAAGGCAACAGCCTGGAAAACAACGCCAGTTCATGAATGAAATTTATTACAACTTAGCCTCGGCATAATAGCCTTCAATGAGTATAAGTTACAAACACACACCCACTCAATATATAACATAATTAATCAAGCAATTACATCAATTAATCAATAAAAAATAAATTAACATTTAAAGAGAAAATATCTAATATGGAAGAAAAATAACAATACTATTCATACAAAATTTATAATAAGCATTTCAAATTTACTTCTAAATTTAAGCCATTAGGAGACATAGTATTATATTTCAGAATATAAATAGTTTCTTTGAATAATAAAGTGTTTTAATTAATTTATCATCACCTTTTCTAATAAAAATACTTTCTAAGACACAACATTCAAACATTTCTATATTACTATTATGACATTCCATAAAATGTACAGCGATAGGACTAGTTAATACTCTTTTTAATATCTCTAACATGTTCTTGCATTCTAGTTTTGAATTTTCTTTTTGTCTCACCAATATAGTATAATTTACATGGACATCTAACACAATAAATAACCCCTACAGAATTACATGAAAAATTATTATTAGGAATAAATGGAATTCCATTAATATTGGCAAAATATGGTTTGATAAATTTGCATATATTACACTGGGCAAGGATTAGTGCCTACTATAATCAAATTTTTATATATATTATCTAATGGAGAAATGTAATAAGTATTAATTAATTTATCAGATAAATTTTGACCTCTTTTATAAGATATTTTAGGAACAATAGGAAAATTTTATAAAGATTTTTATCTGATATTAAAAATTTCCAAAAGTATTTAATAATATTCCAAATTTTGTCACTATATAAATTATAAGTAGTGACAAAATAGATATCTTAATACTTCATGTATAGAACTCCTTAAACATTTATTGTTCCTATTAATAGAACTAGCCTCATTCATAAAAGGCAGATAGTTATTTATTTCTGTATTATTACTAATAATCAATTTATTACCTTTAATGGGATTAGTTTTATTCATTAATTTATTAATGCAGAAATCTAATATATCCATGCTATATCCTCTTTTCAGGAACATAATGATACTATCATAGATATTCTGCTCTAAATCAAATTCATTATTGCATAGTCTAGATAGTCTTATAATTTCTCCATAGGGAATAGCAGATAAAGTATGGGGGGGTGACAACTAGTTCCATAGAGGAACTGATGACCATCCATAAACTTACGATATACTGTAGTATGAACCTGATCACCCAATACACCTGTTAACATAATATCTAAATAATGGACTTTACTACCAAATTGTAAACCATCAAAACGTAAATTATATTTATTGTTATTAAGGTCTGAGAAGAACTCATAAACATATTCAATACCACCGCTACAAAGAAATATTAAATCATCTATGTAGCGGTAGTAACACAAGACATGATTTTTATAAAATTTGTTAGTATATACATATTCCAACTCAAATTTACCCATAAAAAGATTGGCATACATAGGGGCAAAAGATGCCCCCATAGCAGTACCTTTTAGTTGATGGTAAATAGATTGATTGAAACTAAAAAAATTATTAGAAAGAC
The DNA here is from genome assembly GCF_019279795.1 of Protopterus annectens. Lineage (NCBI taxonomy): Eukaryota > Metazoa > Chordata > Ceratodontiformes > Protopteridae > Protopterus > Protopterus annectens. The sequence continues at coordinate 540,028,955 of NC_056748.1, read as the reverse complement.
AAAAGGAAGTCAAGTCCATAATATAGTGGGTGGTAGGATTATCCCCCAAAAAATAAAATAATGCCTGCAAACCATCAGAATGTTTAATGTTAGTGTAGAGACTGACAACATCTACACTAACCCAGAACATATTATCTGTCCAAATAATATGACTTAGTTTGTCAATAAAGTCAAAAGAGTCTCTAATATAGGACTCTAATTTAAATACATAAGATGACAAATAATTATGGACAACTATACCCATATTTTGGCAAAAATAATTACTAGCAGAGACGATAGGACGTCCAGGTGGATTAATCATACTTTTATGAAGCTTGGGAAGACAATAGAAAGTGGCTAGATTGCAACTTTCCAAACAAAATTTTTTGTCAAAGTCATCCTTGGAAATATATCCCAATCTTACCCCCTTATCTAATAAGGTAGTACATTCTTTAAAGGCTGTCACATACTTGTCATAATCACTAATTTCATAAGTTGATGAATCATTTAAGTGTTCCATACACATGTCTAAATATTGCTTATTATTAGGATTAGATTATTAGATTAGTAGGAGTTGCTTAACTGGAGTGCTATCTATCTAAAATGAGTAATACAAGTCTATACAAAAACAGGAAAGAATCACTTTGCATAACTACTGACTATTAAGTGTGCTCATAATTTTTAGAGTAGGTTATATTGAGAAATATTAGGTTCTGCATTTGTACAGTGCACAGTTACAATGGTTGTGCAAGAAGCAGTGCCTTACAAACGCAGGCAACTTATGATAGCAGTTAAATACAAGACATTTAATTAGTCTATTGGCCAATAGCAAAACAGCACAATTCAAAGTTCGAGGTCAGAGGCCTAGAAATGGCTTAGTTCTTCCTCTACTCTCACTAATATTTAAACCAGAGCAATTTGGACTCAGATCACATGACTGAGTGTGGCACTGAGGGATGAAGCCCTGACTATGACCCAGACAACCAGAGTTTGAGCTTTGCGTTGGGTGCTGGAAGAGGCAACTGGAATGGATAGTCATTAGTGAACTGTGGTTCTCCAATAGTTGATGGAAGAGAATGTTCAGGTTGGGCAATCACTACCCAGTAAATGGGGACTTGCAAAGCACTTAAATAGCCATGTTTAGGGACATGGACCTTATGCTTCAAAGCAAGTGATACTAGCATTCATTACTGTGTGGGTAGTTGCATGATCTTTCACATGGAGGATATAGGATGCCCCACTGTGACAAACTTATTCTTGCCAATCACCAGGGTTGGCGTAAGGGCCTAAAATAGAAATGTCATCATTGCTATGATGCTTGCATATATAAAAGCTATGTCCATGGTTGCGTGAATGATGGCCCATCATGGAAGGCTCTTGTCCTTGCACAGAGAATGACTAGTTTTGGTTGACAAACTTGCCTGACATGATGGCCCATCAGTAGTCATCACTGCATAAATATCATCAGTCCCAGTAGAGGATCTTTAGTCAGCCTTTCAAACGTTCAACTCATATAGTGTCAGCCATATTAGTTTCGAACATTTGAAAGTCCGAACAAATCAAATGAAGGGCTCCCATATATATATATATATATATATATATATATATATATATATATATATATATAGAGAGAGAGAGAGAGAGAGAGATATGTGTGTATATATATATATATATATATATATATATATATATATATATATATATATATATATATATATATATAGCGTGTATAGCGTGTGTGTGTGTTTATACTGAGACACACTCAAAGAACTTAGAAATCAGAGAAAAAAAACTTATCAACAAAGACAAATAAGGACTTTTATTATAATCCCCCCAAAACATTAAAATCTGATCCAAAAAAATTCTGGAATGCTACAAACCAAATACTATATCCTGGAAACCCAGCTTCACCAAACTCATGTCCTAACAAGTCACCTGAAGAAACTGCCAATACCTTTAACCTACTTTATTGAATCCATTTCCAAACTGTTTAACCCCTGCCTCTCAAACAACAACACTTCAAACCTCCATGTATACCCCTCAACCACTATCTCAGTAAAAAACTCCTTCTCTCTCACACGTGTCTCCACTGACTTTATCAGAACTCTACTCTCAAAGCTCAAATCATGCTCTGTATTAGCAGACAATATTCCTTCTTACTTTCTCCAGATTGCTGCACACTCCCTTACTATGCCTGTATCTATACTAATCAATCACTCCATGTCTGAGTCTAAAGTTCCTTCTATCTGGAAACAGTTTTACACTCTTCCTATTCATAAAGGAGGTAACTCCACGGAAATATCTAATTTCAGACTTATCGATATCCTATCTCCTCTCTCCAAAATCCTTGAGAAATGTATACACAAGCAAGTTATGCTTACAAGAAAAACTTCTCACTCCAACACAGCATGGCTTCCGTCCCAAGCATAGCTCTACTATCATTTCTCAACACCTTAGCCCTTGCTAAAGATTATCACAAACTTATATCCTGTCTATTCCTTGACCTTTCTAAGGCTTTTGACATTGTCTCACACACTCTGCTACTTAGTAAACTTGTAGACCTAAACTTCTCCCCTGATACAGTTGCATG